>NC_057349.1:4967000-5281500 GCF_016509475.1 Prionailurus bengalensis | reverse complement strand
ATAAAGAATTAAACAATTATGAACTATTATGTTAACATTCTGTGGCTTAGCAAAATTTTTTAAATACTTTTTATTATTTCTAGAAATACATGCTTTCTCGTAGTAAAGTTTTCAGTGTGACAAAGGACGTTTACTAAGGGACCCATTTATCCTCCGCTCTTTTGCAGAAGGAAGCCTGGGTTTAGTAAATAGTGTGTTAGTATTTTATCTTATTTGGAAATGATCTGGATAATTAATGACTACCTATTATGCAATTTAACATAGCAAAACTTTAAAGTTTCAGGTTACCAAAAAGATCTGGGGAAACTTTCTAAAAATTTCACCTGCACACTTTTGTATCCTATTTACATCTATTTGCTTGTTCTTAATTATGTTGAGACCACCAGCAGAAACTTCATGAGACATTAGACAAAGTCAGACATCATCCCAAGCTATGTGTCTCTTTTCCTTTTTTGAGAGAGAAAGGAAGCGTGCAAGTGGCAGAGAGGGGCAGAGGGAGGTGGGGGGGGGGTGGGGAGAGACAGGGAGAGGGAGGGAGAGAGAGAAGGAGAGAGGGAGAGACAGAAGGAGAGAGGGAGAAAGAGAAAGAGGTGGAGAGAGAGGGAGAGAGAGAAAAAGAGGGAGAGAGAGAAAAAAAGGGAGAGAGAAAAAGAGGGAGAGAGAGAAAAAGAGGGACAGAGAGAGAGGGAGGGAGAGGGAGAAGGAGAGAGAGAGAGAGGGAGGGAGAGAGAATCTTAAGCAGGCTCCATGCTCAGCACAGAGCCTGATGAGGGGTTTGATCTCACAACCCTGAGATCATGAGTAGAGCTGAAATCAAGAGTTAGATGCTTAACCAACTGAACCACCCAGGTGCCCTCCCCAACTATGTTTCTTGATGACAAATTCTATAAGCAATAACAAGGACTTATTTGATAATAAAACCAGGTAGAGTAAAAGTTGTATGTATTGTATTCAATGCTGTTGGTAACTCCAAAGACATGACCATTTTAATTAAACCAACAAACTTAAAATGGCTTTAATACTGAATATTAAATTTATATGAACACTTACTTGTTTAAGCCAATTAAGTAGAGTTCTTTTACAAATTAGTTTTGGCAATAGCATCGGGAGATAGAAAACTCCCACACATCTGTAACATATATGTATGGATATGTATAAACGTACAGATAGGGGCATCTGGGTGGCTCAGCAGGTGGAGCGTCCAGCTCTTGATTTTGGCTCAGGTCATGATCTAACGGTTTGTGGGACTGGGCCCCTCATCGGCGTCTGTGATGAGCCTGCTTGGGATTTTCTCTCTCTCTCTCTCTCTCTCTCTCTGCCCCTCTGCTTGCACATGCACTCGCGCACTCTCTCTCTCTCAAAATAAATATACATTTAAAAAACACAAAAAGCAACAAACAACAAAACCATACAGGCAGACATAAACAAAGACTTTATAGCTTCATTTTGAATTTACTTCCATGAATCAGGTACAACAATACAAAACTTACCAGTTATGAAAGAACAGTTAGAATAAATTACGGTTACCCTGCTCTAATGGTTAAACCTTTTTCGACTAATATTTATGGAGAAGACACTTAAGATTTGTATTTTTCTTTGACAAGTAACCTACGGAAGCCATGGAGAAGTCTTTTTTTTTAAAGTCTCTCCCTCCCCTCTTTTGCTTCCTTCAGGTAAAAATTACCTCTCTGAAGTTTGATTTCATGATCCCAGGGTCGTGGGATCAAGCCCTGAGCCGGGCTCCACACTGACACCATGGAGCCTGCTTGGTATTCTCTGTCTCTCTCTCTCTCTGTCTGCCCCTCCCCTGCTCGCACAAACACACTCTCTCTCTCTCTTTCTAAAATAAAATTTAAAAGAGTTCACCTTTATATCTCACAGGCACAGGGAAAGAATCTAAGTTCCTCCAAGAGGAACGTGGGTTCCTAAGGACAATACTTACAAGCCTTTTGAGATAAATACGGGAGGATTTGGGATTGGTAAAAAGGACAGGTTGCCTATGAATTGTGTCTGGATTTGCAAAGATCTGTGAGATAAGGCGAATGGTTCGCTCTTCCTCAAAGACTTGGGTCTCCTCGCAGCCTAAATGAAAGCCATCGCAGCTTGAACCACCCATCCAACCACGTTATCCTTAGTTTGCTTTTTGTATTGGGGAGATTTCCAACAGGGAATCAAAAGATTTCTATGTTCTAGATTTTTTTTTAAATTTTTTTTTCTTAGCATTTATTTTTGAAAGACAGAGAGAGACAGAGAGAGACAGAGTGCGAGCATGGGCAGGGGAGAGAGAGAGAGAGGGAGACACAGAATCCAAAGCAGGCTCTAGGCTCTGAGCTGAAAGCACAGAGCCCGGGATGTGGGGCTTGAACTCATGAACCATGAGATCATGACCTGAGCCAAAGTTGGAAGCTTAATCGACTGAGCCACCCAGGTGTCCCTATGTTCTAGATTTAAGAGTTGTCTGCCTTTGGAATGTTTCTAGTCAATTTTCCACAAAGGCTTCAGAATGTTTTCTTTCCCTTTGTCTACATTTAGCTTAAGGAAAAGACCTAAAAAAAATATCTATCAGGCTCTGAATATCAGTTTCCAATCTGGCCCCCCCAAAATTTTTTTAATGCTTATTTATTTTGAGACAGCAAGAGAGAGCTCCTGCTCTCAAACAGGTGGGGAAGGGGCACAGAGAGAGGGAGACAGAGAGAATCCAGCGCAGGCTCCAAGCTCAGCATGGAGCCCAACAAAGGGCTTGATCCTAGGACCTCGAGATCATGACCTGAGCTGAAATTAAGAGTTGGATACTTAACCAACTGAGCCACCCAGATGCCCCTCCAATCTGGCCAACTTTCTAATCACAGAGTCATTAAATCCGTTCAAATATCTTGTCAGGTTTCAGACAGGACAAACGGTAAATATTTCTGGCAATACTAAACAACCCCACGGGCCTCAGAGGGTGTAAAAAAAAAATACTATCTTCAAAAACTCTAGAGTCACTCCCAAAGATCAATGCCCAATGGCCTGGATTTAGAAAGAAAGGGACACTGTGAAGTTTATTCTCTTTCTCCACCAGGCACTACACTCAGAGATCCAGGAGAGCTGACTCTGGGAAGGATCGTCACCCTTAGCTGGTTTGTCCAGTTTTCCGGGGTCCCATCTGTAGATGTGGTACTTAGCACAATTTGGCAAGATTTGTCACTAATTTTTCATTTCCCTTGGTCATTTAAGGGAATAAGGTAGCACTTTACCAGAATGTAAGAGTTTTGTCAACTCTGGGAGGGTGTCCCCTATGGGGCCCTCCTTTAACAGGTGATATCAAGGTGTCTTTAAGGTCATTAACTTGGCTGACTTTTGTTTACAGTCCTGTAAAGGCAATGCAGACATAAGACTACTAGAAAGAGGATTTAAAGGAGGGTAGAGGGAAGCAGTAAAAATTACTTAATTTTGTAATAAGCTTTCACAGTGAATCTTTGAATGAAGCTGTTTGGGAACTTTGAACCTTTGTGGAGGCTTCTGCCTGCCGATTAAAAAACGTATCCCAGCCTGTTTGCTTCATTTGGGAATGCTTGCTGCCAAGTGCCCTTCTTAAGTGATCTTCTCTAACTGGAACGTTCCTCGTACCAGCCACCGTGATTCTAGGTGGTTTTAGTAAGATGTTGCCGTTTGTAGAGATGGCTTCAGCTCCCGGGACTGCCATCCTTTAGACGCAAAGTAAGCAGGTGCGCCAGAGGTCACGTGCCTAACTCTTCAGAATGCAGAGAGCCCTTGTCTTTCCGCCAGCCTTCATCTGACACGACAAGCAAGTCTGTGCCCCCGAATAACGTGCAGTCACCGAGTGCTGTTACCGTGTCCTGGCCGAGAGAAGTCCTGTGCGCACCTCCAACGTTTCCCAGCGTGGAGTCTGGGCCGGGGAAGGGGTTGACTCAGCAGGACCCCAACAAACGGGGGCTCCAGCTGCCAGCGGCAGCGCCCGACGTGGACTGTGGGGACAGAGCCGAGGACCGGGGTTTCCAGTCACCTGGGGGATTGTGTCCGCACTGCTGGCAGTTCCCCCATGTGGACGGAGCGAGTGATTTCAGACAAACGGGGAACTTTGGAAAGCAAGTGAGATCGGGAGCTCAGGGCAAGGAGGGCAGAGCCCAGAAGCGGGAGGAACTTATGCAGGGCCCTTGGGAAAGGCAAGAAAGACAACTCAGAAAGGGGCTCACGGGTGCCATGCCTGTGTTTCTCGTCGTCCCTGAACGCCTTCAGAAGTGCAGTTCAGAGCCCTCCGTTCCTGGGCCAAATCTGCTAAATTACGACAATTCAACTGAGGAAGTTTCTGAGATCTAACTGACCTTATCGAAGGATTCATGAATCGGGCAGCACCCTATCCGGCAATAGAAAGGAGCTCCAAAGGGCTACAGAAAGAAAAAGGTTTTAAATGCAGGACAAAGAAATTATAAAGAACAAAAACAGGACTATTTCAGGCAAGATGGCCTCCCTTTGGGGAACAAAAGGGTCTCAAATGGATGACCTCACTGGTGCAGACGGGGGAATTCCAGAATGACCTCTTAAGATCAGTCCTGGGGAAGGGTGAACTGCAACTGGGTTAGATACTAGGTCCCAGTTTGGCAAAGTGGGCCTAGCCCAGGTGACTCCGTCTGTGGTAACCACGGCTGTGCATGTGGGCCGGCTCCAGGGACGTCTGCTAAATCATCGTTCCCCTTAGACACTGGCAGAGGCACCCAGAGGAAGAAGCACTAAAGTCATCATTAGGTGGCTGACTGGTGAAGGCAGAAACACCATCTATTCTTACAGGTGTCTGGTCCTGACAGGACAGCAGAGCAAGGGGATGTTTTGTTAACCGGGAAGGCGCTGGGAGCCACCTCCCTTGCTGCTGCTGGAGGCGGGTGCCCTTAGGAGGCACCTTTTTGTCTTTTCTTTTTTTTTCTATTTTTTGAGAGAGAGAGAGACAGCGTGTGACTGGGGGCGGGGAAGAAACACTGAATCAGGAGCAGGCTCCAGGCTGCCAGCAAAGAGCGAGATCACAAACCGTGAAATCATGACCTGAGTCCAAGTCGGATGCTTAATCCACTGAGCCACCCAGGCGCCCCAGGAGGCACCTACTTGTGACGGTACAGCCTGTAGTGGCGCCTGGCGACCTCAGCACCCCGTCCCTCAACGACCCCCCCCCCCCAAGCACCCCCGCCCACCTGGTCTCCAGAGCTCTTGCTGGGTGGTTCCTGGGTGGGAGAAGTCTCCTTTCCCAACTCCTCTCCTGCAGGTGGAGTCCTCACGAAGGCGGGAAACAGCCTGCTCCGGGAAGAGTGTCTGGGGGCCGGGGTCCCTGTGGGCTCCCTCGGGGGCGGGCCCCCAGCCAAGGAGGAGTCGAGGCCCGCCTGGGCGCCCCCCCACCCCCGGGGCTCCTGCCTCCTGGGGGACACGGAAGGGGTCAGGCCCGGGCTCCCCGTAGTCATCGTGTCCCGCTCTCTGCCCAGGAAGGGGGGTCCTTTCCGAGATCTTCGGCGGGGGGGTCCCTCCCCCCAGAGTCCCAACGCCGCGTCCCCGGTCAGCAGCGTCTCCCCACCGTGCAGCCGCCACCCGGGCCTCCGGAGAAAGGTGAGCGGGGACCCGACGGGGGCCGCCCTGCGGGGCTCACAGCTCTCCGAGCGAGGGTGGGCAGCTCACCAGGTAGCAGCGGCACCCCCGCCCACCAGGCCAGGTCACAGGCGGGCCGGTGACAGCAAGCGCCCGTGCGGTCCCCCGCAGGATTCTAGTAGTTTCCACGTCGGGCGAAGGACAGCGTTGGCGTGCTTCCTCCCATCAGCGCACTGGCCGAGGGCCCCACCTGCAAACAGAGGTCTCCAGTGAGGAATATGGCGGCAGCCAGCATCCCCTACAGAAAGCACCCCCTTCAGCCGCCAGCCCAGCCGCGCCCCCGCCGGCCGCCCCGCCCCGGATTCTCCCCCCTCGCCCACCGTACCTTCCAGGCCCTCCTCGTGTCATTTCACTACGTGAAATTACTAAGCATTCTTTCCCAGCTGTGTATGGCTTTTACACTATTTGTGGCGCCGTGCTCCTCACCCAAAATTCAGGTATTAAAGGTTTACCTAAGGAACAGCACCATATTCCTGTTGTTAAATTGATTTTTTTAGTCTCACAGATGATTCTGATGATAGATCACTTGCCAGGGAAGTCTCAAAGGAGAGAAAAACCTGTCCTCAGTCTAGGTCTGTAACAACTAGCTCTTTTTTTTTTTTTTAATTTATTTAAAGTTTATTTTATTTATTTTTGAGAAAGAGAGAGAGGGGGAGGGAGAGCATGCACACGTGAGAGAAGCAGGGGAGGGGCAGAAAGAGGCAGCCAGAATCCCAAGCAGGCTCCATGCAGTCAGCACACAGCCTGATGTGGGGCTTGGACTCATAAACCGTGAGATCATGACCTGAGCCGAAATCAAGAGTCGGACCCTCAATGGACTGATCCACCCAACTGTCCCTAAACTGATTTTATTTTTTGTCTCACGGGTGATTCTGATGATTGATCAATTGACAGGGAAATCTCAAAGGAGAGAAAAACTTGTCCTCAATACATTGGGTATATAACAACAAGCTTCAATCAGACTCTAAATAATGAGCTACAAATGCTTTCAGTCGGCAAAGACGACCGGTATCAGGGCCGTGCCACACCCCCGTGTGGCCTGCAGACACAGTGGTGCAGGACCACAAGTGTGGTGACCCGTCCACGACAAAATGACAGAAACTGAGACTTTCAGAACCTTCGGCAGCAGTTTGTCATTCCCTGAAATCCAAGGGCAAAGTCACTTTTTTATTCTTTTTATGTATTGATAGAGCTCTCTTTCCTAGTGAGGGCTCTGTCGGGAAACTGTTACTTTCCTCATGGTGATAGTACTTCTAACTGGAGGTAAGAGAAATGGTTAAATACAGTTTAAGAGTCATCTCTACTTTTACCTGTACACACATCATCAAGTTTTTGACAATTGTTCGGGGCGCCTAGGGTGGCTCTGTTGGTTACATGTCTGACTTCGGCTCAGGTCCTGACTTGGTGGTTGGTGGGTTTGAGCCCCACGTCGGGCTCTATGCTGACAGCTCAGCCTGGAGCCTGCTTCGGATTCTGTGTCTCCTCTCTCTCTGCTCCTCCCCTGCTCATGCTCTCTCTCTCCAGATAAACATTAAAAAATGAATGAATGAATGAATGAATGAATGAATGAATGAATGAATCATTCAATGCCGGGGCACCTGGGTGGCTTAGTCGGTTAGGCACCCAACTCCTGATTTCGGCTCAGGTCATGATCTTACAGTTGTGAGATGGGAGGCTCACGTTGGGCTCTGTGCAGAGCATGGAGCCTGCCTGGGATTCTCTCTCTCTCCCTCTGCCCCTTTCCTCTGCACTCGCACACATGCACTCTCTCTAAGTAAATAAACATTAAAAAAATTGTTCAGTGACTCTAGAGGAAAGTCTAATTGGTCCAATTTAATAGGAATTAGGTATAATAGATATGCATCTTTCCCCATGAGTAAGCTAGTAACAAACTAATTCAACTGAAATGACATTTTCTCCAATGTAAATCTACTTTTTAAAAATTACCTTAATAGTTTTAGCCTTTTATTTTCTAAAAAAAAGCTTCACCTCAGATATAGAGAGGGAAAAAACCTCCAGTTGAACATAAAACAAAAACTAGCATCTCTAATTAAAATCAAGAGATGATGAAGGGTGTAGAAGAGACAGATAATCTTGGACTCCCACATCTACTCTGAAAAATATTGCCTTTATTTGTAAAGATACCACTATGTCCCTGAATGGCCTTTAAATGAAGACCCAGTCTAGAAATTTCTTTCAGACACATATGGTAGGATAGACTTTATTTCCCTTGAAAAACTGTTAGGTCATCTTTTGAACAGAGTGATCCCTAGAAGCTGCCATGTTTCCTTTCTGGCGTGGGCCACCAGGTAGCTCAAATGCCAACTTGTAAAACTGTGTCAAGGAAACCACTGTACAGAAAGAAGGCTGTAATCCTGGAGCAAGTGGCTGAGAAGAACTTTCCAAGGCAGAAGCCTTGACAAAGCTTAAAGCAGTTTTCAATCAGGTACAGACTTCCATACACTCCTCGGGTAGATCACCTGTTTGCTCTGCAAAAACCACCTGAATGGTCTGTATAGACAGACATACCTTCTGCAGAGATCTTAATGCTAAATAAAGAAGTTTGAAAAGGTTTCCAGCAACTAACCATTCTTCCGTGAGGCCAAGTTGCCATGATTACTTCAGACTCTAGAAGACCCACTCAACACAGCTCGCGAAGAGACCAGAGAACACTCTCCCATGTTCCTATGTTCTCCACAGTCCCAGCCCGATCTGTGACGGAAGTAGGAACCCCATGATAGGTGACAAATCAATGAAATTATCATCAGCATTTTGTCAAAGGTACAGAGGATAGAGAGGGAAGACAGGCAAACTGCAAATAACATCATGGGGGCTCAGGAACGCAGGAATTTTAAATTAATGGAAGAATCACAAGAAAAAGACAAAGAGGAATGCAAAAGTGGGGATTTGTGAGAAAAAAAAAAGAGTGCCTAAACATTAGTAATCTATGAGGAATGACAGGGCTCTTCCAGTGGTAGCACTTCCTACAGTAGCCCCTATATACTCTACAACAGTGCTCGTAATAAGTCAGCTGCTTCATGGGGCGCCTTGGTGGCTCAGTCTGGTAAGCGTCCAACTTCAGCTCAGATCATGATCTCACGGCTCGTGAGTTTGAGACTCATGTCAAGCTCTGTGCTGACAGTGCAGAGCCTGCTTGGCATTCTCTCTCTCTCTCTCTCTCTCTCTCTCTCTCTCTCTCTGTCCCTCTCCTGCTTGTGCTCTTTCTCTCTCAAAATAAATAAACTTTTAAATAAATAAGCAAGCAAGCAAGCTGCTTCAAACCCTTGAGCCACACCCTCTAGGCATTCTAGTTCAATAGGTCTGGATGCAGATAAAACATTTTATTTTTTTATTTAAGTTTATTTATCTTGAGAGTGCATGCAAGAGGGGGAAGGAAAGAGATAGAGAGGGAGAGAGAGCTTCCCAAGCAGGCCCTGCCCTGTCAGCACAGAGCCCACGGGGCTCAATCCCACAAACCATGAGATCGTGACCTGAGCCGAAATCAATGATTCGGCTGAAATCATTAACCAACTGAGCCTAACAGGTGCCCCAAAGCTGTATTTTAACAAGGGTCACTCTACCTACCTGGCTTCCTACCTGCGACGGTCACCAGAAAGAGCAACGGAGACAGCACACTCGTGGGGGTTGTCATTCCGTCCCACACAGTGGATGGACGCAGGCTTCCGGGCACATCCTGAGAGGCCTCTGGTGCAGGCTCCCTTTGATGTTTCCTAGGAACCAGATTCGGCCTCAGGAACCTCAAAGGAAAATCAGAAAGCAGACAAGAAGGAAGAAAAAGAATAGGCAGATGAGGAAACATACAAAATTACTTCTATCGTTTATTCATGTCAGTGGGAAGCCTGCCCTATTAACACCATAGGGCCCTATCCCAGGCAAGCGATCCACCCCAATTCTGTTCAAACAGCAAGAACAGTTCCTAAGAAGAGGCAGAGGGTTTCATGCTCTGATAGGGGCCAACGGCAGGCAGCCCCCAAATGGGCCACTGTGCCATGAACATTATTTTGAGTTAAAAGCAATCCAAACCCAGCAGATCCCGGGAAAGCTCTTTATCTCCCCTCAACTGCCTGCTTGTACCAGGACGAGAGCTATTAACAAAGATTCCTCTTTGCCTAAGGAACTTCTCTATGTAACAGGGCACCTGTGTTTTCCAAACACCTTCCTTCACCCTCCTGCTAATGGTCTTGCTCCCCGTGGTATCCTCAGACCCCCACCCTCCTCCCTCAGCTCATATAAGCTGAATATTATTGCCTGACTCTCTTTGGAATTTCCACTTCTGTGTGGATTCCCCACATGTACATACACTATTCAGTTTGACTTCTTCCTGTTACTCTGTCTCATGTCAATTTGATTCTTGGTCTAGCTAGAAGGACCTTAAAGGACAGAGGATTCTTCCTCCACAACACTTTCTCCCCTTACAAGCCCAAACCTATGAAATAATATGAAATCATACTACTATATTTCATCAGTTCTAACAGGTAAGCATTTCCATACGTGTACCATCCCTGAAATCAAGGTGTCTTAAGATAGCCAAGCACTGGACAGGAGACAGATGCCACTGCTTGTGTGTGTGTGTTGATAATGCAGAACTGGTCTCAAAGGCTTGGAAGAAAGATAATATGAAGCATTCTTTTAAGAAATATTGCATCCCTGGGGTGCCTGGGTGGCTCAGTCGGCTAAGCGTCCAACTTCGGCTCAAGTCATGATCTTGAGGTCCGGGAGTTCAAGCCCCCATCAGGCTCTGTGCTGACAGCTCAGAGCCTGGAGCCTGCTTCGGATTCTGTGTCTCTCTCTCTCTCTCTGTCCCTCTCCCACTCGCACTCTGTCTCTCTCTCTCCAAAATAAATAAACATTAAAAAAATTAAAAACAAAAAAAGAAATATTGCATCCCCAAATGCTCATGATGGTACACAGGCAATACTGTATGGGGGAAATTTGGCACTAACTAGCTTGACAAGTGATACCGCAGAAGTGGGTCAAGATGGTGAGGAAAGTTAAGAATGCCTTAATTTCTACTCGCTTACAGTTCCTTTTTATAAATGCGCAAGAATGATTTATGATACAAAACAATCTGCCTAAATAAATCTATTTCAATGTGCAGAAATTTTCTAAATGACAAGAAACTGCTGTGCTGTGTGTAACAGACAGGAGCTTCTTCTTCCTTAGTGTTATTTTAAAAAATGATGCATCTTATAATCGCTACTGTCTTAGAGTCAACGAACATTGAAACTTTATCTTTGTCTGGCACTTTCTTCAGTGTGATCTTCATAACAACCCAGGCAATATTATTATCTCTGCTTTAAAAATGATGAAATTGAAGCTCAGGAAAGTTCACTGACTTGCCCAAGACTGAAAAACCAGTTCTAGTGTTACTGGTTATCACTAACTCAGGAAACGAACGGGTGAGCCCTGGTGTGATGCGTCAGCCAACTGTTCCCCCACCGGGAATCCCGAGGGGGCTGGACAAATGGAAAGCACCACTGCAGAACAAAGTCAGATAAACTCATTGTAAGAGGAGCCAATAACCCAAGAGAGGAGGGTCTGGAAAAGAGAACGGGAGAGATTTACTTTGGCGGGGGTGGCAGGCTCAAGCCTTAACAACTGACCTCTCTGCTGGCAAGATGAACACCAGGAGTTTTATAGGGAGAGGTTCAGGGGGACA
Organism: Prionailurus bengalensis; assembly: GCF_016509475.1. NCBI lineage: Eukaryota > Metazoa > Chordata > Mammalia > Carnivora > Felidae > Prionailurus > Prionailurus bengalensis. The sequence continues at coordinate 5,270,192 of NC_057349.1, read as the reverse complement.
CGCAAGAGAGCAGACAGAGAGCACGTGATCATGGCTGGGAGTCAGTAGATACTCAGCACACGACCATGGGCAGGGAAGGGGACCTGTGGGGTATGGTCTTCTAGGCATCCTCCCACCACTACCAGGGCTTTTCTGGCCTGGCAGGTGGAACGTTCTGGTCATTGCAAAACATCGTCAATGCCTCAGAAATAAGAATGGGTTTCAGGCAGAGCACAAGTTAAGGGGTCTTGTCTATTCCTGGTTTTAACTGTTGGGGTCTATGGTTGAACAAGAGGACTAGCTGACTAGGAGGTCTAGACTCCCAAGTATTTGTTATTTCAAGTACATAACAAATCCCCCGCGGGTAAGCACACATGGATAAGGGCTTCCTAATGAGCGTGTCAGAACCCTGCTGTGGGTTGCAAGTTGCTATGTTCCTGTGAACTACATTGGACTTCCAGTCTACACCAGTCTTTCCCCACCCACACCTTCCTTTCCTCACTATTCACAAATACACTCAGCCTTTTGTGAGAACACAAGACTCTTCGTCTTCCCTCCTCCCACCACCTTTTCTAGAAGCAACCCAGTACCTTTAGAAATTCATGAGCGTAGGAGGAGGGATAACAAAGAATGGGTCACACCTGGACACTGGCCTCTGCAGCCAGTCATTCAATGATGTGGTAATCTAAGGAAGGTGAGAGATACGAATGACGAAACTACAACAATTTCAAAATAAACTTGATGTCCTTTATTCAAGGGAAAACAATCCATGGACTGGGGGCCATTTAGTGCCTCACAGGCCCTGGAGCACTCTTCCCGAGGGATTTGGGGCAAGAGCAAGTTTAACAGAGAATGAAGGGGGGCTTTCGGGAAGATGGCGGCGTAGGAGGATGCTGGGCTCACCGCATCCTGCTGATCACTTAGATTCCACCTACACCTGCCTAAATAACCCAGAAAATCGCCAGAAGACCAGCAGAACGGAGTGTCCGGAGCCAAGCGCAGACGAGAGGCCCACGGAAGAGGGTAGGAAGGGCGGCGAGGTGGTGCGCTGTCCACGGACTGGCGGGAGAGAGCCGGGGCGGAGGGGCGGCCCACCAGACAAGCAGAGCCCTCGAGTCTGGCTGGCAAAAGTGGAGGGGGCGGACGGAGTGTGTTCCGACAACCAGCGGGACTTGACATCTGGAAGGTTATAAGCTAACAGCTCTGCTCAGAGAACGGGAGAGCTGGAGGACAATGGGAGGGAGAGTTGTTGAGCCCTGGACGACAGAGCTCAGCTTGGCGGGGAACAAAGGCGCTCACCAGCGCCATCTCCCTCGTCCATCCCCCAGCCAAAATCCCAAAGGGAACCGGTTCCTGCCAGGGAACTGGCTTGCATGATGCAAGCAACGAACGCTGTGCTTCTGCGGATCCATCCCTCCAGCGGCGGGTCTGACTCCCTCCCGAAGCAGATCACCAAAGGAGAAGCAAGCTGAACCTGCCCCTCCCACCCCTGTGCACCTTGCCTATCCACCCCAGCTAAAACGCCAGATCCCCAGCACCACAAAGCTGGCAGTGCAAGGTATTCAAGACAGCACAGGGGAAGTGCCCCTCAGTTGGGCACCACTCCAGGGACTATCCAAAATGATGAAACGGAAGAATTCCCCTCAAAAGAATCTCCAGGAAATAATGACAGCTAACGAACTGATCAAAAAGGATTTAAACAATATAACAGAAAGTCCATTTAGAATAATAGTCATAAAATTAATCGCTGGGCTTGAAAACAGTATAGAGGACAGCAGAGAATCTATTGCTACAGAGACCAAGGGACTAAGGGACAGTCAGGAGGAGCTAAAAAATGCTATAACCGAGCTGCAAAATAAAATGGAAACGACCACGGCTTGGATTGAAGACGCAGAGGAGAGAATAGGTGAACTAGAAGATAAAATTATGGAAATAGAGGAAGCTGAGAAAAAGAGAGATAAAAAAATCCAGGAGTATGAGGGGAAAATTAGAGAACTAAGTGATGCACTAAAGAGAAATAATCTACGCATAATTGGTATCCCAGAGGAGGAAGAGAGAGGGAAAGGTGCTGAAGGTGTACTTGAAGAAATAATAGCTGAGAACTTCCCTGATCTGGGGAAGGAAAAAGGCATTGAAATCCAAGAGGCACAGAGAACTCCCTTCAGACGTAACTTGAATCGATCTTTTGCACGACATATCACAGTGAAACTGGCAAAATACAAGGATAAAGAGAAAATTCTGAAAGCAGCTAGGGATAAACGTGCTCTAACATATAAAGGGAGACCGATAAGACTCGTGACCCATCTCTACTGAAACTTGGCAGGCCACAAAGGAATGGCAGGAGATCTTCAATGTGATAAACAGAAAAAATTTTCAGCCGAGAATCCTTTATCCAGCAAGTCTGTCATTTAGAATAGAAGGAGAGATAAAGGTCTTACCAAACAAACAAAAACTGAAGGAATTCGTCACCACTAAACCAGCCCTACAAGAGATCCTAAGGGGGATCCTGTGAGACAAAGTACCAGAGACATTGCTACAAGCATGAAACCTACAGACATCACAATGACTCTAAACCCATATCTTTCTATAATAACACTGAACATAAATGGACTAAATGCTCCAACCAAAAGACATAGGGTATCAGAATGGATAAAAAAACAAGACCTATCTATTTGCTGTCTACAAGAGACTCATTTTAGACCTGAGGACACCTTCAGATTGAGAGTGAGGGGATGGAGAACTATTTATCGTGCTACTGGAAGTCAAAAGAAAGCTGGAGTAGCCATACTTATATCAGACAAACTAGACTTTAAATTAAAGGCTGTAACAAGAGATGAAGAAGGGCATTATATAATAATTACAGGGTCTATCCATCAGGAAGAGCTAACAATTATAAATGTCTATGCGCCGAATATGGGAGCCCCCAAATATATAAAACAATTACTCACAAACATAAGCAACCTTATTGATAAGAATGTGGTAATTGCAGGGGACTTTAACACTCCACTTACAGAAATGGATAGATCATCTAGACACATGGTCAATAAAGAAACAAGGGCCCTGAATGATACATTGGATCAGATGGACTTGACAGATATATTTAGAACTCTCCATCCCAAAGCAACAGAATATACTTTCTTCTCAAGTGCACATGGAACATTCTCCAAGATAGATCACATACTGGGTCACAAAACAGCCCTTCATAAGTATACAAGAATTGAGATCATACCATGCATACTTTCAGACCACAATGTGATGAAGCTTGAAATCAAACAAAGGAAAAAGTCTGGAAAACCTCCAAGAGCATGGAGGTTAAAGAACACCCTACTAAAGAATGAGTGGGTCAACCAGGCAATTAGAGAAGAAATTAAAAAATATATGGAAACAAACGAGAATGAAAATACAACAATCCAAATGCTTTGCGATACAGCGAAGGCAGTCCTGAGAGGAAAATACATTGCAATCCAGGCCTACCTCCAGAAACAAGAAAAATCCCAAATACAAGATCTAACAGCACACCTAAAGGAAATAGAAGCAGAACAGCAAAGACAGCCTAAACCCAGCAGAGAAAGAGAAATAATAAAGATCAGAGCAGAAATAAACAATATAGAATCTAAAATAAACTGTAGAGCAGATCAATGAAACCAAGAGTTGGTTTTTTGAAAAAATAAACACAATTGATAAACCTCTAGCCAGCCTTCTCAAAAAGAAAAGGGAGATGACCCAAATAGATAAAATCATAAGTGAAAATGGAATTATTATAACAAATCCCTCAGAAACACAAGCAATTACCAGGGAATACTATGAAAAATTATATGCCAACAAACTGGACAACCTGGAAGAAATGGAAAAATTCCTAAACACCCACACACTTCCAAAACTCAATCAGGAGGAAATAGAAAGCTTGAACAGACCCATAACCAGCAAAGAAATTGAATCAGTTATCAAAAATCTCCCAGCAAATAAGAGTCCAGGACCAGATGGCTTCCCAGGGGAGTTCTACCAGACGTTTAAAGCAGAGATAATACCTATCCTTCTCAAGCTATTCCAAAAAATAGAAAGGGAAGGAAAACTTCCAGACTCATTCTATGAAGGCAGTATTACTTTGATTCCTAAACCAGACAGAGACCCAGTAAAAAAAGAGAACTACAGGCCAATATCCCTGATGAATATGGATGCAAAAATTCTCAATAAGATACTAGCAAATCGAATTCAACAGCATATAAAAGGAATTATACACCATGATCGAGTGGGATTCATTCCTGGGATGCAGGGCTGGTTCAACATTCGCAAATCAATCAATGTGATACATCACATTTTTTTTTATAGTTTTTTCTTTTTAATTTTTTTTTTCAACGTTTATTTATTTTTGGGACAGAGAGAGACAGAGCATGAACGGGGGAGGGGCAGAGAGAGAGGGAGACACAGAATCGGAAACAGGCTCCAGGCTCTGAGCCATCAGCCCAGAGCCTGACGCGGGGCTCGAACTCCCGGACCGCGAGATCGTGACCTGGCTGAAGTCGGACGCTTAACCGACTGCGCCACCCTGGCGCCCCTATAGTTTTTTTTAATTTTTTTTAATTTTTTTAATATGAAATTTATTGACAAATTGGTTTCCATACAACACCCAGTGCTCATCCCAAAAGGTGCCCTCCTCAATACCCATCACCCACCATCTCCTCCCTCCCACCCCCCATCAACCCTCAGTTTGTTCTCAGTTTTTAACAGTCTCTTATGCTTTGGCTCTCTCGCACTCTAACTTCTTTTTTTTTTTTTTTTCTTCCCGCTCCCCCATGGGTTCCTGTTAAGTTTCTCAGGATCCACATAAGAGTGAAACCATATGGTATCTGTCTTTCTCTGTATGGCTTATTTCACTTAGCATCACACTCTCCAGTTCCATCCACGTTGCTACAAAGGGCCAGATTTCATTCTTTCTCATTGCCACGTAGTTCTCCATTGTGTATATAAACCACAATTTCTTTATCCATTCATCAGTTGATGGACATTTAGGCTCTTTCCATAATTTGGCTATTGTTGAGAGTGCTGCTATGAACATTGGGGTACAAGTGCCCCTATGCATCAGTACTCCTGTATCCCTTGGGTAAATTCCTAGCAGTGCTATTGCTGGGTCATAGGGTAGGTCTATTTTTAATTTTCTGAGGAACCTCCACACTGCTTTCCAGAGCGGCTGCACCAATTTGCATTCCCACCAACAGTGCAAGAGGGTTCCCGTTTCTCCACATCCTCTCCAGCATCTATAGTCTCCTGATTTGTTCATTTTGGCCACTCTGACTGGCGTGAGGTGATATCTGAGTGTGGTTTTGATTTGTATTTCCCTGATAAGGAGCGACGCTGAACATCTTTTCATGTGCCTGTTGGCCATCCGGATGTCTTCTTTAGAGAAGTGTCTATTCATGTTTTCTGCCCATTTCTTCACTGGGTTATTTGTTTTTCGGGTGTGGAGTTTGGTGAGCTCTTTATAGATTTTGGATACTAGCCCTTTGTCCGATATGTCATTTGCAAATATCTTTTCCCATTCCGTTGGTTGCCTTTTAGTTTTGTTGGTTGTTTCCTTTGCTGTGCAGAAGCTTTTTATCTTCATAAGGTCCCAGTAATTCACTTTTGCTTTTAATTCCCTTGCCTTTGGGGATGTGTCGAGTAAGAGATTGCTACGGCTGAGGTCAGAGAGGTCTTTTCCTGCTTTCTCCTCTAAGGTTTTGATGGTTTCCTGTCTTACATTTAGGTCCTTTATCCATTTTGAGTTTATTTTTGTGAATGGTGTGAGAAAGTGGTCTAGTTTCAACCTTCTGCATGTTGCTGTCCAGTTCTCCCAGCACCATTTGTTAAAGAGGCTGTCTTTTTTCCATTGGATGTTCTTTCCTGCTTTGTCAAAGATGAGTTGGCCATACGTTTGTGGGTCTAGTTCTGGAGTTTCTATTCTATTCCATTGGTCTATGTGTCTGTTTTTGTGCCAGATACATCACATTAATAAAAGAAAAGATAAGAACCATATGATCCTGTCAATCAATGCAGAAAAGGCATCTGACAAAATTCAGCAACCTTTCTTAATAAAAACCCTTGAAAAAGTCGGGATAGAAGGAATATACTTAAACATCATAAAAGCCATTTATGAAAAGCCCACAGCTAACATCATCCTCAATGGGGAAAAACTGAGAGCTTTTTCCCTGAGATCAGGAACACGACAGGGATGTCCACTCTCACTGCTGTTATTTAACATAGTGTTGGAAGTGCTAGCATCAGCAATCAGACAACAAAAGGAAATCAAAGGAATCAAAATTGGCAAATAGGAAGTTAAGCTTTCACTTTTTGCAGATGACATGATATTATACATGGAAAACCCGACAGACTCCACTAAAAGTCTGCTAGAACTGATACATGAATTCAGCAAAGTCGCAGGATACAAAATCAATGTCAGAAATCAGTTGCATTCTTATACACTAATAATGAAGCAACAGAAAGACAAATAAAGAAACTGATCCCATTCACAATTGCACCAAGAAGCACAAAATACCTAGGAATAAATCTAACCAAAGATGTAAAGGATCTGTATGCTGAAAACTATAGAAAGCTTATGAAGGAAACTGAAGAAGATATAAAGAAATGGAAAAACATTCCGTGCTCATGGATTGGAAGAATAGATATTGTCAAAATGTCAATACTACCCAAAGCTATCTACACATTCAATGCAATCCCAATCAAAATTGCACCAGCATTCTTTTTTTTTTTTTTAATTTTTTTTTTCAACGTTTATTTATTTTTGGGACAGAGAGAGACAGAGCATGAACGAGGGAGGGGCAGAGAGAGAGGGAGACACAGAATCGGAAACAGGCTCCAGGCTCTGAGCCATCAGCCCAGAGCCCGATGCGGGGCTCGAACTCACGGACCGCGAGATCGTGACCTGGCTGAAGTCGGACGCTTAACCGACTGCGCCACCCAGGCGCCCCGCACCAGCATTCTTTTTGAAGCTAGAACAAGCAATCCTAAAATTCATATGGAACCACAAAAGGCCCTGAATAGCCAAAGTAATTTTGAAGAAGAAGACAAAGCAGGAGGCATCACAATCCCAGACTTTAGCCTCTACTACAAAGCTGTAATCATCAAGACAGCATGGTATTGGCACAAAAACAGACACATAGACCAATGGAATAGAATAGAAACCCCCACAACTAGACCCACAAACGTATGGCCAGCTCATCTTTGACAAAGCAGGAAAGAACATCCAATGGAAAAAAGACAGTCTCTTTAACAAATGGTGCTGGGAGAACTGGACAGCAACATGCAGAAAGTTGAAACTAGACCACTTTCTCACACCATTCACAAAAATAAACTCAAAATGGATAAAGGACCTGAATGTGAGACAGGAAACCATCAAAACCCTAGAGGAGAAAGCAGGAAAAGACCTCTCTGACCTCAGCCATAGCAATCTCTTACTTGACACATCCCCAAAGGCAAGGGAATTAAAAGCAAAAATGAGCTACTGAGACCTTATGAAAATAAAAAGCTTCTGCACAGCAAAGGAAACAACCAACAAAACTAAAAGGCAACCAACGGAATGGGAAAAGATATTTGCAAATGACATATCGGACAAAGGGCTAGTATCCAAAATCTATAAAGAGCTCACCAAACTCCACACCCGAAAAACAAATAACCCAGTGAAGAAATGGGCAGAAAACATGAATAGACCTTCTCTAAAGAAGACATCCGGATGGCCAACAGGCACATGAAAAGATGTTCAGCGTCGCTCCTTATCAGGGAAATACAAATCAAAACCACACTCAGATATCACCTCACGCCAGTCAGAGTGGCCAAAATGAACAAATCAGGAGACTATAGATGCTGGAGAGGATGTGGAGAAACGGGAACCCTCTTGCACCGTTGGTGGGAATGCAAATTGGTGCAGCCACTTTGGAAAACAGTGTGGAGGTTCCTCAAAAAATTAAAAATAGACCTACCCTATGACCCAGCAATAGCACTGCTAGGAATTTACCCAAGGGATACAGGAGTACTGATGCATAGGGGCACTTGTACCCCAATGTTTATAGCAGCACTCTCAACAACAGCCAAATTATGGAAAGGGCCTAAATGTCCATCAACTGATGAGTGGATAAAGAAATTGTGGTTTATATACACAATGGAGAACTATGTGGCAATGAGAAAGAATGAAATCTGGCCCTTTGTAGCAACGTGGATGGAACTGGAGAGTGTGATGCTAAGTGAAATAAGCCATACAGAGAAAGACAGATACCATATGGTTTCACTCTTATGTGGATCCTGAGAAACTTAACAGAAACCCATGGGGGAGGGAAAGGAAAAAAAAAAAAAGAGGTTAGAGTGGGAGAGAACCAAAGCATAAGAGACTCTTAAAAACTGAGAACTGAGGGTTGATGGGGGGTGAGAGGGAGGGGAGGGTGGGTGATGGGTATTGAGGAGGGCACCTTTTGGGATGAGCACTGGGTGTTGTATGGAAACCAATTTGACAATAAATTTCATATATTGAAAAAAAAAGAGAATTAAGGGGAGCAGAACCTGTCACCCCAAAGCATGCCACTTTGGCATGAGGATTATTTTGAGCTAAAGGTGATCAATACCTAGCAGATTCAGGAAAAGCTCTTTACTTCCTCCTCAGCCGCCTATATTTACTTTGGAAAAGGAGCCTCTATGAGGAAGAGAGCTATTACCAGAGATAGCTTTTTACCTAAGAAACGTATCTGTATGAGAGGGCAACCTTTGTTTTCCAGATAGCCCCTTCTCCTTTCCTGTAAACGGCCTTTCTCCCCCATTGTGTCCCTAAACACCTACCCCTTTCCTTACCTCAGGATGTTATATAAGTTTTAACTACCTGGCTTGCTTTTGGAGTCTCATATTTTTATGGGGCTCCCACACATATGAAATAAGGTTTTCTCCTATTGATCTGCCTTATATCAATTTGATTATAGACCATCCAAAGAAACTAGAAGGGTAGAAATAAACTTTTTCCGCCCCTTAGAATGGGCAACAAGAGAAGAGGGTATGATTGGCTAAGAGATGGGAAGACTCCTCCTAAGGCTAGCAGGAACTATTTTCTAGCATAAGGTAAGCTTGCTAAAGCTGTTTGAAGATTGTGCTTGGTATATTAGGTGTTCTTGAACAGATGTTTCCCTAAGTGCAGGGTGACTTAGGTTTAGATTTGTGATGGGCTGGGCCACTGAGGCAGCCTCCATTTTGTGGGTCCTCATAAACAAATTAACTTTATCAGAGGCAACTGGAAAGAACAAGCAGCCTATAAACAATATTGAACACAGCATTCTGTGGAAGGGGAGTTTTGGAACTACCAGACCTTGCTTTTGAGTTTTCGTCAGAAAACAAATCACAAGAAGGCCTCCTGTTCAACTTCACTGACAACTGTCCTTGACGACTTAGAACAAGGCTGCTGCCCACCCTACAACCATCACGGGCCAGTCGCGGGGAGTGGTGGTGGAAGGGGGCCTCAAAGGGCCTAGTGTTATTGAGCTGTTGTGGACTAAGAGACTGGAAAGGAGTGAAGGTGACCTAAGGTAAAGTCAGGAGGTGGCTATAACACTTCTGGATGTCACAATAACAGAGGTCATCAGAACACTAACTTCCCTAAGACAAAGTGAAGAATGTCAACATTTAGGGGCGCCTGGGTGGCTCAGTCGGTTCAGCGTCTGACTTTGGCTCAGGTCATGATCCCATGGTACGTGGGTTCGAGCCCCACGTCGGGCTCTGTGCTGACAGCTCGGAGCCTGGAGCCTGCTTCGGATTCTGTGTCTCCTCCTCTCTCTGCCCCTCCCCCATTCACACTCTGTCTCTCTCTGCCTCAAAAATAAAACATTAGGGACAAAAAAATAAAAAGAATGTCAACATTTAGTTAAGAGTCCCATAAGCTTCTTGCCTAAGACCCCAGAAGAACACCTGGTACTACAAACAATTTGCCATCTCACCACTTGAGAGGCAAGTGGACAGAAGGGTAGACTGGCCATCTTCCATCTGCAGGAACTGACCACTCTCTACTCAAAAGGCAAGAGAACAGCTGCGTCTCCGGTGATAGCATTCAGTCAGCTGCCCAAGATGCTGCCCCAGAACAGCAATGCTGCTGGCGGCCAGGGACAGTTGGTCAAGAATCCCATGGATAAAGACCAGTCCCCTACCATAACGCTGGGTACCTCTGGCCAAATTAAGAAAAGGCACCTATCTGGGCAGACACCACTCCAAAGGCACACAGCTTGACAAATGGACCGTGTACCAAAGTTCCAACCCCTTGGCGCTGTGACAGCTACCCTTGTACAACGTGCTTCCACAATACTGTAGCTGGACGGCAATTCATTGTCATTTTCTCCGTGCAAACTTACAGTGCTCAGCAACAAGAGTGTTTCCTATTCTTAAGATCATAGTTAAGATTCTCTCTCTTTTAAGTTTATTCATTTATTTTGAGAGACGGTGTGTGTGCACAAGCAGCGAAGGGGCAGAGAGACGGGGAGAGAGAGACTCCCAAGCAGGTTCCACGCTGTCAGTGTGGGGTCTGATGCGGGGCTCCAACTCAGGAACCGAGAGATCATGACCTGAGCCGACATCACGAGTCGGACACCTAAGTGACTGAACCCCCCAGGTGCCTCTTAAGGTTCTCTTTATTCAGTACATTTATATGAGCAAACAACAGATCTCCTCTTCTTCAACATTAACAGGCATGTGGATCAGATGTTATCAAAAGTCGTTTGGGCTCTAACAGTTTGTAAGTTTTGCTTTTTTTTTTTTTTAATTTTTTTTTTCAACGTTTATTTATTTTTGAGACAGAGAGAGACAGAGCATGAACGGGGGAGGGGCAGGGAGAGAGGGAGACACAGAATCTGAAACAGGCTCCAGGCTCTGAGCCATCAGCCCAGAGCCCGACGCGGGGCTCGAACTCACGGACTGCGAGATCGTGACCTGGCTGAAGTCGGACCCTTAACCGACTGTGCCACCCAGGCGCCCCAACGTTTTGCTTTTTTAAATACATAAGTAGTACTTTGTGGGTTAATTCACGTTTTGACACATTTTTCTATTTGATGCCCGTAACAACTCTCTCTGAAATACTTCCTCTTATTCCTATTTTAATGAAAGGAAACCAAGTTTCAGAGTCAGATCTCAAGCTCTCTCTGTAGCAGCCCCAATCCACCCCTACGGCTCTATGAAGTAAGCACATTCCAGTCCGGGCTCCTTAACAAGACCTTCCCCAGTCAGTCTCTGAACCCTCAGTTCCTGGCTGGAGCCAGGCCCTCTCCTGCTGTTTGCCTTATGCCCACCTTCTCGTTGTTTTAGGTCTTCACGGAAGGGGAAGAAAACGATTAAGAATTCACACACAAAGCCTGTCTACCTTCCAAAAACTTTTTCCATTAAAGGTGGAGTTGCTTTTGAATGATAAAATAGGACTTTGAAAGTAAGGCGTCACAAGTTCAAACTTCTCTTAAAAATAACATTTCATGATTTTTTCCTCTTCCTTGCCTACCTGTATTTTCTTTCTTTTTTCTAAATGGAACACATCTTACCTTTGCATTAATAAGATACAATTATAATCTTCATTTTTAAAGAAGACTTCAGTATCTTGACAAGGTCATTCTAACACAGAAGCTTTTTTAAAAATTACAAACAGGTGTATAGAATGGATATTTCTTGCTTTTTTTTTTTTTTAAGATTTTATTTCTAAGTAATCTCTACACCCAATGTGGGGCCTGAACTCACAGCCCTGAGATCAAGAGTCCCATGCTCTACTGACTGAACCAGCCAGGTGCCCCTAGAATGGATATTTCTGACCCCGACACTGCTGACTTGATCTTGTTCTTAAACCTCATTCCTTCTCTGAGTATCTTATTGTCCGTGACCGCTAGACCATCCTGGAAGCCTCACCCCACCCACAATCTTTCTCTTTGGATAGTTCAGAGATGGAATAAGTAAGGCTCAGGGACAAGATAGGAGAATGAATGAGATGCAGGAGTGGGGTGAGCCCAGAGCTGGGCCAAGTACAAAAATGTATCCAATAAGCACCAATGGAGAACTTCTTGTGCCAGGATCTGGACAAGGAAGGGATGATGAGGGCCAAGGGTGCAGAAAGAGAGGCTCAAGATAAGGTGAAGGTGACTATGGTCAAGACGGCTCTTGTGTACGCAGTGAAAATGATTCCCTTATTCCTTAGTAATGAGACTCAGGTTGTTATTTGGAGCACCAGGGTACCCAGCTAGAAGACTCCATTTGCAAACCACCTCCCCCCGCCCCCACCAACCTGTAGCTTAATGAGGTCATGTGATTCAGTTCTTCTGGATCAGGTATAAAGTCCCATTGGATAGGACTTCCAGGGAAAGCTCTTTTTTGCCTTCCTCCTCTTTCCCTCTTCCTGCTGCCTAGAAAGAGCACGAGGGTTGGCGCCCCAGCAGCCATCTGTAGCTATGAAGAAGCTTTGAGAACGCAAACCAGCGCTAACAAGCATAGACACGGAGCACGGGGGCCGCCCTGGGCTGCCAACCTTTTGAGTTTTTCTGAGGAGGAAATAAAACTTTTATCTCATTTAAGCCGCTGCCTCCTATCTTGAACTTTCCATCATAAGGAGCCAGATGTCCTTTCAGTTGATAAGTGACATCAGTCACTTTTGTTTTTCAGCTTATAAGCTATAAAATGCTTAGGTTCAGATAAGCTCACAGCAGAGACATAGTTGAGTCACACAGTGGAATTTCAAATGACAAAAATAATGCAGTTTGGGGGCACATGGGTGACTCAGTTGGTTGGGCATCCGACTCTTGATTTCAGCTCAGGTCACGATTTCACGGTTCATGAGATCGAGCCCCGAGTCCAGCTCTAAGCTAACAGTACGGAGCGTGCTTGGGATTCTCTGTCTTCCTCGCTCTCTGCCCCTCCCCCACTCTCTCTCAAAATAAATAAATAAACTTAAAAATAGTAATAATGCAATTTAGCAGTAAGCTTGAGGTCCTTAGGTCAAGAGAAAACAATCCACGGATTGGAGGAACACAGTGCCTCACAAGCAATGGAGCATTCTTCCCGAGAGACTTTGAGCGAGAGTGAGTTTTATTGAGCATCGGAAGCAGCAATGTGTCAAAGGGCACGAGGGGGTGGGAGGTTAGCTGGGAGGCTGGGCATCTCCTTCTAAGGCTAGCAGGTCTTGTTTTCTAGGGTAAGGTAAGTTAGCCAAGGCTGAGTTGGAGGATTGTGATTTGTGTGAGAATTCCTAGACAGATGTTTCCTGTAATTTACAATTAGATTTGTGATGTGGGCTGGTCCAGGGGCAGCCTCCATTTCCTGGGTCCCAGTATATGAATTACCTTTATCAGGAGATTTCAAATGCTATATAAGACCAAAACTTTATGATAACTTAGTAATTGTTTTAAGTGGCTGATATGCCCATCAATTCTGAAACCACTTACATGCCGGCTAGCATATGCTTTCTTATGGGGGCAATAAACTTTTTCAGGTATATGCATATTTTCCCTCTAACTAAATGAATAAACTTGAGGAAAGAGATCAATCTTAAAACATAAGTTGATGTATTTTGACTTCTAGCCTACAAATTTCTCACCTACTAACATTAATGAGTTAAGGTTTTAAAAAAGTTAAAGTTTATTGTAAGCATCCATTTTAAATAAAGACATGGTATTTTAGTTAAAAACATTAAAGTGACATTAAATAGGATTAAACAGGGTTGCTGGTATGCATGACAAATAACTTTGCAATCCCTCACGGTGAACAAAGAAGATACCTGTCTATTGTTAAACCTTAAGGAGCAAACGATTAATTTTAAAAACTAAACATAAGATTAAGTTGTGTCTACTTTTTCTTAGAATTTTTACCATTCACATTAATCAGAAGAAATAATGGGAGAATATGGCAACAAGAAAAGAACGTAAATGACATACCATAAAATAGCAACAACAGCAAACAAAAATAATAAAAAACAGAAGACGTAGGAATGAATTCACTACGATATTTGCCCTTTTTAAAACTTTAAAATGGGAAGTTGTGGGGAACACAAGAAATAAATGGAGAAAAACATGAATGAATGTCCATTCATGAATGAACATGAATGGATAGATAGGCTCAACATCAGAAATAGGTCACTTTTTCCTAAATTAATCTATACATTTCTATCTTCCCAATAAAAATGATGCTGGCAGAAATTTCAATTGAGGGAATAGGAAACTAGACAAAACGGATTATAAAATTCACGTGGACAAATAACAAGAAGGGGAGGCCAGAATTTTTTGGAAAGAGAACTCTGATATCAGAAGCTAAGCAGGGTCAGGCCTTCTATGGCCATAAACCCTGACCATGTCCAATCTCATCTGAAAGAGAAGAGAATTAAGGGGAAATTAGTCCTACCAGACAGTGAAACATATTGTGAAGTGACAGTCATTAAAAGAGAATGGTATAGGTGTGAAGAGAAATTAATTATTAAATAAATGATACTGGAAAAATGGGTAGCCATTTGGAGGGGGAAAAAAAAAGTTGTATCCCTACCTCATACCTTACACTACTCTAGGTTCCTAATGTAAAAAACAAAACTGGGGTGTCTGGGTGGCTCAGACAGTTAAGCATATGACTTTTTAAAAATTTTTTTTTTCAACGTTTATTTATTTTTGGGACAGAGAGAGACAGAGCATGAACGGGGGAGGGGCAGAGAGAGAGGGAGACACAGAATCGGAAACAGGCTCCAGGCTCTGAGCCATCAGCCCAGAGCCCGATGCGGGGCTCGAACTCCCGGACCGCGAGATCGTGACCTGGCTGAAGTCGGACGCTTAACCGACTGCGCCACCCAGGCGCCCCTAGCATATGACTTTTGATTTCAGCTCAGGTCACGAGCTCATGGTTGGTTAGTTCAAGCCCCTGTGTTCTGTGCTGCTGGTGCGGAGCCTACTTGAGATTCTCTCTCTCTCCCTCTCTTTCTGTCCCTCCCCCTCCCCACACACACACACGCATGCTCTCTCAAAATAAAGAAACTTAAAAAAAAAAAAAAACAAACAAAATCATAAAAGCACTATAACAAACCATGGGACTGATTTTTGACAAAGGTACCAGGACAGTCCACTGTGGAAAGAACAGTCTTTCCAACAAATGGTACCACAATGACCAGGTATCAACATGCAAAAGAATGAAATTGGACTTCTACCTCACACCATATACAAAAATTAAATCAAAATGGATCAAAAACTGAAATGTCAGAGCTAAAATTATAAACTCACTAGAAGGAAACACAGGGGTAAATCTTTGTGACCTTGGGTTAAACAAAGGTTTCTTATTATGACAGCAAAATAAAAACAACAAAAGAAAAAAATAGACAAAATGGACATCATAATTTAAAATCTGGGATTGAAAAGACACTAACAAAAAAGTGAAAAGACAACCCATTTTATGGAATGAAATTTTTGTAAATCACATAATATATTATCTTATTATTAGATATCTATATCTAGAATAAAGAACTGTTACAGCTCAACAGTAAAAAGACAAATAATTTTTCAAATAGGCAAGGGTCTGAACAGACAGTTGTCCAAAGAAAATATACAAGCGGCCAATAAGCACATGAAACATGCTTAGCATCATTAGCTATCAGGGAAATGCAAATCCAAAGGACAAGAAGATACCACTTCACACCCACTAGCACAGCTAATATCCAAAAGGCAAACAATGAAAAATGTTGCTGAGGATATGGAGAGAGTGAAACCTACATACACTGCTGGTAGAAATGTAAACTGACGCAGCCACTCTAGAAAACAGTTAGTCAGTTCCCCAAACAGTTAAACATACTTACCATATAAGCCAGCATTTCTACTCCTATGTATATATCCAAGAGAAATGAAAACCTATGTCCACTTAAAAATCTGTACATGCGTATCCACAGAAGCATTATTCACAATAGTCAAAAAGTAGAAACAACCCAAATGTCCACCAATTGAAAAATGGATAACATAATGTGACATAGCAGTTATTGGAATATTATTCATCAATAAAATGAAGTACTGACCCATACTATAACGTAGATGAATCTTGATAACATTACGCTAAAAAATGAAAATATTATGCTACATGAAAGAGCCAATCAGAAATGACCACAAATGATGCAGTTCCATTTATATGGAACACAGACAGAAAGCAAATCACCGGTGGCTTAGACTGGGGAAGAGTGGAATAAAATGGTGAGTGAATTTGGATGTGCACAGGATTTCCTCTGAGGTAACGAAGAAGTTCTAAAATAGACTATGCTCTGTGGGGCGCCTGGGTGGCTCAGTCGGTTGAGCGTCCAACTTCAGCTCAGGTCATGATCTCACAGTTCGTGGGTTCGAGCCCCACGTCAGGCTCTGTGCTAACAGCTCGGAGCCTGGAGCCTGCTTCGGATTCTGTGTCTCCCTCTCTCTCTGCCCCTCCCCCACTCGTGCTCTGTCTCTGTCTCTGTCTCTCAAAACTAAATAAATGTTAAAAATAAAGTTAAATAAATAAATAAAATAGACTATGCTGAAGGTTGCACACCTGTGTGACTACACAGTCACTGAATTATACAGTCTAAATTGGCGAATTGTATGCTTATATGAACTATATCCCAATAAAGCTGTTTATTTTTGAGAGAGAGAGAGCCCAAATGGGGGAGGGCCTTTGAGAGAAGGGAACAGAGGATCTGAAGCAGGCTCTGTGCTGACAGCAGAGAGCCCGACATAGAGCTTGAACTCACAAATGAACTGTGAGATCATGACCTGACCAGAAGTCGAATGCCAAACCGACTGAGCTACCCAGGTGCCCCAAATCTGTTTTGTTTTGTTTTTTTAAAGAAAAGAAACAGGGGCGCCTGGGTGGCTCAGTCGGTTCAACGTCTGACTTCAGCTCAGGTCATGATCTCGCAGTTCGTGGGTTTGAGCCCTGCGTTGGGCTCTGTGCTGACAGCTCAGAGCCTGGAGCCTGCTTCGGATTCTGTGTCTCCCTCTCTCTCTGCCCCTCGCCCGCTCACACTCTGTCTCTCTCTCTCAAAAATAAATAAACATAAAAAAATTTTTGAAAGAAAAGAAACTATGGGAGAATACAATCTCTGAGTGAGGAAGACCTAGGCATATGAATTCAGAACTCACAACAGAAAAAAATAGGAATTGTATTCATTAATAAAAGATATGGATAAATAAAAATGTTCATAGAAGCATCACCATAAAGTCAAAGTGTCAACAACAAAGTGGAAAAAATAGTTGCGACTCTCATCACAAAGAAATAATTTCCCTAATAAACAAGAATGCCTTCAAATCAATAGCCATCCAATAGAAAAAGTCTATCAATAGACAGAACACGGAAAACATAAATGCATTTTAAAGACCCCAAAAGATGCTCAAAGTCAGTAATAAGAAGGGGAACACAAATTAAAACTAACATAGCACGTTTTCACCTACGAGATGGTCATATACGGAAAAACCGTCCTACTCTCCTGTGTTGAGAATATGGCTACGTGGGCATTCTCAGTCCTTCTAATGTCATGAGTCTAAGTTGGTACAGTCTCTGTGGAGGGCAGGGGGCACTATCCACTTCCAGTGACCCCACTGCAGGGAATTTACTTGGCAGACATGCCTGGGCACTTACGAAATCATGAGCACACTAGGTTGCTCCTGGGCACAATAATGGTTATCAGCAAACTTCCGTGAGCAGGGAATTGGTTCAATAAATTCCAATCTTGCCCTATCTTGAAATACCCCACATTTGTGAAGAAGAAAGAGAAAGCTCGTTGCACGCTGCTATACAGCAAGACCTATTGTTAGGTGAAGAAAGAAAACGCAAAATAGTGATTTTGGTATTTACTATTTGTTCAAAAATGGAATAGGGTGGGGGAGGAATATAAATATGAACTTGCTTGAAAATGAATTACCTCTGGAAGAATATACAAGAAGTCATTAATATTTTTTATGAGTAGGGAGAGGGCAGGAACAGAGATCTTTTTTTTTTTAAGCAAATAGCCTTTTGTACCTATTGAGTCATGTGAACGTCTTCAATATTTTATAAATAAATAAATTTAATGTACTTGGTGTGATGCTCGGTCACTGGAGGCTGAGATCCACTCAGCACCAAGAGCCTCAGTAAATCACAACAGCGATAGACATTCAGGAAATGCATGTAACACAGAGGGACAGGGATGAACAAGGCAGCCAGACTTAGCGAAGACGCAAACAACATTCCCGATTAAATGTGAATTTCAGACAAATCACTATTTTTTTATTGTACGATATTTGGCACATATTTACACTGTATTTTATCAGGCAACCCTAACTAGGAGGAAATAAACGCCCAGGCTGCCCTGGGAAGCTAATTAGCAACACAACTAGTGTATGTCTCTCCCCAGAAGGAGGTCTACACACACCAACACTAGAGAAAAGGGGTGGTCATTTATTCTTCAGTCATGGAAGTGACAGCCTGACCTAGTCATTATGCTGAATCCCCACCGATGTGTGAAATCACTTAGTTTATGAAGAAAGGACACGAGGAGTTACCATCATTCTTCATCATTCAAGTGAATGAAAGAACCAAAGGGAGGGAAAGACTTAGGAAACAAGTCCGTGAGAAAAGGCAACATTTTCATATTTTAATTTTCAACTCAATCCCAATTTCGAAGAGACACAATGACCACGGTTCTCAAAGGCAGCTGACAGCTCTCATCTCAGCTGGAGCTGCAGGTCTGAACAAAGTCAAATCCTGTGTGTGACAGCCAGAACCCAACATGTCCGATGTCTATTTCTTGAGTGTGTTGGGTTTCGGTTAAGGTTTGC
Organism: Prionailurus bengalensis; assembly: GCF_016509475.1. NCBI lineage: Eukaryota > Metazoa > Chordata > Mammalia > Carnivora > Felidae > Prionailurus > Prionailurus bengalensis. Next base: position 5,251,425 of record NC_057349.1, on the reverse strand, counting down.
CCAGAGATACCCTGTGAAGAACAGGAGGTATCTACTGTTCATATAGTTCTCCTTCCTCTTCCCTGCCATGGAGTCCACTTTCGATCCTGGGAAATGTCACCGCGTTAGCCGTCACCAAAGAACTCGGGTCAAGTAAGAGCAGCCCCACTGGCCCAGCAGCAGGACCCCCAGGACTGGGATGGATCATGTACATGTCACACAGGTTGGCTCAGGTGACAACAAGTCATCCCTGGACAGGACAGCAAATTCTCCTTGGCCTCCTCCTCCCTGTCCTCTTTCTGACATCCACCAAGCTCCCCACGCTGCCTCCCCTACCCTGCCGATATCTGCCTCAAAAGCCTGTTGTAAGATGCGTTCCTCAGCTTCCCAAACACAGCCTCCAAGCTGAAGTCATTGGGAGATGTCCCAGAACTACATTATCACAAGTATAACACTGTATGAAAAATTCAGTTAACACTGTAGAAAGTACCACTTATTTCATAATGTTCCCAACATTGTACCTGCATTATTTTTAGTGCTCTGACCCCCCGTTACATTATTATCATCTCCATTTCACAGATGATGAAACTGAGGCTCAGAAATATTAAGATGTCAGCAAAACTAAAAGGCCACCAACAGAATGGGAGAAGAGATTTGCAAACGACATATCAGATAAAGGGTTAGTATCCAAAATCTATAAAGAACTTATCAAACTCAACACCCAAAAACAAATAATCCAGTGGAGAAATGGGCAAAAGACATGAATAGACACTTCTCCAAAGAAGACATCCAGACAGCCAGCCAACCGACACATGAAAAAATGCTCAACATCACCCATCATCAGGGAAATACAAATAAAAACCACAATGAGATACGACCTTTCACCTGTCAGAATGACTAACATTAACAACTCAGGCAACAACAGATGTTGGCGAGGATGCGGAGAGAGAGGATCTCTTTTGCATTGTTGGTGGGAATGCAAGCTGGTGCAGCCACTCTGGAAAGCAGTATGGAGGTTCCTCAAAAAACTAAAAACAGAACTACCCTACGACCCAGCAATTGCACTACTAGGCATTTATTCAAGGGATACAGGTGTGCTGTTTGGAAGGGACACATGCACCCCCATGGTTATAGCAGCACTAGCAACAATAGCCAAAGTATGGAAAGAGCCCAAATGTCCATCGATGGATGAATGGATAAAGAAGATGTGGTATATATATACAATGGAGTATTACTCGGCGATCAAAAAGAAGGAAATCTTGCCATTTGCAGCTACGTGGATGGAACTGGAGGGTATTATGCTAAGAGGAAATTAGTCAGAGAAAGACAAATATCATATGACTTCACTCATATGAGGACTTTTAGAGACAAAACAGATGAACACAAGGGAAGGGAAACAAAAATAATATAAAAACAGGGAGGGGAACAAAACAGAAGAGATTCATAAATATGGAGAACAAACAGGGTTATTGGAGGGGTTGTGGGAGGGGGGATGGGCTAAATGGGGAAGGGGCATTAAGGAATCTACTCCTGAAATCATTGTTTCACTAAATGCTAACTAATTTGGATGTAAATTTAAAAAAAAATTAAAAAAATTAAAAAAGTTTCCTATCATTTTATCTAAAAAATTGATATTTGAATAGCATAAAGTAGGAGAGATATAATCTCATAACAAAGAACAATCTTTCAAAGTGAATAAATTTAGTGTTGTTAGTAGTTAAAACTACATTATTAATAATAAATTGAAATCCCAAATGTCCCATATTAAGGTATGATTATTATTATAATATTCATGTATTACCATGTAGTCAATGACACGATATTACATGAAAGATGCAGACTGTGAACAGAAAATATATGTATGGAAAAAGTCTGGATCTCTGTGCCTAGCCAAATGGCAGCACAGTAAACTATTGAGGTTGCTGGGGAAAATGTAATACAATATGACACATTTTTATTTATTTTTAAGTTTATCGATCTAATTTGAGAGAACAAGACTGAGCAGGGGAGGGGCGGAGAGAGAATCCCAAGCAGACTCCACACGTCCATGGGGCTGGATCTCACACACTGTGAGATCATGACCTGAGCTGAGATCAAGAGCTGGACGCTTAACCAACTGACCCACCCAGGCCCAACACCCTTTTGAATACATAACTGCACTCACAGAGAATGAGCCCTAAACCAAACAGGCAGCTGCAAAGCAGAGTGGGAAGCCAATGCTTTTGCAGCAGCTGTCAGAGATATCGCAGATTTCTAGAACCCAGCGGGAGACCTGAGTTTAATAATGCAAAGAAGGCACAGGTCAGAGCCGTGGGCCCATTCAAGTCTGGGGGTTGGAAACAAAGTGCCTCAAGGAACCAGGAACCTTTGAGAGAGATCCCTGACGTGGGGGGGTTGGAGAGGTGAGTGAGAAAGAAAAAAAAAAATCTGGCCAAGGGGCTCTGTGAAGAAAAAAATTCTCCCCCAAGAATTAGCAAATGCAGGTTTGGGCTCAACTTTTCATTGCCAAGTCGGGTCCCTGAAGGGGAGAAATTAATTTAAAGTGGTCCTGGCTTGGTGCTGACCATGGGTACTGGCAGAGGCAATTATAAATCTTTTCTGGAAGAGCTCTCCTTAACTCCCAGAGAGAACCCACACAAACCTGAACTCAGAAGTCAAGTTCATCACAAAACACACAGGCACCCTCAAGAGAGGCAACAGAAAAGACCAGAGAATTAGGTTCCTAAGATTTTCAGATAACGGAATTCTGGGATACAAAAAATGTAAAATAAGATGTTTAAAATGTTTAAGGAGGGGCGCCTGGGGGGCTCAGTCGGTTGAGCGTCCAACTTCAGCTCAGGTCATGACCTCACAGTTTGTGAGTTCGAGCCCCACGTCGGGCTCTGGGCTGACAGCTCAGAGCCTGGAGCCCGCTTCGGATTCTGTGCCTCCCTCTCTCTCTGCCTCTCCCCTGTTCATGCTCTGTCTCTGTCTCTCTCTCAAGAATAAATACATATTTTAAAAAATTGAAAAAATAAAATAAAATAAAATAAAATAAAATAAAATAAAATAAAATAAATAAAATGTTTAAGGAAACTAAATCAATAATAAGGTATAAGGTTTGTACAACAACAAGAAGCCCCGGACAAATTTGAAAAATAGCGAAGCACAAATTCTAAAAATAAGAAAACATCACTTTTGCTATCAACAATTCAACAGATGGGGGGGGTGGTGCCTGGCTGGCTCTGTTGGTAAAGCAGCAGGTGACTCTTGGTCTTGGGGTCATGAGTTCCAGCCCCACACTGGAGGTAGAGTTTACAAAAAAACTCAATGGACGGGTTAACTCGCAGATTAAACATTGCTGAAGAATTAAGGAACTTAGAAGGTCAGGCTCCAGCAAAGACTTCAAGAGAATGAATCTTGAGCGGCATCTGAAAGAAGAGGAAATGAATGCGAACACTTTGAGGAGGGAACGCCCCTGCATTCCAGGGACAGCAAGGAGGCCAGCCTGGAGGGAGGGGAAGAGCAGGAACAAGAGGTTAGGGAGGCAGGGGAGGCCACACTGTAGTTTGTAGGTCAATGTAAGGGGTCCCTGGCTTTTCCTCTGAGCCGGCAAGTGCTGCAGGATCGGCTCCCGCAGCTGCCATGTCGAAGAGTGTGACAGGGTCGAGGGCATAAGCAGAGGGACAAGGTGAGAGGGCCTGCGGTGATCCAGGTGGATGGGGTCCTGAGGCAAGGTGGTGGCAGTGCAGGTCCTGAGGACTCAGGGCCCACAGCATTAGCTACTGGATAGGGGGGAGGGTAGGAGGTGGAGGCCAGAGGCCACGATGACCGAGCAACTGGGAGAATGATGTTGCCATGACCCCAAATAATGCAAGACATCCAATCCGAGTGGGGTTGCCGGAGCAGGGCACGGGACAGATCCATCCGGAGCTCAGAGGACAAGGAAGCTGGACGGTCACGACCGTAGAGCTGATGCTCAAAGCCACAAGCCTCGTTAACAGCACCGAGGGCATGTCACTACAGTCGTCCCCCCGTTATTCGCGGTGGGTACATTCCAAGACCCCCCTCCTCGGATGCCTGAAACCTCAGACAGTGCCAAACCCTACAAACACTGTTTTCTCCTATGCATGCACATTATAAAGTTTAATTTATAAATCGGGCACAGTAAGAGATTAACGACAACCAACTAGTAAAACAGGACAATTATAACAATACACTGTAATGAAAGTTGGGTGAATGCGATCTCTCCCGCAAAACATCTTCTGTGCAGTCACCTTCACCTTCTCCTTGTGATGGTGTGAGACGATAACATGCCCACACGGTGGGATGAGGCCTGGTGAATGGCGCTGGCATTGTGACATGCCGTTCGGCCGCTCCCGGCCTTCTGAGGTCACAAGGAGGGGCGCTTGCCTCTGGAACAGGAGGACTGAAACCACAGACAGTGCAACTGCGAAGGGTGGCGTGGGAACCGCAGCAGGAAGAAAAGAGAGGGGAGAACTGCCCCAGCGATGAACTTGAACGCCAGAGAAGGGATGTGTATGAGCAGAGGGACGCCAGGGCCTCAAACAACATTTCTACACTGTCGGATGGACCTGCGGCAACACCTTAATGTGCGGTAGCGGTGGGGGGGGGGACTTAAACTAAGGCCACACGGTGCTGTCAGCACAGTGCAGTTCACACAGCAGCCACTTCAGCCGGGCAAACCCAACATAGCTCCGGCCTGAGTAAAAGTACCAACTGACTGGGGCGCCTGGGTGGCGCAGTCGGTTAAGCGTCCGACTTCAGCCAGGTCACGATCTCGCGGTCCGTGGGTTAGAGCCCCGCGTCGGGCTCTGGGCTGATGGCTCAGAGCCTGGAGCCTGTTTCCGACTCTGTGTCTCCCTCTCTCTCTGCCCCTCCCCCGTTCATGCTCTGTCTCTCTCTGTCCCAAAAATAAATAAACGTTGAAAAAAAAATTAAAAAAAAAAAAAAAAAAAGTACCAACTGACTGAAAAGACCATTAAGTGGATTCCAGTCACTGCTACTTTTTTTTTTTAAGTTTATTTATTTATTTTGAGGGAGGGATGCAGAGAGCGAGTGAGCGAGTGAGTGAGACAGAGAGAGAGAGAGAGAGAGAGAGAGAGAGAGAATCCTAAGCAGGCTCTGTGTTGCCAGCTCAGAGCCCTATGCGGAGTTTGAACTCATGCACCATGAGATCATCACCGAGCTGAAGTCAAGAGGCAGATGCTCAACCAACTGAGCCACCCAGGCGCCCCCAAATGCTGCTGATTCAAACACTGCCAGATTAAGTGGTTTAAAACCCTGTTCTGTGTTTCCCCTGATTAATAACATACCACTGTGTGTGTGTGGGGGGGGGGGGGAGTTAGCAATTTATTTTCAGTCTGTTTTTTCCACATTGTGGGTGGGGAGTAGCAGAGTCGAACTTCTTGAACTCCACATTCGGACATGCAAAGATCCGCAATTCTACACGAGACTTTAAAAAACAAAACAAATCATTTGTGCAACCAGGGCTCCAGCGTTCCAGAGCTTGGTTTGAATCTTAGCTACTTAGATTCCAAATATGACGGCCTGTTCAGTTTGACCCTGAAGGAAAGGCTGACAATGCAGAATGGTGTTTTGCTTTTCCTATCCTCAACCTATCCCTGCGGAACTCCCAGCCTTACGCCTGTCCACGCAAAGGACTCACTTCCCACCGCCACCTCTCTCTGGTATTTTATCTCACAGCAAGAGACAGACACAATATGACACCCGCCAGATCTCACACATGATCTTGAGAAGAATAGAGTTATGCTTCTCTCTCCCACAGGGGCTCTCACTAGGGTCCTCCTCAGCCCCTCCAGCAATTCCTTTGGGTTTCTCTAAATCCAAGCTTCTAGGAAAGGTGTTGGCTATGATTACTGTTGTTGTTTTAATTGTTTTTTAATGTTTTTATTTATTTTTGAGACAAAGAGAGACAGAGCATGAGCAGGGGAGGGGCAGAGAGAGAGGGAGACACAGAATCCGAAGCAGGCTCCAGGCTCCGAGCTGTCAGCATAGAACCTGACACGGGGCTCAAACTCATGGACTGTGAGATCATGACCTGAGCCGAAGTCAAACGCTTAACCGACTGAGCCACACAGGCGCCCCATATGATTACTGTTTAAGCCTTATGGCCTTGTTTCTGGGGATGCTAGGTTCCTTTGAGGAAAATTGGCTTTCCAGAGAAATGATGAACCTCATACCATATGCAAAATAAATTTTAGATGAGTTAAAGACCTAACTGTGAAACACAAAGTTTTAAGATTATTAAAAGAAATTCTAACAGAAATATCTTTATAATTTCTAGTTGCGAATAGTTTTATTAACAAGACCCAAAAAGTAAAAAGTGTAAAGAATATATAAATGACTATATAAAAATGTATTCATCCTCAAATATTTATTGATTCCTCAACTTGATAAACAGAATCTGTGAGGACTCATCACTAACACCATATTCAATGGTGAAAGACTGAAGGTCAGAAACAAGATAAGGATGTCTGCTCTCCCTACTTCTATTCAACACTGTACTGGAGGTTCCAGGTGGGACATTAGTGAGAAAGTAAAATAAAAGCACCCAGATTGGAAAGAAAGAAGTAACACTATCTCTACTTGCAGATAACACAATCTGGTATATAGAAAATCCTAAGGCATCTACTGGAGAACTACTATTAAAGTTCACCAAGGTTGCAAGATAGACGATCAATATATGAAAGTCAATTATGTTTCTATAGCAATGAACAAGCAAAAATAAAATTAAGAAAACAATTCTATTTCCAATAGCATTATAATGAATACTTAGTAAGAAATTTAGCAAGGTATAAAATCTGTACAGTGAAAACTACAAAATATTTGAAAGAAATTAAAGAAGATCTGAGTGAATGGAAAGATATGCTATTTTATAAATCAGAGTACTGAATATGATTAAGATAGCAATATTCCCCAAATGGGTCTACAGATTCAACACAATTCCTGTCAAAATCATGACTGTCTTTTTTCCCCCCCCCAGAAATTGATTCTAACATTCATACAGAAATGCAAGGTACCCAGAAGACCAAAAAAATCTGGCAAGAAAAGGAACAAAGTTGAAGGATTCACACATCCCAAATTCAAAACTTACTACAAAGCTATAGTAATCAGGACAGTGTGGCCCTGTCATAAAGACAGACAGATCAACGGGATAGAACTGAGAATCTAGAAATAAACCCTTAGATTTATGGCCAACTAATGTTCAACAAAGGTGCCAGAACAATTCAATAGGGAAAGAACAGCTTTTTCAAGAAAGGGTTCTGGGAACTCTGGATATCCACATGCAAAAGAATGAAGTTGGACCCCTACCTCACACCATATACAAAAATTAACATGAAATGAGTCAAAGACCAAAACAGAAAAACTAAACCTATAAAACTCTTGGAAGAAAACATATATATATATATATATATATATATATATATATACACACATATATATCATATATACACATATATATATACATATATATATACACACATATATATCTTTGTGACCTTGAATTAAGCAACGGTTTCTCAGGTATGGGACCAAGAGCAAATGTAACAAAAGGAAAACCAGATAAAATAGACATCACCAAAATGTTAAATACTCATGTTTCAAACCATAGTATTGAGAACATGAAAACACAAATGACAAATGGGAGGAAATATTTACAGACCATATATCTGATAAAGGACTTCTACCCAGAATTACAACTCAACAATAAAAAGACAAACAGCTAAGTTTAAAAAAATGGGCACAGGATTTGAAGAAACATTCCTCCAAAGATATACGACTGACCAATGAGCCTATGAAAAGATGCTCAGCATTATTAGTCATTAGAAAAATGCAAACCCATCGCTTCTCGGCCTTTTGGCTAAGATCAGGTGAAAAATGTAAACCCAGCTACAATGAGATACCATTTCACACCCGCCCAGATGGCTATCATCAGACATCTAAAATAAAAAAGGCACTATAACAAGTGTGTAAGATGAGAAGAGATTGGAACCCTTGCACATTGCTAGTGAGGATGTAAAATGGTACAGGCACTTTGGAAGACAGTTTGGGCCATTTCTCAAATGGTCAAGCATAGTTACTAATTCCATTCCTAGATATATACAACTGGAAATATGTATCCACACACAAACCTGTTCACAAATGCTCACAGTAGCATTCCCAGTAGCCAGAAAGTAAAAATAACCCAAATGTACATACCATAAGAACAGATAAACATGTGGTATATCCATATAATGGAATGTTACTCGGCAATAGAGAAGAAATATGTTACCTGCTAGGAGACACGGATGAATCTTAACAACACTGTGTCAAGTGAAAAAAAAGCCAATCACAAAAGGCCTCATACATATTGTATGATCCCATTTATACGAAGTGTCAGAATAGGCAAATCCATAAAAATAGACAGTACATTAGTGGTGCCAGGAACCGACAGGAAGGACTGCTTTGTGGGTAGTGAGTATGAGGTTTTCTTTAATGAGGTGATGAAGATTTCTGAAATTAGGGTGATGTGTGTATACCTGTGAATATACCAAAAACCACTGAATTCGTGGTATGTAAGTTATATTTCAATATGGCTGTTATTTAAAAGAAAGTATATTGAGCACCTCCATATGCTATAGCAAGGAACAAAAAGATCCCTCGAGGAGCTTATATTCCAGTGGAAGGTCCAGATAAAGTGTGTCCCAAGATACACAAAGAATTTACAGGTTTGACTGTGCAATCAATCTTGGTAAATTATGCAGAATTATATAGAAAAAGAGAGGTTCTAGGAGGAAAACAGGAGGTTCTTGGAGGCTTCTAAGATAAAACTTCTGATTTTCAGGAAGGCAATGAAGGGAATTTCTGGAAATTGCAGATTGAGATCCAGATGCCAAACTCTAGCAACACTGTCCAGTGAGACACTGAACGAATAATTCATGACCACTTCAAAAAGGAGGCAATGACAAACTCGTAAGTGTGGTCTTTTTTTTTATGTTTATTTATTTATTTTGAGAGAGAGAACCCCAAGCAAGTTCTGCGCTGTCAGCACAGAGCCCCACGTGGAGATTGATCCCACAACCGTGAGAACATGACCTGAGCCGAAATCAAGAGTCAGGGGCTTAAAATGACTGAGCCACCCGGGCACCCCCTTTATCTTCTTTTTACTTGGCTATTGTTAAGATGCTGTTAGATCAAAAGAATGCTATAAGCATGATAGGATGACAGGCTATAACAAGATACCCCACGTACGCAATGGAGAAATGCACCATGGGTGAGGTAACAGTGAGAGACAGCTGTCCACTGGAGGTGGTGATTTCCTGTCCAAAATTTCTGCTGATGACTTAGAGCTCAGTCCTGGCCATGGAGGGAACCACAGTGAGAATCAACTGGGAGGGAGGGTGGTTAGGTCTGGGTGAAGCTACGTCTGTCCTTCTGTCTGTCTGTCCTTCTTCCTTCCTTCCTTCCATGAGACATGATCATTGTCTGAGAACAGATCAGGATGAAGGAATAAATGATGCAGTGAGGGAACCACAGCAAAGAGCCTACCTAAGTCATGAGGTGTGGCCCTGGCAGAATTAAGTAATCAACAGGATATATGGCCTAAAAACTGGGGTTTACATCCAGGACCATGGTAATTCTGGCGACTCGGTAACTGGAAAAAGAGGCCACGACTCCAGCAATCTATCTGCTAGTTCCAGTTCAGGGACAAACATCATGGTCTTAAAACTACATATAATTATCTGACAAACCACTGGTTAATTCCCATAGATGATCTGGAAGAGGAACGTTTAATTGTGTAGGTCATGTATATTGACTATTCAAAAATATTAAAGACCACAGATAACAGCATCAAAGTTCGCCAGAAGTAATGAAAAAAAAAAAAACCCTTATCTAAGAGCCTTCCAAATACAGCTCATACTACATGAACTGAGTAATTGTCTTATCTAAAAGTGAGATGTTCACCACTGTTTCCAGGTTTTGTACCAATTCTAGCACAGGTAGCTGGAAGGCATTAATAACAACTGTAGAAATAAGCAATGAAAACATCACACGGTGGCATCCAGCTTCCTCCTAAAAAGCAATTATTTGTAAAAATCTAAACTTCCTATGTAAATAAATTAGTGAATTTTTGCTTTTACAAAGTCTAACTTGTTTTAGAGTAAGTACTGGTCGCAAATGTCTGCATTTTAATTTTCACTTTTTATTTTTTTGCTTTCAATGCAATAATTTTTCTAAGTAACCCTGTTTTCCTGTTTCCTAGCCTCAAAGTTCTCTTCTTTAAATTGCTTTAATTTAAGGGGCGCCTGGGTGGCTCAGTTGGTTAGGCGTCTGACCAGCTCAGGTCATCATCTCACGGTTTGTGAGTTCGAGCCCCACGTCGGGCTCTGTGCTGACAGTTCAGAGTCTAAAGCTTGCTTTGGATTCTGTGTCTCCCTCTCTCTCTGCCCCTCCCATGCTCATGCTCTGTCTCTCTCTGTCTCTCAATAATAAATAAACGTAAACAAATAAATAAATTGCTTTAATTTTTTTACTTTTTTTGTTTTTAATTTTAGTTTGGAGACAGAGCATGAGCAGGGGAGATGGGCAGAGGGGCAGGTGGGAGGGGGAGGGAGAGGGAGAGAGAGAGAGAGGGGGGGGGGGGAGAGAGAGAGAGAGAGAGAGAGAGAGAGAGAGAGAGGGAGGGAGGCAGAGAATCCCAAGCAGGCTCCGTGTCTGATGCAGGGCCTGACCCCATGACCTGGGGATCATGACCTGAACCAAAATCAAAGGTCAGACGCTCAACTGACTGAGCCACCCAGGCGTCCTTAATATGCTTTCATTTTAATACATCATATTTGATTCATATAAAAAATATGAAACAAAAGCATTCTGCAGGTTCTTGAAAGACTGGCCAGGTCCGGAATGTCTATTTCTACATCCCCATCAGGTACTCATCAAAGTACTTATTTACTTATACAATCCTTGCATTTTACCACCTGTTTCCTGCGGCTGCTGTAACAAAGTATAACCAACCGGGGGTCTTAAGACAGGAGAAATCCATCCTGTCAGAGTTCTGGAGATCAGGAGTCCGAAATCAAGGTGACAGCAGGGCCGTGCTCCCTCGGAGATGGGGCAGAACCCTCCCCTGTCCCTTCCCAGCTCCCGGTGCTGGCTGGCAAAGTCCCTCCCACCCCTAGACTTACAGCTAGGACACTCCCATCTCTGCCTCTGATGTCACATGGCATTCTGCCTGGGGGCCTCCGAGTCCAAATTTCCCTCGTTTATGAGGACATCGGTCACACTGGATTAAGGGCCCATCCTCCTGACCGCATCTTAACTTGATTCCATCTGCAAGGGTCCTATTTCCAAATAAGGTCACATTCCACTGGTAGACAGGTAACCACCACATCTTTCTGGGAAGACACCGGTCCAACCTGTAACACCATGCTTTGTACTTTTCCAAAGATGGGCTTTCTAAAACTTGCCACCTTGTCCCGTTACTACCCCCTGGAGTCCCTACAGCAGAGAGCATTTTCTAAGTGTAAAGGTGAAAAAACCCAAATATCTAACGGGGGGAAGAAAGAATACTGGGGGTTTTCTTTCATCTCTACAGGCCAAGTCAGACCAAGGTGGATCGACAACAAAGGACCTGAGCACGTGAGACATCCATTCCAGAACATGGTGCTTTGTCGCCAGAGGCCGTAGGTGTTGAACGGCGATGCTTTAGCATGGCTGCGACCAGTTCTGAAATACAAAGCTGAGCTAAGCTATGAAAGACACGCTTGGCATTGAAACTTGGCTGTCCTGTGGCTGCTGCATCATATCGGAGCTAACATTTTTGATCAAGGGAGTAAGTATGACTTTTAAAAATGATATTGCAAAACCCTGAGGAGGAATACGCTAGAAACACTGTCTTGTATTGGTTGTATGTGTGTCCCTGAGCTCCAGCATAATGCCTGGATGGAGGTTGAATGGGCGGAATAAATAATTCTTTAAACATAGTAACAAAAATGCACACTAAAAAAATTATAATCGAATCACGGTGACGCACGACCATTTTTTCTTTCAGGTGCTCCTTCAATGTATTCAATGTGTATACACCTACTTTAGCAGAGTGAAGTTAATCTTAACATAGTTCTTATTTTCACTTAACATTCGATCTCCGCGTAATTATTCTCGTTATTTTGCAATATTCCATCAGGTGATTTAGTATAGTTTACTTCACCATTTCCTTAGTGCTAAACAATTAAGACTGTTTCTGATTGTTGACTTCTATCGATAAGGCCGCAGTGAGACGCTTCTGCAGGCTCGGTTGCAGTGTTTCCGTCTGAGGGAAAAGAAAACTGCCCAAAGGGGTCAAATGCACTTCTGGGCAGCATTTTCCTACAGGCGGCACCCACAGGCCGGCCCTTCTGTGGTTTACGACTAACAAAATGGAGTCGGCAAACTCCTGCTTTCTGACCCCGTGAGCTCAAGCCAAGTCCCAGCAGTTTCTGTTTCGCCTGAGGCTGCCAGGGGCGGTGGCTTCTTCCTTTCGGTCCTCTCCCTTACTCTCCAGTCAGTCGCGGTGACAAACCCGTCTCTGCCGAGGCGGCCTGCCTTCAACCCCAGGGCGGACTGCAGTTCCAGGGGTGTGCCTTGAGCCCCCTGGATTCAAGGAACACGGTGATTTCCTGCTCACGCTGGGGGTGACTGGATGAAACAGATAAATGAACAATTCAAGGACATATAGAAACATTCCGTGACAGGGGATAAGCTGGGAGGAAGAAAAGGTAATATTTATTTATGCATATTTAAGGCATATTTACTTACGTACCTACTGGCCAAATGCTAGAGTAAATATTTTCCCATCTTTTCTAAACTGCTGCAAAATGAAGACACTGCCTCACAGCCTCTACACTGCAAATAACCTCCGTTTTCTCCTCCTGGAGACACTCTTTCTACATTAAGAAGAAAAATTCCATCAGGTAAAGCCTTGAGTATGTATCATGGGGCTTTAAATCATCTCCCTAATTATGGGAATAGCTTAGTTCTCAATTGACTCAGCATTCTATTTCTCTCTGAATTCAATTTCTTCCTAACGGGGTCACCACTGCTACCTAAGTGCTTTGTCCTGTGCTGTAACGATTAAATTAGCACCTTTAGAACACCCGGCAAGGGCAGGCCGGTGACTGTACAGGGAAGCCTCATCAGTGCTAGGTGACAGCCAGGTCCAGCGGCTCAGTGCTTGGCGTGTCGATGAAAGCGAATCTGCGTCGTGCCAAATTCTGAACACAGCTGGTGATGACTGTTGTCCGAGGGCAAGCTGCCCCAAAATGTGCCACTTATTTTTTCATTTTTGAATTTTTAAAAAAATTCTATTCTGTTCTGTTCTGCTCTATTCTATTCTAGAGATTGAGAGAGAGAGGGCACGAGCAGGGGCAAGGGGCAGAGGGAAAGAGAGAATCTCAAGCAGGCTCCACACTGGAGATCATGACCTGAGCCGGTACCAAGAGTCAGACGTTCAGCTGACTGAGCCACCCAGGTGACCTGGCCATTTATTTTCAGTGTAAGTTACTCAAGAGACAGCCTACACAACCAAGACCCTCAGACCTTTCTCCATCTACCCGAAAGCAGGAAATAAATGTCCCACGTGAAAGGTCCCCTCTCTGGACCAGGAGGTAGAGAGACAGCCTTATCACCAGAGATGGGGAATTTAGAACCCAGAAGCCTGTATAAACACTCCTTGCTACTTTCTACTCATTTATTACCCCAGCCCAAATTCTGTTTAGGATTCCTTATAATCAAAGCTCCCAGAGTTCAATTTTCTTTGTCCCATCAATTTCTCAAAGATTTATTGTCTCGTTGTCTAAAAAGCATAAAACCCGTCTACTTTGGTCATTTCTTTAGGGCTCAATTTCATTATTGGGCCTCCATGTACACATGTAATAAAACTTGGATTTTTTTTCACCTGTTAATCTGACTCTTGTCAGTTTAATTCTTAGTCCAGCTGGAAGACCTTGAAGGGTAGAGAATTTTTTCCTTCCCTTCGTTACCGAACTTCTGAATCTGGCAAACCATTCATCAATTCTGAGATTGCCCAATCTTTAAATTCTACATGTCAGCACGCCTATGATCAGTTAGACAAAAAGTTTTCCTTTAGAACTTAACTTTCTGGGGGAGACTGGCTAGCTCAGTTGGTGGAGGATGAGACAGATCTCAAGGCTGTAAGTTCGAGCCCCATGTTGGGTGTAGAGATTACTTTTTTTTAAATGTTTATTTTTGAGAGAGTGAGAGAGAGAGAGAGGGAAGGAGGGGCAGAGAGAGAGGGGGACAAAGGATCTCTGCGCCGACAGCAGAGAGCCTGATGTGGGGCTCGAACTCATGAACCCTGAGATCATGACCTGAGCCAAAGTCTGACGCTTAGCCGACTGAGGCAACCAGGCACTCTGGATGTAGAGATTACTTAAAAAATAAAATACTAATGGGGCGCCTGGGTGGCGCAGTCGGTTAAGCGTCCGACTTCAGCCAGGTCACGATCTCGCGGTCTGTGAGTTCGAGCCCCGCGTCGGGCTCTGGGCTGATGGCTCAGAGCCTGGAGCCTGTTTCCGACTCTGTGTCTCCCTCTCTCTCTGCCCCTCCCCCGTTCATGCTCTGTCTCTCTCTGTCCCAAAAATAAATAAACGTTGAAAAAAAAAAATTAAAAAAAAAAAAGAAAAAAAGAAAAAAAGAAAATACTAAAAAGAAAAAAAGAATTTAACTTTCTGGCATTAAGTAAATAATAGTTCACTTATTTCCCTATGGAAGAGGGAAGAAAGTAGAATATTGTCAGCTATTAATCTATCCTGCTAACAACAAGGAAATAAATGGTTTGTAAAATTTATCATCACCATCATCAATATAATAGCCACTTATAATAGTCCTTTTATTCACAGGGCAATTGTATGTATTTCATATTATCTGAGCCTCCCAATAATAATCCAAGGGGCAAGACAGAGACGTATCCCCAACAAGTGCACAGAATATTCTGGCTGAAGTTCTGTGGCTCACCAGTCAGAGGTTAGTTTCCAGTTTCTCCAAAACAAGCCTCCACGTTTCAATGGGTAGGGAATATTGCCCTGATCTTTCTCAATTCCAGCACTCTCTTGACAAAGCAGGTGGTGACCTGTTCGGGACCCACACCCCTCCACCATTGACCTGCCCAAGCCTGGAGAGAGGTGTCAAGAAAAAACAGCTCAGAGAGCACCTTCAGGAGAAGCCAGCCACTGCTCCTGCATCTACGAGGGGCTCTCAGGCACACAGATCCTCACCAGCAAACAAAGGAGACAGTGGGAAATCCAGACAATACATTCAACTAGGGGCCAAGCCAAGAATTTTAAAACTTAGCAGTTTTTCAGTACTGTATTCTGTGCTCTCACTTTCTCCACTGGAAGCTGATAAAGTAAAATAAGTTAGAGAGAACCTGTGCCAATAAACACAGAGGATTATCCAGGAATTTACTGCCAACAGACAGAATGCTTCATAATTACAGTATAAAATGACTCCCTACTAGGAGATCAAGAAGAATTAAGGGAAACACAATACTGCGTTGGTTTTTAAACACAGGGAGAGCATCAGTGTGGAATGGGGAGTAGCAGATTCTGTGGGGCTCCGAAGGGCAGATCAGGGAAGAAGTGGAAGAAAATACAGGCAGAGAAAAAGGGACAAACCCCTCCTTTATCAGCTTTCTAGGAATCATACTGGTGAAACAGTGGAAGAGGAGCACAAGAGTTTTCCTCGTCATTGAATCCACCACACCAAGAAGAGAGACACGGACATTAGGGTTAGTACAGCCAGGCTGGAGAAGATTAGCAAACTTCCTAGCAGCAGCAGCATCTCTGAACACGGCAGACAGATACACAGACTGAAAGGCACGAAGGAGAGAGGTCCTGTCCCCAGGGGTCGCCAGAAGCATTACAAAGATGTGACAGAGAATACATCTTTTTTTTTATTTTAAGAGTTTATGTATTTAGTTTGAAAGAGGGAGAGAGAGAGAGAGCATGCACATGAGCAGGAGAGGGGCAGAGAGAGAGGGAGAGAGAGAGAATCTCAAGCAGGCTCCGCGTTGTCAGCACAGAGCCTGACGCAGGGCTGGATCTCACCAACAGTGAGATCATGACCTGAGCTGAAATCAAGAGTCAGATGCTTAAGTGACTGAGCCACCCAGGTGCCCCCCTCAATATCTTTTTAAACATAATTATGAAGACTGTACAGAGAGAGATGATGGAAGAAATGAGTAAATGGGAGGTGAACTGTGGTTTAACCTGGAAGGGTAACACGTCAAAGATGACAACGTGTTACGTTCACAAAGAAATGGAGTATGAATTAAAACTCAGCAGAATGCTTTAAAGTACTTAATAAGATTCATTTGTACTAAATAAACAAGCAAAAATATATAAGGATGTTTGGGAAATGAAAAGAAAAAACAAAGGTAGATTCTAATACTCATTATAAAAAAACATCTAAAATATAAAAATTAAAATGACTTTTTCTTATGGCTTACTCAATAACAAAGTAGGAGTAAAAAGCCAAATGGGATGGGAATTACGACTTAATACATGCTACCATGACGACTGTATGTTACTAGTCAGGAGGAAGATTTACCTGAATGTTCCAAAGAACAACAAATTAATTAATATGAATAGTTAAAAAAAAAAAAAAAGGAAAGAAAACAATTTGGTTTCCATGTTTATTTATGACAGACAGAGAGAGAGACAGAGACAGAGTGTGAGCAGGGGAAGGGCAGAGAGAAAGGGAGACACAGAACCTGAAGCAGGCTTCAGGCTCCGAGCTGTCAGCACAGAGCCCGATACGGGGCTCGAACCCACAAATGATGAGATTGTGACCTGAGCTGGAGTTGGACGCTTAACCGACCGAGCCACCCAGGCACCTCACCAGGGTCTCTGGTGAAAGACAAGCATCCTCTTCTCCAGGACGTACCAGAAGTTCTGAGCAGGTAAAATGAACCTATTCCTACACTCACTGAAACAAAACTGCACAACACCAAAGACAAACAGTAAATCTTACAAAGAACCAGCAATAAGACACAGAGTATTTTCCCAGGAACAAGAATTAGAAAGGCGGCGTGTTCCATGGGCAACACCATAGATGTTGGAAGATAAGACAGTCAAAGTACTGAGGACAAAAACTGCTAGCCTAGAACTCAGAACTCACCCAACCAGCATTCAAGAGTAACATTCAAGAGTGTCGCTTCCCCAGCACATAGGATACCAAGAAGAGTAGCCTGGCCCATGTGCACAAGGATGATATGCAAATTCACGAAGTATCCCATGTTTTTTGCACTATATTGCACGTTATCGCTTTGAAAAAATGTTAATGACCTCAAATAAAAATTGCAAAACAGACTAACAATGAAACAAAGATTTTTTAGCTAAACATGGAGTATACCGCCCATATATCCCCACTGACACAGGTAGGAAAGGGATACTGAACAGAGGGGATGGAAAAAGAATCGGTATGCGAGAAACTGACTAACATGAGTCATAAAAAAATATCCCAACAAAAATGTTCAATGATAATAAAGTGGGAGATGAGGGAGGGGGAAACAGAAATTTTAAATGTATTAAGGTCTTACAATTCTTTTGAAGAAGAATGGAAATATTAACTTGAGATTTTTTTAAAAGCAAACATGCATGTTAAAAATAAAACGAGGTGGGGCGCCTGGGTGGCGCAGTCGGTTAAGCGTCCGACTTCAGCCAGGTCTCGATCTCGCGGTCCGTGAGTTCGAGCCCCGCGTCAGGCTCTGGGCTGATGGCTCGGAGCCTGGAACCTGTTTCCGATTCTGTGTCTCCCTCTCTCTCTGTCCCTCCCCCATTCATGCTTTGTCTCTCTCTGTCCCAAAAATAAAATAAACGTTGAAAAAAAAAAAAATTTAAAAAAAAAAAATAATAAAAAAAATAAAACGAGGTGCCTGGGTGGTTCAGTCGGTTGGGCATCCGATTTAGGCTCAGGTCACGATTTCACAGTTCGTGGGTTCAAACCCCATGTTGGGCTCTGTGCTGACAGCTCAGAGCCTGGAGCCTGCTTCCGATTCTGTGTCTCCCTTTCTCTTTGTCCCTCCCCCGCTCACACTCTGTCTCTCTCTCTCAAAAATAAACATTAAAAAAAATTGTTTTTAAATAAAATAAAACTGGTCCCAGGGCACCCGGGAGACTCAGTAGGTTAAGTGTCTGACTTCAGCTCAGGTCATGATCTCGTGGTTCATGAGTTCAAGCCCCGCATTGGGCTCTCTTCTGTCAGCACGGAGCCTGCTTCCAACCCTCTGCCCCCTTCTCTCTCTCTGCCCCTCCCCTGCTCGAGTTCTCTCTGCACTCTCTCTCTAAAAAAATAAACAAAAAATAAAAATTAAAAAAAAATACAACTAGTCCTTGCTCTATAAAAACCCATACCGTATGGGAACAGGATGAGGGACACATTGGAAGCACACCCACAGAGCTTGATGCCAGGGGCCGAGGGCGGTAGGAAAGCCTTCAGAAGTGTCACACTTAAGCTCCATCCTGAGATGACCCGCTGCGCGCTGAAGGAAGGAAAGCATTCCAGGACGTGGGGATGGCCCACACACCGAACCAGGAAACCTCGCAGGAGCTGGTGTGTCCGGCCTGGGTCCGTGTGTCTGGAATGTGGAACGCGTGCGGGAAATGAGACGGGAGGGTGAAAACACAGCCCAAGAAGACCCAGGGAAGGACCACAGGCTACACGGAGGTCCGTACTTGGTTGGGTAGGCGGTGGTGAAATACGTATCACAGAACATTTTCCACCTTAACCGTTTTGGAATATACGGTTTGACGGCATTAAATACGCTCACACTGTTGAGCACCCATCATCACTGCCTTCAGAAGTTTTCCTTCACCCCAAACTGAAACTGTACCCACAAACGACGTCTCCCCTCCCCCCCAGTTCTGGGAATCACGGTTCCACTGTCTCCATGAATTTGACTATCCCAGACATTTCAGGCAAACGGATCCACAAAGTTTGTCCTTTTGCCTCGGGCTCATTTCGCTCAGCATCGTGTCCTCAAGACTCATCCATGTCGCGGCACGAGGCAGATTCTCCCTCTTGCGGGAGGCTGAGCAGTATTCTACAGTGTGTGTCTCCTACATTTTGTGCATCCATTCATCCACCGATGGACTTGACACTTCCAAGCGGGGGAGCGACGTGCCCTAAGGTAACCCAGGAAGGAGACTGCAGGACGCTCTCATGAACCAGAAGAGGAACTTGTTTCAAGAAAGTGAGAGTGGTCACCCGAGCGGGAGAAGGCTAGTAAAACAAGGTCAGCAAAAGTCTCTCCAGATTTGGGGACAGTAGGTCCAACACCACAGGGGCCAGAAAAGCCCAAGCCCGTGGAGTCAGCAGAGACTCCTAAACACGCACGCGCACGGGGAGAAGTCCTTCGCTTCAACAAAACGTGAAGCGTGCGGCACCTAGAATTTGGATGATTCGTAGCTTTTTAAAGTGTATTTGAGAGAGAAAGAGACAGTGCGAGTGGGGGAGGGGCAGAGAGAGAAAGAGGGAGGGAGGGAGGGAGGGAAGGAATCCCAAGCGGCTCTGCACTGCCAGCACTCAGCCCGAAGCCCTGAGGTCATGTGACCTGAGCCGACCCAAGAACCTAGAGTCCCCCGCTTAACCGACTGAGCCACCCAGGCGCCCCGGGAGGTTTTGCTGAATTAACCAAATATTTCGACTTCCTGATAAGTACAAATATGCGGAGAGAGATGGTAAAGATAATGGTTCTTTTAAAGGTAAGACGCCTTCAGAGGTTATTTTGAAGAAATCTGGAAGGCAGGCAACTGTGTTGTATTGACCAGAGGGCAGTGCAGCCAGACGTCCTGTGTACTTCATTGTAAAGACAAAAGCAAAGAAAAAAAAAAAGGTAAGCTATTCTGACAGTCACAACCCCAGAACAATAGGATCATCATCCCAGAAAGGAGCAATCCTTACTTCCTCATCACATGAAAAAACATATTGCGAAATGGAATACCTAAAACGTGTGGGTGGCAACACTGAGGTTAATGTCCCCCCCCCCCCCCCCCGCATACTCATCATTCTGGTGCTTTCAACTATGGCATGGAATGACCCCACCTTCAAAAATTCACTTGGAGGTCTGAGTTATCCCCTTACTCTAGCAACACTGCTTAAATTAAACAGACATGTATTAGAATCCCTTGACTTTTTGGAACTTTGGGAAAAGAACGGGCAGCAGGCTGGGCGTACGAAAACTCTCCAACAGG
Source organism: Prionailurus bengalensis (assembly GCF_016509475.1). Classification (NCBI taxonomy): domain Eukaryota; kingdom Metazoa; phylum Chordata; class Mammalia; order Carnivora; family Felidae; genus Prionailurus; species Prionailurus bengalensis. The sequence goes on along the minus strand of NC_057349.1, from coordinate 5,231,194 downwards.
TAACATAATTCTACCAACGTCATTTGAAAGGGAACAGCGCTAAACCCCCGGCACTTTCTTTATCTACCCGCGTATTATTCAAGAAGCTTTACTCTGAAACTCAAACACCTGTGGTTAAAAGACTGAAAAACGATGCAAAAATAGATGTTATTTTGGCCCAACCCTTTTTACCACTTACTAGACATACAAATAAGATAATCGGTCACTATTGAATTCACATGTATAGTGTCTAAAAATAAAGATTAAAAAACAAAAAATGGAACAAGAACCTACTAATTACTCCAGGGCCGCGGAAGCAAAACTTCGTCCTTGCATCATTCAACATAGTGACCTGGAAGGACACGCCTTTAAGACCGTGTTATCTGATGAGGGCTTGTAAGACAGGCTGACAGGTGGCAAACACCGCCCCCAACCAAGTGGGACATGTGTGACATTCCTCGGGCTCCCCTGGCTGCCCAAGAACAAAGGAAAGGGGAGAAACAAATGGTAACTGACAGAGGTCACAGTCCTGCAGGACCAGGTCTCCATCTAGTTACAAATATCTCTGTAAATCACAAGTAAGAGGCACTCTTATCAACAGCCTAATCTCCAGAAATCTATCGACTCCTTTTCCTGGAGCCCCAACATCACCCCTCCTTGGCGAAGTAAGAAACAAAGGCAGAAGGAAATGGCAGGTGGAACTAAATTTCCTTATAACCTGAAGCCCATTGGCAATTACTTGAGGCTGGCAGAGTCAAATGCTTCTTCAGGACTCCCCACGGTCTTAATGCTAATGCTTTGCTAGAGGGAAAAACCACCTTAGCTTGACAATAGCTAGGCCTCCACTATCCCGGGAGTCTTCTTTACCATATGAAAACCTCATTGGAAACTTCCCCCGGACTTCACCTCCCCAAGCCCCATAGTATAGAACCAGTCTCTCCTCGTGGTCCCAGGGCCACGCTTCCTGCCCACGATCCTGTCCCCATGCTTCAATAAAATCACCTTTTTGCACCAAAGATGACTTCGAGAATTCTTTCTTGGTCGTTGGATCCAGACCCCGCGAACCCTACTGCCCCCCCTCCAAAAAAACCCTCATCAATATTTATTATTGCTGTTTTGTTGTTATAATGATGCTGCAAATAAAAATTATGAATTTTATGATGGTTTGAGATTATACATCACAACAAGCTTCTGTCACATCAAAATAATTCTGTATTTAGTGCCAAGTTGTTTTTCCTAAGATTTTATTTTTAAGTAATCTCTACACCCAACGTGGGGCTCGAACTCAAAACCCCTAGATCCAGAGTCGCATGCTTCACCGACTGAGCCAGCCAGGCACCCCAGTGCCAAGTTATTTTGAACAGCTAGAAAATATTTCCTGAAAGGAAAACTTATTTTATTATTTTTTTTTTAATTTTTTTTTTCAACGTTTATTTATTTTTGGGACAGAGAGAGACAGAGCATGAACGGGGGAGGGGCAGAGAGAGAGGGAGACACAGAATCGGAAACAGGCTCCAGGCTCCGAGCCGTCAGCCCAGAGCCCGACGCGGGGCTCGAACTCCCGGACCGCGAGATCGTGACCTGGCAGAAGTCGGCCGCTTCACCGACTGCGCCACCCAGGCGCCCCAAGGAAAACTTATTTTAACAGTACTAATAAGTTTTATTGAAGGGTTACTGCATGCCAGGCAGTGACCAAAGTACTCTTACATGTATTACTTTATTTAATTCTTACAGGAATTCCACCAAAGAGGTCCTATTATTACCCCTATTTTACAGATAAAAACCCGAGCGTTAGGGGGGTTAGGGAATTTGCCAAACGTGACACAGCCACTAAGTGGCAGGGCCATGACCAAAACCAGGCCACCTGACCTGGCAATCACATCAAATGCCCCCAGAAAGAGCGAGGCCTAGTTCTACAGGTTTATTTACAGAGGATGCTTCTTCTCTGCTCGCCTAGAAACAAATGAAGTCGAGAAAATTTAACAGCAAATCCATTCTTTCACGTTAATAAGTTACTGAAGCTCCCTTTGACTATTTGTTTCAATATTTATCTTGCGGGGAGAGTGCAAGCGGGAGTGGAGCAGACAGAGGGGGGACAGAGGACCCGAAGCAGGCTCTGGGCTGACAGGCAAAGCAGGGAGCCCCGCGTGGGGCTGGAACTCGCCAACTGTGAGATCATGACCTGGGCCAGCAGTGGAGCCTCAACCACCTGAGCCACCCAGGTGCCCCTTGACTATTTTTAATCAGCTTTTGGCTGAATTATTTTTTATTTCTGAACGAAAATTAAGTCCCTGCACTGGCACTGTATACGGCAAGGTGTGATGAGACTACTGTGGTGCTAAAAAGTCTTGATATATGCTCACCCTTCTCTTTCGAATTACGGAGGAATTCCGCTTTCTCCATGATTCAGTCGATGGCTGAATCGCTATTTCCAGCATTCCTCGTTTATGTGAAAAATGATGTAAAATAGTAAATACAAAATAAAATCCTATATTTGCGTAATGTCAGTAGTGTCCATGGCCGTGCCTTCTTATAATAAACATTTTGAGTGTTCGGACAGTGAGCATGCATTTCAGGAATAAAGCAATAAATACGAACGTTCACTTCAAAAATTCTTGTTTTCTTGAGAGAGGGCATTGTCTACAATTTGGGCTTTTTTATTACCAAAAACATCATCTAACTTCTCTACTTAAGCACTGCTTACAACACTAACATTTAACCCACAAACAAAAATGAGTAAACACACTAGCAATAAAAATGGACATGAGTATGCATATAATATCCTTTTCTCTGTCCATAAAAGTAAGAGAATGATGGAAAGAATGGTGACTCTCCTAAGGCTTATGCTCTTGATGAATAATAATATCTTGATTCCGTGGAGCGAGTTCAACGGGAAGGAGAGAAAAGCCATTCGGGGCTTTTCAGCCTCAGATTACGGTAAGGTCCAGAGACAAAATGAATTTAGCAAATGACAACAAATCTCTCATAAATATCACCGAACGGAGTTTAAAGGACACGACTCTACAGGGCGAAGAGATGCAACTGGCGAGGTTGGGAGGCGAGGTCAACGTTCCCGACCCCGCCCTGCCCAGAAACACCCCTGCCGCGCAGCAATCGGGTAACGCCTCTCCCCGCGGTCCGGGAGAGTCCGAAGGCACTCACCTCCCCAACTCGGGGCGCCCGTCCCCCCCCCCCCCGCCTCCTCGCCGCCCCCCCTCCCGTCCCTCGGCCCGCGCGCGGTCCGGCACCGCGCAGGCGGTGCGACGGGCTAGCGGGGAGGTGCCCCTGCCGTCCCACCTGCTCCCCGCCGTCAAGTGCCGGCCTCGCCCACTCACTCACACGCGGTGCCCGCCCCCCGACGGCAGCCCCGCTCCCGCCTTCTCTCCCCGGGACAGAGCGCCGGAGGAGCGACCCCGGTCAGGACCCGGGACGGGTGAGGCGGCCGCGACGCGCTTACCTCCAGCCGCGCACGCGAGCCCGGCCGCCGCTCCGGCGCCCCGCCCCGCGCAGCCGGGTCCGCGGGGTGGGCAGCAGCGGTCCGACGGGGACGCCCGCCCCGGGACCCCCGCCCGACGCCCGCAGCAGCAGCCGGGGCAGCGCGCGCCCGTGATTCCGCGCCTTTCCGCCGCGCGGTTACCACGGCGACACGCGCGCGCGCACGCGCCCCTAGGGAGGGGCGGGCCGCGGGCCCTGCGCAGCTGGCGGCGCCCCGCTCACCTTCCAAAAGGTGGGTTCCCGGGTGGCCCACTCCCAGCAGAAGGCTTTCGGGGTCGAGGGCGACCCGTGTGCCCACCTACTTTCGTTCGCCAACCTTCTCTGTCGCCATGGCCCTCAACGGTGTAGGGACGAGCCCCCCCCCCCCCACCTTCCAAATGCGGGGACCAGGCAGGTTCGAGGCATCCGTGAGCGCACTACCTGGGTTAAAGACCCTTTGCGAATGTGTCCCCCGAAGGAAGTCACCCCACATGCACGGGACCCACTCCTCCAGCGGAAGTTTCTTTGGGCCCAAGACGTCCTCAGCACCTGCTACTTTCTGAGGTTTGCCCAGTCTGGGAGGGGCCCCATCACCTCCAAGCTTTCGAAGTGAATGGGGTGCCATTCACCTCAGTATTTACACTCCGTTTCGTCTAGGGGATGGTGATGATCTGAACCACAGAAAACTCACGAGGAAGACTCTTGAATTTATTCTGTTTTCTTACAAGATGCCCACGCATCTAGGTACGGTAACATAGAGCAGAAAAGGAAGCCAGGGCCTTCTGTGAGCATCCCTTGCGCATTCCCAGGACTATGAAACACAGCGCGGTACCCAGGAAAGAGTCACCCAGACCCGACGAGCAAGCCCCTACGAGGCTTCTCACTGGCTATGGACAGGCCTTGTAGGAGTTGCATAATCCTGCCAAACCTCAGTTTCTTCATGTACAAGGTGGAGATAATAGCACTCTTAAAGGATGACTGTGGGGATTAAATAAGATAATAAACACTGAAAGAAAAACCCATCCAGGACTGAAAGAGTATGTGGGGAAATAGTTTCCACTTACATAAATGGGTCAGGAAAATGCTTAGGGCCGAAAACTGCCACCACTGGGCGTTTTTGCCTGAGGTGAGCTAGCGAGATATTGTAATGGGATCACCAGTAAGTTGTTAGATCACCTGCAGGAAGTTACTTTCCATCTGGTGCCAAGGTACCTTGATCACAAACTCCACCTGCCCCCCCAAACCCTTTGCTTCTTACACGCACAAGTTAACGATTATTGTCTGATTGTTTTCACCACATTCACATGTGTTCACTTGTTTTCTTCACGTTCATCACGTGGGTAATATCTTGTGAGCTCAATAAATACAGATGAAACCCCTGTTTGGGGCTCTTGTCTCCTCCCGGACATTAGCCTCTCTCGTATTCAATTCTGCATCCACTCTCTTGCTGGACAAGTGAGAACTTGACTCATAGTCTGTGACAAGAATGGAAATCAGGTTGGACCACAGAGAAAAAAAGTTACCTTGCCATTGATGAGGCTGGGAAGACACAGATAAAGCCAGAAGCAAAGTTCACAGGAAATAATGTTTCTCCCACAGTCATGCAATTGGGATGACTTCGCCAGATGTCCAGAAGAACCTGAAGAAACTCACCTCCTAGGGGCACCCATGGGGCTCAGTCTGTTAAGCTTCCCACTCTTGACTTCCCCTCAGGTCAGGATCTCAGTTAATTCCAGCCCCACATCCAGCTCTGTGCTGGCGGACAGCCTGAGCCTGCTTGGGATTCTTTTTCTCCCTCTCTCTGCCCCTCTCCCACTCACTCATGGTCTCTCTTTCCCTCAAAATAAATAAACTTAAAAAAAACAAAAACAAAAAAAACCCTCCCCTCCCAAGCTCAGGCCATAAAACAACATAACAATCCCCTTTGTGAACAACTATTACTTTCTCACCACAGAGGCCCCCTTTGCTTTGCTATTCCCACTCCTAACTGGTGGGGCCCAATTGCTAAACTCTCCTCTACTCATGATAGAATCCAATCTTGAATCAGCCCCTTTCTTTTCCTAGTCTACCTCTGAAACCGTAAGGTACAGGAACCAATCTCCGAATCCAAGACCTCCCCAGAATCCTTCAGCGGGAACCTAAACCTCACAAAAGGCATTGCCCTTTGTCCTCTCACTTGGCCTTCCACAATACCCTCAGAGTACCCTCTCACTGCACCAACAAATCCAATTTAGACCACAGGCTTGTTCCCAGAGATCTTTATTATACATGGGCTTAGCCCAGAATGTTAGAGTTTAATCTTCTAACTCGAGTGCCATTACAATGAATGCCTATTTTGATATATATATATTCATACACACACATTGTATACATATATATATTTATATATAATTATATTATTATATATTTATTATTGTAATATATATAATGAATTTAGAATCTATTTTGGCACTACATGAAAAAGTCTGCCTCCCTAGGACATTAATGTTAGGCCACTGTCTCTCACTTCTCTTCGGGATTTAATGGGCATTTATTGAGCTCCTGCATGTATACATGCCAGAGACTACAAGAACTATTAAGGGTAAAATTAGGTATCCTTAGTATAGCTTTTCTGGCTTCATTTGCTCTTGTTACATGCTGTTGGCTGAGACATTTGTCTTAGCACAAACTGTACAGGAAAGGCAGAATTATCCTGTTTTGAAGGTGGGAGAAACTGAGGTCTAGCAAGCTTCAAGTACATTCCACAACAGTGGCAAAGATGGTATTTAGCCTACTGAAGTAAACACAAGAATCTGAGTTGGAATTTCCCCCAAGGAAAGTAAGGTACTCAGATATACCATGCTGGGAAATTTGAAATCCAAAGTAAAAAAAAAAAAAAAAAAAAAAAAATCCAAGATATTGCAGATTAGTAGTTCCTTTTTCTTTTTCTTAAAATTTTTTAACGTTTTATTTATTTTTGAGAGAGACAGTGACAGAGTGTGAGCCGCGGAGGGGCAGAGAGAGAGGGAGTCACAGAATCTGAAGCAGGCTCCAGGCTCCAAGCTGTCAGCACAGAGCCCAATGCGGGCTTGAACTCATGAACTGTGAGATCATGACCTAAGCCGAAGTCGGACGCTTAACCAACGGAGCCACCCAGGTGCTCCATCTTTTCCTTTTTTTCTTAATGAGCAGGCCATTCTTGGCAATTTTATTTACTTTTATAGTTTTATTTTTTTAATTTACACCCAAGTTATTTAGTATACAGTGCAATAATGATTTCAGTAAATTAGTAGGGTCTTAATTCTTGGGAAAGCTGACTAAAATTGGTCTAATTGTTCCTATTCCCATCACATAAAACTTCTCCGATTCTGTCACTATGAACAGCAAATGGAAGGTATTTCACTTGAATGCTCAGTCATGTAAAGGGATTGGAGTTCCTTTCAAGGTTTTCAAACAATCTGATAACTCTTTATTTATTTTGAGAGAGAGGGTGTGTAGGTGATGGGCAGAGAGAGAAAGAATCCCAAGCAGGCTCTGCACTGTCATCACAGAACCCGATGTGGGGCTCGATTTCACAAACCATGAGATCATGACCTGAGCCGAAATCAAGAGTAGGATGCTTAACTGACAGAGCCAACCAGGAACCCCAGTGAATAAGCATTTTATGCCCCAAACATCCTTTTCCTATAAAAATGAACTACTGCCTCCGTAATGTATGCTACAATATTAGCATTTTCATTCTAAATGACTAAATAAGTAACATATAAAACTCCTTTCCATCGTCACTACAAAGAGAATATCATGCATAAATTCAGTTTGTCTTTTATCAGGTGGTTTGGTTGTTAATTTTGATACCCCTGCTGAAAATGAGGCTCTGTGACTTCTCATTCTAATCATCCCCACTGGCTTTCCTTTTTTTATACTGAGGACATCAACGTGTGCTTGGTAGTTCTTGGTGGGAGAAGCTTCACAGAAGCTGTTTTCTTTCTCAGAGAGGTGAGTAGCAGCAGTCAGAAACAGGAAGAGTCAAAAATAGGAAGCAGGTAAAAACTTCAATCCCATCGTGGACACAAAAGCATACTAAAACTATAAACAAGTATAATTCTTTATTTAAAGTACACTTCTCTTAAAAGTGTTTTTTAAAGCACAGTTAAAAGTGCTCCTTATCCCTCTCCTGTAAAATAATTCAATTTTATAAGTAAAACTAAAAACCGATTTCTCTTTACACATTCATTTTTCTCTTAGAAAAGATATCCGATGCAGCTGTAAAACGGACTTTAATCATTATCAGGTCTAACTTTGCCTCTGTTGGCAACACAAATGGCGACGTTGACAAACATGAATTTTAAAAAGTTGCGAAATTTCAAGTCCTAAGGTTTCACTTAGAGCTTAGCAAATATGTACTGTTAGCTGACGAAAACAAAGTCTATGGTGGGATACCTATCATCTACTTAAACGTACATAATCATGGCTTTTTCATTTACAATTACCTGAATTTCTAAAACATAATGAAAAGATCTAACCCCCCAAACTCAATAACCTCTTATTTTTATTTTTAAAGATTTACTTAAAATATAAACTCTCTGGTGCCTGATCTTAAAAATCAACAAATTACAAAGGCTAGCCCAGATAGAGACGTGGCCCTGCTTGAGAACCAGCTGGTAACTCTGAGCACTATGAAAAGCTCCAACGGTCCTGGTGGCCTTTTATGAAGAAGTCTCATATTCTGAACACCGGGTAAGCTTTAATGTAAATAAACATCAATATTTACTTCTGAAATATGAGGACACAGTCCACAAAATAAAATCACAGTAGTGTTTTCTTCTGTTACAGCGATCTAGTACATTAATTCCTCCCTATTAAGCCTACCTTTCCAGACAGATAAAATTACATTTGGAAAAACCCAGAATGAAATTACTCATAAGATGCAAAACTCTTATTTGAAAGGCATTTCACAATATCACATCTAAGTTGCACAGAAGACCCCAGTGATCACTAGGAAATCTACCACAATCCAGTTTTTCCAACCCAAGGAGGTCCAAACTTTGGGGAACAATATGACCACTTTCTGCTGCTGTTCTGAAAAATATTCGATCAAAACGAAGCTTGCAAGTTGCAGATATTCCAAGATTAGAGTTCATCTGTGTGTCCCACGTATACTGGCAATGCTTAGGTTTGCCCAAAAACTCCCAGACATCCAAAATGTTGCCGGGTAAACCACCACATTTGGTAACCTGAAAAGAAAAAGACAATTCTTTAAGTTTCAGTCCTTCTTCTCCTAAATTAAAAAGTTTTTTCTATGTCTAAGACCAACATTTCAAATCAGAATGTCATAAATTAATGCAATGCAAGACTAGATATAAATATATTCTAAAAAATATTTTGCTGTACAGTAATAAGTAGGTAATATAAAAATAATCAAGATAGCCTGAGAGATCTGAAATTTGCCCCTTCTCTTCTGTCATAGATTCCTAACTTCGGATATCAGACAAAACTTAGAAGGTTGCAAGCCCATAGCCTCGGTTATTGCTATTTATTTTTTTAAAAATGAACACAAGTAAAAAGTAGGCAAAACTGTTACTCTAGTGTATAAATTTAGACATATCCCATTTATATGATCCAATAATGTGAGCTGCCTTCACAGTGTCATTTGAAATTTACTATCAATTCTTCCTTCTATTCACACTCCAGGATTTAAAGATTTTGCATTGTGGTAAATAAAATAACAGGCATACTTCCTCTTGTTGCACTCCACCTTACTGCACTTCACAGATACTGTTTTACAAACAGCAGGTGTGTGTGGCCACTTCGCAGGCAGCGAGTCTATCAGCGCCATGTTCCCTAACAGCATTTGCTTACGGTGCGTCTGTGTGTCAGGTTTGGTGATCTTTACATTTCAAACTTTGTTATTATACATGTGTGATCGGGATCTTTGCTGTTACCGTTAATTGTTTGGGGATGCCATGAACCATGCCCATAGAAGACGGTGAACTTGGGGCGCCTGGGTGGCTCAGTCGGTTAAGCATCCGACTTCAGCTCAGATCATGATCTCACGGTCCGTGAGTTCGAGCCCCGCATCGGGCTCTGTGCTGACAGCTCAGAGCCTGGAGCCTGTTTCAGATTCTGTCTCCTTCTCTCTCTGACCCTCCCCCATTCATGCTCTGTCTCTCCCTGTCTCAAAAATAAATAAACATTAAAAAAAAATTTTTTTTAAAGAAGACGGTGAACTTAATATTTGTTGTGTGTGTTCTCCCTGCTCCACATAACCTCTTCTCTCTCCTCAGGTCTCCCTTTCCCCTGAGACACAATACTGAAATGAGGCTGTTTGATCAACCTACAATGGTCGCTAAGTGTCCAAGTGAAAAGAAGAGCCATTTGTCTCTCACTATAAATCAGAAGCTAGAAATGATTAAGCTCAGTGAGGAAGGCATATGTAAAGCTGAGACAGACCAAACACTAGGCCCCTTAGCCAAATTGTGAATACAAGGGAAAAGTGCTTGGAAGAAGTTAAAAGTCCTACTCCAGATAACACAGGAATAACAAGTAAAACAGCCTTATTGCTGACGTGGAGAAAGCTTGAGTGGTCTGGATAGATCAGTCACAATATTCCCTTAAGCCAAAGCCTCATCCAGAGCAAGGCCATGAAGGCTGAGTGAGGTAAGGAAGCTGCAAAAGTTTAAAGCTAGCAGAGGTTGGCTCGTAAAGGTTAAGGAAAGACATGGTATCCATAAAAGTGCCAGGGGAGGCAGCAAGTGCCGAGGCAGAAGCCGCAGCGAGTTCTCCAGAAGATCCAGCTAGGAGAATTAATGAAGGTGGCTACGATAAACAACAGATCTTCAACATAGACAAAACAGCCTTCTACTGGAAGATGCCATCTAAGACTTCTACAGCTAGAGAGAAGTCAGGGCCTGGCTTCAGAGCTTCAAAGGACAGGCTGACTTTCTTGTTGGGGGCCAATGCAGCAGCTGACTTGAAGTTGAAGTCTATGTTTATTTATCATTCCAAAAATCCTAGGGCCCTTAAGAATTATGCCAAATCTGTATGGAATTGTTGAGACACTATAATGTACACCTGACACTATATAACACTGTATGTTAACTATACTGGAATTAAAAACTTAATTAAAAAAGGATGAGGCTAAATCTACTCTTCCTGTGTCCTACAAATGGAACAAAGTCTGGATGACAGCACATCTGTTTACAACATGGTTTACTCATTGCTGAAACCTACTGCTCAGGAAAAAAATCCTTTCAAAATGTTACTGCTCGTTGACAATGCACCTGGTCACCCAAGAGCTGGTGGAGATTGACAGGAAGATAAATGTTTTCACGCCTGCTGACACAACCTCCATTCTACAACCCACAGGTTAAGGAGTCATTTCCACTTTTGTCTTATTATTTAAGAAGTACGTTTCATAAGACTATAGCAGCCATATACAGTGATTCCTCTGATGATCTGGGCAAAATCAATTGAAAACTTTCTGGAAGATTTTCCTATGATTCACGGGAAAAAGTCAAAATGTCAACATGAACAGGAAGGACTTTGGAACAGTTGATTCCAACCCTCACGGGTGACTCGGAGTTGAGGTTTTCAAGACTTCTGTGGAGAAATTAAGGCAGATGTGGTGGAAACAGCAGAACTAGAGTTAGAGTGGAGCCTGAATAAGGGATGGTATTGCTGCAGTCTCAGGACCAAACCTTAACGGATGAGGAGGTGCTTCTTACGGAGGAGCAAAGTGGTTTCTTGAGATGGAATCTACTCGCGGTGAAAACTGTTGAGATGACAACCAAGTACTCAGGATATTATATAAATTTAGTTGATAAAGCAGTGGCCGGCTTTAAGAGGAATGACTCCAATTTTGAAAGGTCTATTGTGGGTAAAATGCTATCAAAAGGCACAGCAATGGTACAGAGAAATTGTGAAAGGAAGAGCCCGTCAAGGCAGCAAACTTCATTGTCTTATTCAAAGAAATAGCTACAGCCATCCCAACCTTAAGCAACCACCACCCTGGTCAGCCAGCAGCCACCGACATCAGAGCAAGACCCTCCACCAGCACAAAGATTATGACTGGTTGAAAATTCAGGTGATGGTTAGCATCTTTTACCAATAAAATAATTTTAATTAAGGTATGTACATTGCTTTCGAATGTACATACCTTTTTAACAAGTACATTTCTTTTTAATAAAGACTACAGCAGTATAAACATAATTTTTGTACACACAGTGGGAAACTAAAATTCATTTGACTTGCTTTGTTACGATATCCAGCTTAATGTGGGGGTCTGGATCTGAACCTGCACCTCCGAGGTAGGCCTGCATACGTGCAATTTCCCATTTTAATGTGTACAGTTCCACGGCACTAAGTACATCGCCATAATTGTGCAACCATCACCACCATCCAGCTCCAGAACCTTTTCATTTTCCCAAACTGAAACTCCATACCCATTAAATCCTAACTACCCATTCCATCCTCCCCCAGTCCCTGGCAACCACCATCCTACTTTCTGTATGAATTTGACTACTTTATATTTTCATAGGAGAAAATATAAAATGTGTCCTCTTTGTAACTGGCTTACCTCACCTAGCATAATGTCCAGGACTCATCCATCCCACAGCATGTGTGTCTCCTTCCCTTTTAGGGCTTAACGATGTTCTGCTGTAGGCATGTACATTTTGTTTACCCACTCATCTGTCAATGGTCACTTAGGTGCTAGCTACAGTGAATGATGCTGCAATAGGGGTGCCTGGGTGGCTCAGCTGGTTAGACAGCTGACTTGATTTCAGCTCACGTCATCATCTCACGCTTCGTGGGTACCAGCCCCATGTCAGGCACTGCGCTGACAGCACGGAGCCTGCTTGGGATTTTCTCTCTCCCTCTCTCTGCCCCTTCCCAGCTCGTGCTTGCTCTCTCTAAATAAATAAATAAACTTAAAAAAAAAAGTAATGCTACTATCAACACAGGTGTACAAATATCCCTTCGAGACCCTGCTTTTACTTGTTTGGGTATATACCCAGAAATGGGATTGTTGGACCACATGAAAAGGGTTTTAATTTTTGGAGGAATTAACACACCACTTTCCATGGCAGCTCTACCATTTTATCCCCATCGCAAGGGTTCCAATCCAAACCCTCGCCAATATGTTATTCTCTGGTTTTCTGATAATACTCATATCAGCAGACGTCAAGTAATACCTCGTGATGGCTTTGATTCACATTTCTCCAATGATCAGTGACGCTGAGCATCTTCTCTTGTGCTCACTGGCCATTTGTAGATTTTCTTTGAAAAAATGTCTATTTAGGTCTTTTGCTCATTTTTAATCCAGGTTGTTTCTTTATTGCAGAAATTCTTTATATAATATCAATATTAATTATGTTGATATTACTCACTTGCCAGACACATGATTTGCAAAACATTTTTCCCATTCCATGGGCTGCCTTTTCAATCTGTGTGTCCTTTGATGCAGAAAAGTTTTTAATTTTGATGAAGGCCATCTTTTTTTTGTGGTCTATGCTTTTGGTGTCACATCCAAGAGGTCGTTGCCAAATCCAGTATCACAAGGCTTTTCCCCTTTGTTTTCTTCTAAAGGTTTTATAGTTTTAGCTCTTGTAGGTCACTGATCCATTTTGAACACATTTTGTATAGGGTATAAAGTAAGGATCCAAGTGTTTTTTTTGCATGTGGATTTCCAGTTTTCCCAACACTTGTTGAAAAGCAGGATTTTTCTTTTAACCCGATCAACCAGGTATCACAAAATAGCTACCATGAAGTCACTGATTTGCAAATAGTCCAATAGACCATCTGATTTTCTTTTATAATCTGTGTACAAGGACACAAAATCACAAAGAGAAGTAGAGCACCACCTTCTTTATTTAGGGTATTGCCCTCACTTTGGAAGTAAGTCCTGACATGGTTTCATTGCTCGTTTCACTTCCTCCACTCCTGGAGCGTTCAGCAGTGAAATGAACACTTCTAATCTGATGTGCGTTCAGCCAGAGTTGGGGGAAAAGGCAAGGCCGGCTTACCATTTAATATGATCTAAGTCTACAGAGGCCCTGAAAAATCCCAATGTGTCTCAACTGAACTAAAGGAAAGGACAGCGTTTCAGACCTAGGCACGGTTGCACCAGGAAAAGGGAGTAAAAAAAAAAAAAAAGTTGAAAAAAGAAAACCGGAAGAGAAGTAGGGACAACTGTGATGGTCAAATCTTTCTGTGCTTCTCATCTTGCAGCTAGAGACACAGCAGATACACTGGATCTTTTCTAAACTTTGATTTATTATTTTCTCTATACCCCTCTTTTTAATCAACATGTATTGCTTTGTGTTGTCTGTTTCAAGTGCAGTATTTGTGTTTTTCCCAATAATCTAAGGGCTCCTCCTGCTTCTGCAACGCTAGGCTCACAGCACAGGCTAAGTGAGTATTTACTGAATTGCACCTAGAAGACCGCTTACACATTTTAACAGCTTTGGTCAGAAGAAACCCAAATTAGTCTCCACAGCAGTAGCGCCCAGAAGCACAGAACATACTTTGTCACTCACTTCGTGATCCCTTAAATTTGTATCTCCTGCAAATATAACTGTAGCTGACGCTGGAACTTCTTGCATTTTCTTTAAAACCATTTTTAACTGATTCATTCGTTCCTTAGCATGCCCTCTGGTGCTCTCCAAGTGAGAAGTCATAAGGCAAAGTTCGTTTCCTGACACACTTGCCTGCAACAGGATAAATATAGTTGTTAAAATTACTCACCAACCACTAATGCAGAAATTTGAGAACAGAATCAGCCAAGTACTCGGCTCATTAGTATGTATTTGCTAAGGCAAAACTATATAATCAGCATTGTGCTCATCTTTCTAGGTCAAGGTATAAAGTGCTAATCCTGCTCCCGAAGACTACTTAGCAAACAGCCACTAGTACTTCCAGACCTACCTCAAATGTCACCTCCCCTGTGATCCTTCCTCAGCATCCCCAGACAGTGGCTCCCTCCTCTATACTCCTATTGCATACTCGAAAGACTGTTTTTAAAGTTCCCTAGGCTGAATTACAGCACAGTGATTTCTCTCCTACAAAGTCATGAGTCATCTGAGAGCAAAGATGGTTCTTTTATTTTCTGCTATTATCAACAGCCTGGCACATAGGCACTCGAAAAAGATCAGTTAAATGAATGAATGAAAATCATTTACTACTTAGATACCGACAATGCAGGATCTGTCATTATTCACACTAAGTGCCCGCAGAATCAAGTCCAAATTCTTTCATACTGGGTATTCGTGACCTTCTGTAATCTGGATCCAACCTACTTTACCAATCTCTTGTCACACGACCCCTTTGCATGCCGTCTACACCCAACTGAATACAATGCTTATGTATACTCCTGTATGTTCTTTCTCATATAGATCTACGTCCAACTGAATACAAGGCTCATCTTCGCTCCTGTATGTTCTTTCTCACATAGACCTATGTACGCACACACATCCTGCAATGTGCAATTTGCAAAAGTTTGCTCACGGTGGTTCTGCCACCTGGACTGTTCTTAACGCCTACCTCTGACCTATTTTTCAGGGCCCAATTCAAATACAACTTCCTTCATGAAACTTTCACTGAACAACCTAGCTGATCTCATCACACACACACAAAAATGTTGTCACTATATATGGGGACAGCTGTTAGCTGGATTTACTGCGGTGATCATTTTACAACATATACAAATATCGAATCGTTATGTCGTACACCTGGAAGTGTATACTGTTGCGTCAATTATATCTCAATGAAAAAACAAAAAACGATCTAGCTTAAGGTTATCTCTAAACTCCCATGGTCAGCATTATATTTCCTCCAGTGGCATTTATGCTTTTCCTTTATTTTAGTTACTATACAACACAATCTCTCTCTTGCTAATCTATAAATGCTACAAGAGCAAGATCTTTGGATTCATTCTTGTAAGGCTTACAGAGTATGGTACACTATCATGTAGAATGCAATTAGGAAAAAAAAGAACCACTTTAGGAAGCAAATGTGAAATGTTAGTAAATTCTTTTTTCTAAATATTTATACTATGTTTATTCCATTTTTCTTTCTTTTTTTTTTTAACATAGGCTCCCCGCCTAACACGGGGCTCGAACTTATAACCCCAAGATCAAGAGTTGCGTGCTCTACCTGGCTCTACCCAGACAAGCAGCCCTAAATTCTTAAATATTCTTTGGAAAACATCCAATGGATCAGGGTTTTATATTCACAAATTTGTATTTGTAATTTATGTAAAAACTTAGTTTACAGTGTTAAGACTATTTAAAAGAATTTAGAAAAGAAAATTTTCTATAAAGGCAGATTATTTTTTTCAAAAAAAGATACCACAGTGGAACTGTAAGAAACCACTCAGTTAAAAAAAAAAAAAAAAAAAAAAGTCAATTTTTAAAAATTACTTACATACACACACAAAAGGTTTCTCATCATTTTTGTATTTGGAAAAGGGATAATCTCTTGGCTTTTAAATTTCACTCTCGATTTCTTCAACATTATAGCTGTGAAATATCCTTCTTCATGACCTTCAAATGTTTGTGGAAAAGAATTTAGGCTGAGAAGTCAAGAATATCCCAAGTTTATCCCAAGTTCTCCTGCTGAAGATTTTATAACAAGTAAGTACAGATATTTAAATGGGTATGAATCTTCAAAGTAAACTATTATTTCAACACAGCTGAAGACGGCCAATCGAGTCCCTATGTTTACCTGCCCCTTCCCAAAATGTAGCTTGATGTATGGAAGAAATATAAAAATGAAAATGAATTCACATAAGTGCCCAAAATAGTCAATGATGCTGGGGGCACCTGGGTGGCTCAGTTGGTTAAGCCTCCGACTTCAGCTCAGGTCATGATCTTGTGGTTCATGAGTTCAAGCCCCGTGTCGGGCTCTGTGCTGACAGCTCAGACCCTGGAGCCTGCTTCGGATTCTGGGTCTCCCTCTCTCTCGGCCCCTCCCCTCCTTGCACAAGTGCTCTCTCTCTCTCTCTCTCTCAAAATTAAATAAACATTAAAAAGAAATTTTAAAAATAGTTAATGATGCCAGTATCAAATAAAAAATTGAGCAATTTCTGAAAAAGTAGATGAAACTTACACTGAGGCAAACTGACATGGATTTACTTCTTACTCTGGAAGCACCAGAAAAATGATAAATGAATAAGAAATTTAGAAAGGTATAAAGTTGTGAGAAGAGAAGTGAAGTAGAGGGGCAGTGAATAAAAGCTTCCAACTGTTTTTCAGAAAACAGAGTAGCTGAAGAAGCGAGAAGTGGTTTATCTAAACAGAGAAAAACCAGGAAAAGTGGAAAGGGAGAGAAGGGAGGAAGAAAAGGGGGGAGAAGGTCAACAACAGCCACATGGACTAGAAACCTGGCAAGCAAGGGGGCAAGCTGGTAGGGGAAAGGGAGGGGGAGGGGGAGAGGGAAGAGAAAAAGGGACAGAGGAGGAAGGGAAGAAGAGGAAGAGGAAAAGAATTTACCAGAACTGAATTTACCAGAATCCTCCAGTTTGAAAGTTCCTACCACGTGTTCAGCACAATATATCAAAAACAGACTAATAAAACGAGGAAGAAAACCAAGAAGGAGGAAAGCATGGGATTCCGAAAACAAGAAATCCAAAACAAAAGAAAGTCAAAAAGAATCCCGAAGAGAATGCAGGAAAGTTGTCCCACGAAGACAGAGAGAAAGACAAACACAGAGACTGAGAGAGAACCCTCTGCTTAGCAATCGTGAATTTAGTAATAAATCAAAATTACAATTACATACTATGTAAAAACGAAAGTCAAAGAAAACACACGATTTAGCCAAATATCATGGAATGTAGCCGGTTTGGTATACTAAATGTACTCATTAAGAACAAAATAGATGGAAAATCAAAAACTATTCAGGGCAAAAAAGCTAGGAAAAAAACAAAAATCAATTAAAAGGAATAGAGTTTTTGAAAAGGCAATTATCACACTTCAATTTAATAAATTTATTTTACCAAAAAACTACTCAAGGTCTCAAATTTTTGCAATTTCTATTTCCCTGAAAAACCATCCATTTCAACCACCACTTTTCACATATATTAAGATGTATAACATATCCTCCTACAGTTTTCCTAGTACCCTGCATCTGGCTTACTTTTCTCAAACTTACTTTTGCTTTTTCCTGTGTGTGCTCCTATGGGCTAACTTTTGATTTACCTCTTTCACTGACTGTTTTCCAGAGACAAAGACAGTAAGACGAAAAGTGTTACCTGTAATCATCTCATAACTACTTGCTCTCTTCTTTAGGTAGCTACAATACGGGGGGATGACTTCCTGGAGAAATATCACATCCGGGCTATACCTAATTCAAAACAGCAATTTATGATAAATACCAGGTAAACTATTTCATGTGCTGCCGCTTAGATTAGCAAAATATCCTGCCCCCTAGGAGATCTAATATTCAATCTTTACACTGACCTTTGAGAACTATAAAATCAGAAAGATCTGTGCCATTTAACAAACACTGTAAACATCAAATTAAAAAAGAAAAGCATACATAACACTTTAAATTGAAAAGAAGTGGAATCATAAATAGAAATCAGTGTACTGAGAGCCTAATAATGGCCCATGAGATGCTTTAAAAGTTATTAATCCTCACCAGTTATTATCCACGATGAAGGAAACTGAACTGCAGAGAAGTTCAGCAGCTCACAAGTGATTATGTAAGGTCACAGAGCCAGTGTGTAGCAGATACAGTTGACCTTGGTAATTTTATTTTCACAGCAATAATTACATACAGGTTTAGAAAGGAAAACAGTACTAGAAGGCTGCTAACAAAAATCAGCATCCCCTCCCCTGCCCACCCACACCGATAGGCAATCACTCTCCGCTCTTTCAAATGTGTCTTCGGAGTTGGGTTTTGAACTCAGATCTGATGCCAACGCCCACAACTTTGACCTTTACCCTTTTTGTAGACGATAAAACACATGATCATGCTACCATTAAATCTAATAATACTTACAAAGTTAAATAGGAACACACTCCTCGAGCCCTCTCTTGCAGATTGTTTAGATCTAATCCATCAACATTCCAGGTAATGAAAGAGAACGTGCTGCCATCCTCTTGCTGAATACCTTCAGATGTGCTGGTTTTAGAACCAATGGAATCTGTTGTTTCTTCATTTGTTAGATCAACACTGGCAAGATCACAATGAAACACAACTTTGCAAATCATCTATATAAACTGATTAATTTGAAATTATTTTCTAACTATTTGTAGCCCTCATTTTACAGGTAAATAAATTTTAAGAGCCCTGAAAGTATCTGCCTATATAAGAGAAGAAGCCACACAACTGCGGAAAAAAGACTCTTATTGTTATCTAAATATTGTTCACTTACATAATTATAGCCAACTCAATATCCCTCAATGTCACCAAAATGACTTAAAAAAAATTTTTTTTAATGTTTATTTATTTTAAAAAAAAAATTTTTTTTTTTAACGTTTATTTATTTTTGGGACAGAGAGAGACAGAGCATGAACGGGGGAGGGGCAGAGAGAGAGGGAGACACAGAATTGGAAACAGGCTCCAGGCTCTGAGCCATCAGCCCAGAGCCTGATGCGGGGCTCGAACTCACGGACCGCGAGATCGTGACCTGGCTGAAGTCGGACGCTTAACCGACTGTGCCACCCAGGCGCCCCAATGTTTATTTATTTTTGAGAGAGCAAGAGACAGAGCGTGAGCAGGGGAGGGGCAAAGACAGAGGGAGACCCAGAATCCAAAACAGGCTCCAGGCTCTGAGCTGTCAGCACAGAGCCCGACGCGGGGCTCTAACTTATGGATGGCGAGATCATGACCTGAGCTGAAGTCAGATGCTTAACTAACTGAGCCAGTCAGGCACTCCTAAAATGATTTTTTACACTATGACCTGAAGTCAGACTGAGCAATATAAGATTTCCAAATGTGGGTTTATTTTACATCGTAAATGACACAGAGGAAACCTATGAAGTAAGATCTCTTTGTGAATAGCAGCTGCAAATGTGTTGTTACCCCCTCATTGGAAGGGGAGGTCCAACAGCTCTCCCCCTGAATCTTTGCCTTAGTGATTTGCTTGACCAACAGAATAGGATGGAAAGGATGTCCTGGGACTTCAGAGCCTTGGTCATAAGAAACTTTGCAGCTTTCACTCGAGCCTTTTGGAACGCTCTCTCGCAAGACACCACATGAGAAGTCTGAGACTACATGCTGGAGAGGCCAAACATATAAGCTCCAGTCCGCAGTCCTGAGAAACCATTTCACACCACCTCCACCAAGGCCCAGATATTTGAGTGGAGGCACAAACCATTATTAAAAGTTGATTGCTAAGCAGTTACATGCCATACATAAATTTCAGAAATAGGTTTTCATATTTATAACTTCAATAAATTTAATGTCAATATTTTAACTTTTTAATTAAAACTTTTTAGTGAGATATAATTGATATATAACATGATATTAATTGTTGCACAACATAATGATTCAGTATTTGTAACCACTGTAAAGTAACCACAATAAATCAAGTTAACATTAACGTATTTTTAAATAATTTCAGACTTTCAGTAAAACATTAGAAAGGGTAAAAAGAATTCTTTTCACCATTCACCCACACAAACGTTACCATTCACTTACTTAACATTTACCTGCTTTGCTTTTTATTGTGAAATGTTTGCATAAATACTTTGTATTTCCCAGAAACAAGGACAGGCTTACATATATACCCAAGCATTATTAAACGTCAGAAAATTATCATTGATACATTATTATATAATTTTAAGACCTATACAAATTTCGCCAATTGTGCTACCAAAATCCCAATTTATAATTCTGAGAGGGACTCCAAATGCCCTTCCGTTCCACCATTACTCATCCGGACTTCACATTTTTGAGGGACTATTTTAGGGAATCCACTTCCTCTGTTCTGCTTTCAAGATTTTATTTTTTTAATGTTTATTTATTTTATTTATTTTTAATATTTATTTTTGAGAGAGAGAGAAAGTGCACATGCAGGGGAGGGGCAGAGAGAGAATTCCAAGTAGAGCCCGACGTGGAGCTCAATCCCACTGGCCTCGAGATCATGACCTGAGCTGAAATTAGAGTCTGACACTTAACCAACTCAGCCACCCAGGAGCCCCTAAGATTTTATTTTTAAGTAATCTCTACACCCAACATGGGGGCTTGAACTTACAACCGCAAGATCAAGAATTGTGTGCTCTAGGGGTGCCGGGGTGGCAGAGTTAAGTGTCGAACTCTTGATTTTGACTCAGGTCATGAGCTCATGGTTTGTGAGTTCAAGCCCCACATGTGGCTCTGTGCTGACCACAGGGATCCTGCTAGGGGTTCTCTCTCTCCCTTTCTCTGCGCCCCCCCCCCCCACTTTCTCTCTCCCAGCATGGGGCTTGAACTCACCACCCTGAGATCAAGTGCCTCTGTTCCAATTTCTTTATTGGTTACAGTTTAGATTCTAAATGGCATAAATTAACTCAGGCTGGTTTGAGCACACCAGAGGAATTTAGAAGGAAACAGAAACATGCCACAGAGCCAGGTTCTGGAATGCAGCTGTCTCTAAGGAAGTTCAATCAAGGCTTTCTCTCCATCTGACTCAACTTCCCTCAGCCTCATTCTGCCTCTTGCAAACCAGCCTTCTCCTCTTTCCCGCACAAGTTCGAAGTTAGCAACGTTATGGTTCCAGCTCCACAGGAAGATTTAGACTGAACTCTCTTTATCCTAATCTTGAAATCCCAGGAGAGAAGATCTGGCTGGCCAGCTTGGTCTAGGTGAATACTACAACACGGGAGGCACAGCTCTGTCACTGTGGATGGGTGGACAATTCCCCCAGTAAGAAGCTAGGCAGATAGAGGAGCCTAATGAAATTATCACATCTGGAAACTGGTGCAGCCGAAAAGATTATCGGGAGAAATGTGTCTTCACTATGAAGTTAACTCTACCAGCTGCTCACATACCGGGGAGAACTTTATACATGTTTATGGAGAGCTTATTACATGCCAAATGTTGTATTAGACTTGGGAGATTAACAACGTATAAAACAGATATGGGCTTCACCAAATGGGTAGCCTAGTGGGAGATATAAAATATTAAGTAGCAATTAGAATGTGAACTTAGTTACTACGACCGGGATCCTGCAGGATGCTGTAAGATTACCTAAGAGGAAACGTTTCTTGGAGGTAAGACGGGCCTTACGGTAAATACTACTTAGCATGAAGAGAGTCCAAGAAAAGGTTCAGGGCAGAGGTCATAAATATCTTTACGAAGGTTGAAAAGAGAAAACGGCCCACTGGAGAAAACGGAAGTCTGATATGCCTGTTAAGTTTTTGTGGGGTCAGAAAGAGAGGGTGAGAGGAGACAAAACTGGAAGGATAGGCAGCGGTCAACCTGGAGGGATGCGTCAGGCATCTGGACGTGAAGGGCAGCAGGGCTGGAATTGGGGAGGCAAGCAGTGGAATTACAAGGCGGGTGTGCATTCCAAAAAACAACTACGTAGAGAAACCGCACCGGAAGCCAGGAGACTTCCAAGTTACCGTTCTTCAACAGAGGATTTTGCCTCATTCATTTATTTCGAACCTCTCACACAGTTCCTAGATCTCGAGTCAAAAAGGAAGCTTCGAAGTTTTCCTTCCCGGACTACATTACGTCGGGGTGACGCGTTCGCCCCGCGGCGGGGGCGCCATCTGCACCCCAACCACCTGCATGAGCCCCTCCGAGAGACCAGCCAGCCCCGCGCACACTCACCAGGACCCGGGCGCCGCCGGGGCGCATCTCCGCCCGCGGGCAGCTGCTCGAGCTCCCCCGGAGCGCCCGCCCACCGCCTCGGAGGGACCCGCCCGGCGCTCACTCACCAGGACCCGGGCCCTGCCGGGGTCTCAGGGCGGCTTTCCGAGGCGCTGTTCTCCACTGGCGGCTCGAAGTACGAGTTCAGCGCTCTCTGAAAAACAGACACAGCGGTGGGACCTGGGCGCTTCCCGGGCCGAGATATAGAGAGGGGAGAGAGGAGCGAAGCTTACTTCCATCTCCCAGTCGTTCTCGGCCAGGTAGCACTGAGCCACGGCGGAGTCGCACATCGCGACCGAGGCAAACTCCACACAGAGAAGCCGCCGCTTCTTCGCCTCGGGCTCGCCCTCTTCCCGGTCCGCCTCCAGCGTGACCTCCGAGCCGCTCGGCCCCTCCATCCGTTCGCCGCGGGCCGACGCCCGCCACTGCGCAGGCGCCTGCCGCCCCGGCGCACTCGCGTCACCCGCCCGGCGGGAAACGCGCTCCGCCCTCCGAGGGCGACGGGCGTGGCCACGCGGGGGGAGGGCGGGCGGTGGCAGGGGCGGGAGCGGATATAACAGCGCTTGCGCGCGCGGTCACAAGCGGGGTCGGAACCTCAGAGCGCGAGCCCCTGACGCCTTGGCAGCCGGAGCCCGCGACGCCGGACCCAGAGCGCACAGTGGGCGGGGAAGACGGAGATTTCTTCGCCCTGCTCGCCCTTGGTGTTTTGCGAACACATCGGGGCTCCCGGCTCTTGCAAGGTTCATTCTTGTGCGGTGCCCAGAAGCAGGAACGGTCCACGATGAACCGCTTGACACAGCACCTGCTGGAGCTGTTGAAGACGATGGGCAGTGGTCGCGGTTTTGATAGAGTTTTGGAAAAGGTATTGGAGTCAAAGCCTTGGCTTGTAACGGAAGTACGATGCTTGGGGCGGGTTGCGCTGAAAATTAGTAGCTCTCGCTAGATTTCTGTTGGACGCCCCGGTAAATTCAGCAATGATGATTACTACTGTTATGGAGAGCCATTATGTGCTAGGTCAAGTGCATAGTTTATTTCATCTAAATGTACATAAATACAGGTCTTCATTGATTTCCGATTGGGCTACGTCCAGATAAACCCATTGTAAATTGAAAATATGGCACGTCCAAAGTGCATTCAGTATACCTAGCCTACATGGCTTACTTAGCCTAGCCTATTTTAAATTTGCTCAGATCACTTCTTAGCCTGCAGTTGGGCAAAACCGTCTAACACACAGCCTGTTTTGTGAGAAGTGTTGAATATCTTATGTAGTTTATTGAGCGCTGTACTGAAAGTGAAAAACGGAATGGTTGTATAGGTACAGACTAATTTTTTTTTAATTTTTTTTTCAACGTTTATTTATTTTTGGGACAAAGAGAGACAGAGCATGAATGGGGGAGGGGCAGAGAGAGAGGGAGACAGAATCGGAAACAGGCTCCAGGCTCTGAGCCATCAGCCCAGAGCCTGATGCGGGGCTCGAACTCCCGACCGCGAGATCGTGACCTGGCTGAAGTCGGACGCTTAACCGACTGCGCCACCCAGGCGCCCCGAGAGTAATTTTAAGTATAGTTGCTTACCGTCCTGATGGAGGGCCTGACTGGGAGCTTCCTGCCACTGCCTAGCGTCAGGAGAGCATAGTCCTACATGCATGTAGCTAGCCTGGGAAAAGATCGAAACTCGAAATTGGAAGTCGTCTCTATTGAGTGTGTATCGCTTTCACGCCATCGTAAAATTGAAAAATCCTAAGTCAAACCATCGTAAGTCGGGGACTGTTTGATTATCACTTGTTCTGGAGACACAGTTGCTCGGTTTCAGAGCTAGAAAGGACTTTAAAGTTCAACCCTTGAACAAACAAATGCCTGTAGTGCTCTGGGGGGGGAAAGTAATCTATATTTACCATGCACGTGCAGCCTAGAGCGTTTGATAGTAAAAACTTGCAGTCAGGGAGGAAGGACAAGTTCTGGTGGAGTGGCCCTACAGAGTTAGGCAGACTAGCCCCTGTCCCCTTTGCCACATGAACAGACTAGCCCAGATTCCTAGTTCTCGCGGTCTGTGTAGAAATCCTGTTCCATAGGAGTCATTTATAAATAAGCATGAATAACAGAAGCCCTTGGTTATGTCAGATTTGCAAGACATTTAACAACCTAAGAACTTTTAGGTTTTTTTCTGAATATTTTAAAGCATGCATGCCTGTTTTCCTTCTGATTAGGAAAGAGTTTGGGGACATTTGGAAATGGGTCACTTAAAAGTGAAGTTTAAACACAGACCAACTGCATTCATTGGAAGAATGTGGTGCATTAGACCAAGGTCTTCCTCCTGGAAACAACACCTGGGCTGTATTTTCAACATGTAAATAACTTTCCCTAATTATCTGTAAGGGCTTTTGTGAAAAACATAGGAAATAATACTTAGGCAAATGTATTTAATGTTTTCAAATAGCAAACACGATAAAATAACAAACAATACACTACTTTATAATTAACCCTTTGAGAGATCTCTTAATGCAAAGAAAGAAGTATTGGACTCGGGGGGAAGTTTGAATTCCTTAAAAATTCTGGAGCCATTTTCATTGTTAACCTTTTGGATGTGTGTCCTCTCATGATAATCTTGTCATGGGTTGGATTTGCCTTTGAGAGTCTGATTAAAATTCTCTTAAACTTTGTGTGTGCCTGCTGAGTCGGCACTGGTGGTAACTTGCCTTCCAAGAAGATATGCCTGTTGAACCAGATGTATAGAGTTTCTCAGATGTTGCAGTTTAAAGTTGGGTAGTGATACCAATTATTCTAGACCCAGCACTGTCCAACAGAGATACAGTGCAAGATACAAGTGCAAGCCACATGCATAATTTTATATGTATAAAATTATAAAACAAAAAGAAATAAGTAAAATTAATTTTAGTAATATATTTTGAGCAACTCATTATATCCAAGATAGTGTTTTAGTATGTTATCAATACAAAAGAGTATTATTTTGGGGGGACTTCATCTTTGAAGTCCGGTGTGAATTTTACACTCAGAGCACATCTCAATTCATACTGACGATGTCTCAAGTGCTCAATATGGAGTTGTGGATAGTGACTGTCATACTAACTGCACAGGTCAATACCATTGTAGGTGCTCTGTATTAATTTGATCTAAAATAGGATTTGTGGGGCCCCTGGGTGGCGCAGTCGGTTGAGCGTCCGACTTCAGCCAGGTCACGATCTCGCGGTACGTGGGTTCGAGCCCGCGTCGGGCTCTGGGCTGATGGCTCGGAGCCTGGAGCCTGTTTCCGATTCTGTGTCTCCCTCTCTCTCTGCCCCTCCCCCGTTCATGCTCTGTCTCTCTCTGTCCCAAAAATAAATAAACGTTGAAAAAAAAAAAATTAAAAAAAAAAAAAAAAGAACTATGGTTAGCTTTATAAAAAAAAAAAAAAGGATTTGTGGTTGTTTGTTTTGTGTGGGCAGAGTTGCTAGGGCTAAAATATATATTTATGCAGGGGGCGCCTGGGTGACTCAGTAGGTTAAGCGTCAGGCTTCAAACAGTTTGTGAGTTGGAGCCCCGTGTTGGGCTCTGTGCTGACAGCTCAGAGCCTGGAGCCTGCTTCGGGTTCTGGGTCTCCCTCTCTCTCTGCCCTTCCCCTGCTCATGCTCCGTGTCTGTCTCTCTCTCTCTCTCTCTCTCTCTCTCTCTCAAATAATTAACATTAAAAAAAAAAACCCCAGTCCAAATGTCAATAGTGCTGATGTCGAAAAACCTTTTTAATCACTTGACTTGTGCTGGGTTAAAACTAGATAAATTGCTACTCTCTCGTTCCAAGTTTGCACTGAACTTTGAACCGGTTGTTCAGATCAGACTTCCACATGTCTTGGTATGAGACAGAATGTGGTCTCTCTCTAAGTCTCCACTAACAATTATTTATATTGTCTTTGTTAAAATAGCCAGTGTGTTTTCTGTTGCCTCCCTGGACCTTGGCTGACAAAAATATTTTATGCCAAATAGTTGTCCCTTTGGTTAAATATGACACCAGAGATTTTTCAAGGCAAGGATGCTCACTCTTAAGCATTTAATGCAAACGCCTTGTTAAAACTAAATTGGAGTAAGGATGCATATGATGTTTCAGACACACCTGTGTGCTTACCTCACTGCTTTTGCAAAGATGAAGAGGGATGATGTTTCTTAATATTAACAAGCGTGAGAAGCGGTGGTGCAGCATCAGTGCTCTCCGTCTGCCCCTTGCCCCGTTCCCACAGTGGCCCCACAGGCGTTCCATAGGAATCATTTATAAATAAGCATGAAAAACAGAAGCCCTGGGTTCTACCAGATTAGCTAACTACCCCAAGAAAGAGAAACACCTCATCCAAAGAGAGTTGCGTGTTTTTTTTTTTCTTGATTATACGGTAAGAAAATTCTGTCCTAACCTTTGATTCTTTTAATGATTTTTTAAAAAGCCAATGAATTAAATAGAAGAACACTTGAAAATTTGGCTGATAGTATGCCAAGGGCAGTTTTGGTTTTTGGACAGATATTGTACCCCAGCATATAGAATCTGCTAAAGGATGGTGACTTTCTGTTCTTCCCAAAATGACCTATTGAAGAAAGCACCTTCCTATCAGTCCTGGTACAGATGTCAACCTCGTGCACGAGATCTTACATTGGAGCTTCTTTATTTTAGCCTGTTCTAAAAACAAAAAAAAAACATCTCTGGTTTATTGATGTTTTTAGATACCCACAAAACCTATCTTTTGTAAAATACTGATAGAGAAGAACCAACACTGAAAGTCCTGCTCTTGCTATAAGATCACTTTAAAATCAGTCGACAAACCGAGTACTGTGAGATGATGAAGAAATACTAACCACAGTTCCTTGCCTTCTAGGAGTTTATCATCCAGGAGAGGAGAAAAGTGGGATCTAGGGAAGTACCAGTCCCATCAACTGTTCCTGAGAAAAAAGAGTCCCATGAATAAAAAAGTTCAGGAAACATTGATGGTGGATCCCCCCACTTTTTTCAATGTATTTATTTTAATGTTTATTTTTGACAAGAGAGCACAAGCAGGGGAGGGGCAGAGAGTGAGGAGGACCAAGGATCTGAAGTGGGCTCTATGCTTGACAGGGATGAGCCTGGTGGGGGCTTGAACTCACCAACCACGAGATCATGACCCCAGCTGAAGTCGATGCTCAACCGACTGAGGCACCCAGGTGCCCCATATCCTCCCCTTTTAAAAAAAAAAAATTGCAGCAAAATATACATGACGTAAAGTTTGTCATCTTAGCCACTTTAAAGTGTACAATTCAGTATTAATTGCATTCACATTGTTGTGCAACCATTAACCATCATCGACCTAAATGTCTAACCATAGGGGAACCGGTGAAAGAAATCCCTTATAGCTCTATGTAAAGAAGGCACATTTTAAAAAATGACTTCTTATCATAGGAGCATGTCATTAAATGATGCGTATGACTTTATAAAATTAGAAATTGTTATATTTATTTACAATAAGAGCATTTACTATGTGTCTGGCACTGTGCATTTCACTAATTTAAACTCTTTATGGCAAGAGATACAATAAATGTCGAAATCCAGGGCACCTGAGTGGCTAGCTCAGTTGGTTAAGCATCTGACTCTTGATCTCGGTGTCATGGGTTCAAACCTGGTGTTGGGTTCCTGGCTGGGTGTAGAACCTCCTTTAAAAAAAAAAAAAAGAGCATTAAGGAATCTACTCCTGAAGTCATTGTTGCACTATATGGTAGCTCACTTGGATGTAAATTAAAAAAAAGAATAAATAAATAAGTCAAAATACAACTATCTGGAAAAGAATTAAGAAAAGTAGTCAGCCAGTAAGCATGAAGGATTGTTCAGCAGCACCCATAACCTGGCTAATGGCAAACTTAAACCATGAGACACTGTGTTATTTTGCCCATCATATTGTAAAAAGGGCAATTACGAGGAATAATATGCATTCCTGAGGATGAATTCGGGAATGAGGCACTCTTACTCAATGGTTTTGAAAAGTGGTCTGGCAGATTGGTTAAAAATTTACATAACCTTTTTACCCAGCTACCTAATTCTGGTAATCTATCTTCCGCAAATAAAAGCATCTTTGTTTGTAATGGTAAAAAATATTCAAAGAACATATATCAAGCAATACTTCAATAAATCTAATATAGTCAAATACTAGGGAATCCCACAAAGCAATTAAAGAAGATTTCTGTGATATGAGCTACAAGCATGGCTATTCTACCAGGAAGAGAAAAATGAAAGTTGTAAAGTAATGCGTATCATGTGATCCCGCCTTTGTAATTTTATATAAAGAAAGGAAAAAAGCCTTCTATGTGCATATATGTTTGAAAAAGTCTAGAGAATGATATTGCAGGATACATGGCACTGAAGGGGTGGGAGGTAGGAAAATGCATCTCTACACTGTTTATTCGTATGAAATGATCGTTGCAGTTAAAAATCTAATAAAGAGGAGGAACGTGGCAATTTAGATGGCTCAGAGATAGAATTTAAGGAGTCAAGATACAATTAGTGAAATCATGGGCTCAAGTCAAGAGTTACTGATACCATAGGGAAAAGGGATTTGGCATCAGTTCAGAGCAACTCTACATATTTTGTGAAATTAAGAACTGTAGCAGGGGTGGGTGAATGGAGGACCAATTCAAGGGAAATGATTATACATGTCTGTGCGTGGAAGACAGTCAAGGTTTAGTGGCTCCACATACACCTGGAAATGAGATGCTGCTGAAATGTTCTACCGCTTGTCCAAGTAGTCCTTTTATTCAAGTCCTCCAGTTCCTGAAGACCTCAGAAAGGTATCTGAGAGCTTTGATAAAAACTAAATATATGCATTTTTGAAATGCAGCACAGAACACTTTAAAAAAAAAAAAAAGGTAGCCTAATTTTTATTCAACCACCCTGAGAATTGCAGGAATTTCTGGACTACAGAATACAGAGGGAACAGAGATGACTTAAACTTCTTTATTGCTGTTTGATTTGTGGTGCTGTCCTAGGACAAGTCCACTGTTGGCTGGGCCTGGCTCACCATATTTCCATTCCTGCAGGGCTTCCTACCTGTCCTCAGGTACTAGATTCTAAAGTAGATCACCTGCAAAAATTCTACACAAGTCTGTGTTTTTCCCCTTGAGAGGAGATCTGAAGACATGTATAGACCCTGCTCTAGTCCTCAATGTGTCGAGGTCCTTCTCTATTAGCCCCTCTTTTCCAGATTCAAGGCAGCAGAGAACCTGCACATGAGAGAAATCTTACCAATGTGATTAATATACCATAGAGGCTTCACAGAATCCACCTTTATAGGTATTCTAGAAGGATTCAATAAAGCCTGCCATTTACCAGCCATTGAGAAACAATAGTGATGGTTTATGTTTCTTCACAAGCCTGTCTGTCACCATTGTCACCACTCCAATGAACAAGAGTAGAATGTCACTTCATCTGGTCAACTCTTACGGGAATATTTTGTTAAATTCCTCTTAGCTCTTCCCTTGGGCTTTGTTTGCCTCCCATGGCACTCATTTGCTAACTTTTGTATTTTTGGCCGTCTCTTACAACCTCTACTAGTTATCTCTCCAAGGTCTAGGACAACATCTTATTTTTGGATCCTCTGCCCTTGAGCCAGTCGGCCCCCCATTTCTACTCTTCAAAGTCTTTTTCAAGTGGCAACCACCTCTGTTCTTGAAAAGCTTTCCTTGGCATCCCCAACTGTCTTTGTCTGACCCTGCTAAATACCTTGGCTAACTGTTATTGTCAGACTTACTGTATATTAGTGAAAATACCTATTTTTCTGTCTTCCCTCCCCACGTCAAGAGCACTCTTTGGGAGCAAACCCCTAGTAGATGCTTAATAAGCATTTGTCAGTGCCTAGTGGAAGGTGACCGCCTGGCACACGGAAGATATTCCCGATAGTCTGTTCAGTCGGTTGCTGTGTCAGTAAATGTTGGGCATACTGTTACAGAATGCTCCTGTAGTTGGCCTTCAGATTCTAATGTATTCACTCACTCAACAAACACTTGCATGCCTACTACGTGCCAGGCACCATTCAAGTCACCAGGAATATAGAGGTGAAGAAAACTGACAAAAATATCCTCCCACGTATGGAACATACATTTTAGTGTGGTCAATTCAACATTAAACAGAATAAGTCAGTCAAATATATAGTATGTTAGATGGTGGTAAGTGCTATAAAAAAAATATAAAGCAGGGACCAATGATAAAGAGTATTGGGACAGGAAAGCTTAAATATTTTTTCCCTACAACGTGTATTCCTGTGGGGTTCTGTTATGGAGAGTTCAGTTTTAACTCATGTCATCTGGGAAGATGTCGCCGAAATAGCGGCACTTTAGTAAAGACCTGAGCAGGTTATGGGCACTCAAAGGGGAAGAGTGTTCCCGGCAGAAAAGCAAACGTAAAAGCTCAGAGACTTAAAACACTGTGTTTGCAGCATTTCGGGAGGAATCCCAAGCGGACAAGGTGGAGAGGAGATATCGGATGGCTTAGTAGGTGGCTGTCACCTTGAAGGGCTTGAACGAAAGAGGGACAGAATTTTGAAAAGAGCGTTCTTGTTGGTAGTGAGAGAGCAGACATAAGGCAGGCAAGGGCAGAGGCAGGAAGGTGAGCCTGGGGACAGCTGTGAGAACTGGGCAGAGGTGGTGGCTTGGACCAGAGCAGAGGGTGAGGAGTGGTGAATTCTGGCCCCTCTGAAGGTCGAGCAGACAGGACTTGTGGACTCAGGTCAAGAGTTACTGATACGGTAGGGGAAAAGGATTTGGCATCAATGGGTAGTTTGGATTTTGCTGATGCATAGTGAGACAGGAGAGAGAGAGGAGAGAGGACTCTGGGGCTGGGGGCAGCTCCACACAGTAGGCTGTTTGCCCTGCAAAGACTTTATCCAGCTGAGATTGCCCGTGGCCGGGGGCTGGTACTTCTACAGATACGTACACAGGATCTGCTCAGGAAGGAGCCCAACTGCAGGATATAAGACACGGGATCTCATGGGACCATATTCACCTTCAGAAAGGCACCTGGTTATTCAGTTTGTTCAAGCCCCTTAAATGAAGCAGAGTTTAAGTCCTAACTGCAAGAAGAAAAGCAAGCAGGCCGGAGTCCTCTTCAGTAATAGAACAGGTATTTGAGTACTCTGAGCCTGATTGGTTTACCTACAAATTTTATTTCATCCTCCTGGCAATGCTGTGACTGTCATCCCCACTTTATACATGAGAAAGTCGAGGCTTACCTTTTCTAAGCCCTTACGGCTAGTAATTGGGATCTTAACCCACGTATCTGCCCCAAAGCCCATGCCATTAACTCTATTATGGTGCCTAACTTTAGAGAACCTGTCCTCTAACCTTCTGAGGGAAACTGAAAGCCAGTGTGGCCTTTGGTGGTCTCATGAGGCCGGATGGTAAGATGACCCTAAGACTTGGGTGGGCGGTGCCGGCAAAGGGACTGTGGCACTCCACAGAGGAGGAGGAGGAAACCCAGGAGAAGGTGGACGTGGGAGTTCAGGAAAGGCCAGGAAAAGGTTTGGATGTCTGGACATGCTGAGTGGTCAGGTAAACAAAGGCCTGAAAAATATCCACTGAATTTAGTCATGAGGTCATTCAGTGATTGAGTTTAGTAACTGGAAAATTCTAAGTTCCAATCGGGCGAGTTTAAGAAAAATCCATGTGAAACTATACAAACCAACTTGGGGTTTCACAGTTGTGTTCGGGTCCCAACTTTACCAAGGATGAGAACTGAAATGTCTCGATCCCCCATGATATGCCGGGCCGTGTTCCAATTGCTTAATTTGAATGTTACCCTGCTCTTGACCACAGTTAAGGATCTTGCCTCAGCCTGGCTCCAGAGCTGATGCTCTTGCCTATTGATCTAAAGCCACCCGTGCAATTAAACGGCTAAGACACACATTATAAAACCCAAGTGCTGGGCGGCTACAGCACATGGTTGAGCCACAGTACTTCTGTAGCGTATGCCCTCTTAGGGGCCCTTACCGTAACTGGCCTGTTTGCTGCTGTGCCTCCCGCCTTCTTGCTCTTCCCTCCTTTCCTGCTTTTATGAAGGTACATTTATACGTTGTCCTCAGACACTTCCTTCTGGTATCTGCACTGCGTCACATACGAAATCAGCAATGTCTGTCATCAGGACAACTTGCTTGAAGACAACCTCTTTCACAAATACATAAACTTCTCGTTCACTGACCTCCTCGGTCCTCGGTGCTTTTGTGTGTTAAGCGCGGTCTTTCGTATTCAGCGTCCTTCCGTGGCTGACTCGCGTGGTTACATACACAGATTTTCTCAGGCCACGTGCCACGCTCCTTTAGGCCCGTGGCAGACACCCTCACTGAGCCAGAGAACACACACGTCTTCATTCATTAGCAGAGGCAGGGTGGTGAGCGGCACAGCCATCACCAGCAGTCACAGTGATGACTGTGGACCAGGACCAGGATGACCGGAAACGTCAAGGCCTAAGGAGAACTCTGGGGTCCGCACGGAGCTTCCTGTTGGGGGCCATCTCCTTCGTGCTGATTATCAGGCATTCCTTCTCACTGTCTTTCCTGGAAAGGTAAGGGAGGAACGGGGAGACGGTTATCGGCGATGGAATCGGAGCCTGGGTGTGCGGGGTGAGGAAGGAGGGTGCCGTGGCGGCAGGAGCCATGGGAACTCGTGTGAACACGTGAGGAACCGAGGAGAGGCAGTCCGCTGCAGGCCGTGCAGAAAAGGGACAGGTGATCGTATGTGTGCACACATACGTAATTTTTCCTATAAACCGAGGAGCCCACGTGTTGGACTGGGCTGAGCCATAAAGGTTCTTGCCATCGTACCGCGGTGGCCCAGAGAATGGAATGTATCTGGGTGCTTCTCAGCATTGTTGGTTTCGGCCCCGCTGCATCGTAACAGGCGTGGCAGCTATCCTTCCGCGAGACACCCGACGCATCAGGACCCGGTTGCCCGCAGCAGTCCAGGTGAGCCGTGAAGGGAGGTGATTCTGCAGAGGAGTTAAACCTGAGATGTGGGAGGCCGATGAAGACAACAGGACCCACTTCAGAGATCTGGGTGCGGGTGGAAACAATGCGTGCAGCGTCACGGAGTGTGGTCTCGAACCCAAAGTTAGCCGTAGTTAATAACCAAACAAGCGTGTCCCCTGTAACCCGTATCTTGACTGAGACCAAGATCATTTATGCTCTCTTTTTTTAACAGGATTCTCCTCATACCCCCCTTCCTCATCAGAGAGAGGTTAGCTCTCCGTGGGCCTCTTCCCCAGCAAGACTATTGATTAGCTTTGGGGGCTGGCTCCGACATCGATGCCTTTGTTAGCTTCCAGTGGCTTAATTCCTTTATTTTACCCAGGGAGACGACAGACGGCGACACATAAAAGCATTTCTTTTGCAGGATCAGGCTGACGGGAACAAAATTCTCTCTACTCCAATGTGTATTTTAAACCACTCGTGTGTACCACTGTGTCCTTTGGCCTTTCAAGTTGGGGGAAAGAAAAACAGTCAAAAACTGTATTCTGCAGTAGAAAGTCAAGCTGACATTTGCATGGCCTCCTGTCACCCCCGCCGAAGTCAGATAATCTCTAACTGATTTCTACTCAACACGCGAGGCCTTCACATGCACCCAACTGCCTTCAGTTCTCTTCCCTGAACTGTCTGGCTTGTTCCCCATCTTCACTTGGCTCACTCCTCCCTGTCCCTCAGGAGGCCTTTCCTAATGTCTGTTCTCTAAAAACATACTCCATTAAAGTTAGATGCCCTTCAAGCAACCTGTACTCTCTTCTCCAGGAACCCTCCCACTGCAGTGGTCTGCGTACGGGTCTCTTCCTTTAGGTTGCGAACCCCTTACGAGGAGGGATTTGATTTCATTTGTCTTTACGTTGTCAGTGCTTAACATACTCGTGTAAATGCCCGAATGAGGGCAGTTTACACGTTGGTCCTGTTCCATGTGTAGTTTACGAGGACATCTTGTGGCTACATCATTTATCGTGTGGATAGACTTGATCCTGTCTAACATTATTTGCCATTGACTTACCTGTTATGCAAAACATGACATGATATTGTTTAGGATGGTTTATATTGTGTGGCTGTGTTTGTTTTACCTCAGGGCCTAGTTCTCCAGGGGAAAAACAACAGCAAAATCACTAAAGTTGTGGTTTGTGAAACTCCAAAGCGTCTTCCTGGTGGGAGCTGTTAAAGGCCACTGCAAATCCAGAGACATTATAGTGTCTAGGGAGACTTGAAGATAGACCTAGATCTAAATTTCAGGTCTGTCCCATCACGGGTGACCCCAACAACAAACCACCATGAATTTCAGTTACCTACTTAAAGGAGCAGTGGAAACTACCCCTTCCTTATTACATAGTATTTAAGTGTTTGCCACAGAGCCTAGCATAGGAAAATGCTCAGTTAAGATAGCGGTTATCTAGAACCTAATCGTTTAATGGTCGAGACACCCCACACCCCCCAAATACAACAGATACACCAAATACTCATCTGTATTCTGCCTGAACACCTCTAGCAACAGCAAATATGACCATTGCTAAATGTAGCACATCCCATTCACAGCTCAGTTCCAATTTCTCAATCTTATGCTATGACGTTTTTCCTAGTAATTTAAGTAGGATATAAAAAACATATTTCTATTATTTTTCCAAAAGCCTTTTTTTTTTAAAATTTTTTGAGAGCGTGCACGTGAGTGGGGGGGGGGG
Source organism: Prionailurus bengalensis (assembly GCF_016509475.1). Classification (NCBI taxonomy): domain Eukaryota; kingdom Metazoa; phylum Chordata; class Mammalia; order Carnivora; family Felidae; genus Prionailurus; species Prionailurus bengalensis. The sequence goes on along the minus strand of NC_057349.1, from coordinate 5,196,272 downwards.
AGCAGTGGGCAGAGAGTGGGCAGTGGGCAGAGTGGGAGGGGAGGGCAGGGGACAGAGGATCCAAAGCAGGCTCTGTGCTGACAGTAGAGAGCCCCATATGGGGCTTAACTCACAAACCATGAGATCATGACCTGGGCTGAAGCCAGATGCTCAACCAACTGAGCCACCCCAGGGTCCCCAAAACTTTCCTTTTTAAAGATTTTGATATAAAAATTGTAATTTATTATTTCCCTTTTTATCTTTTATGTACTTATTTTTCTTTATAATACCATAAATGGGGCAGGATCTTAAAAGCAGTTTAACTTCTGGATTCTGTGAAACTTTGTATATTAAAATGGGTTTATGGTATAAGTTTGTGAATTCTAGACACTCACTGAATTACTGAATTTCTTCCAGTCTATTCAAATTATTTTAAACTATTCATTACAAAGTCATTATAAAAATTACTCTCTGCAAAAACTAGGGAACGTCCAAATGAAACCTATCATGGGTTAACAGATCACAGGGACCAGCTAGCTTTCTTGGTCTAAAATTGAGATGGAGACATTGAGATGCCAGATTGTAATACATAAGGCTGGAAAGCTTAGAATATTTGATTTCTGCAGTGAAGATTAACAAAAACTACTGTCTTTTCCCTAAATATTCCTTTTTCTTTAAAAATAATTTATATATGAGGGGCACCTGGGTGGCTCAGTCGGTTAAGCGTCTCTGATTTCAGCTCAGGTCATCTTATGTTTTGTGGATTTGAGCCCCACGTCGGGCTTTGTGCTGACAGCTCAGAGCCTGGAGCCTGCTTCAGGTTCTGTCTGTGTCTCCCTCTTTCTCTGCCTCTCCCCTGCTCATGCTCTGCCTCTCTCTCTCTCTCTCTCTCTCTCACAAAAATAAGCAAACGTTAAAAAAGATTAAGACAGTTTATATTTGGGGTAATTTCTATCAGAGAGAGATTGGCAACTCATTTGAATTTCTGCCCAACTGTTTTGGGGTGACTTAGTTTAAGATTTTAAGTAATCTCTACACCCAGTGTGGGGCTCAAACTTACAACCCCGAGATCAAGAGTCGCACGCTCCACCAACTGAGCCGGTCATGAGGCCCTGGGGTGACTCAGTTTAACTGGGCGATAATTCTTGATGGGCTGTTTGGGCTTTCCTAACACCAAAGCATGTTCAAACTTCTTTTTTTCTTTTACACTTAGATGACTCTGGTCTCTGCTACCCCTGGGAAACTGATTTGTGAAATGAGAGTAGAAGACGACCATGCCAATAAGTACGGCACTCTGCATGGTGGCATGATAGCCACCTTGGTGGATAACGTATCAACATTGGCTCTGGTATCCACAGAAAGGGGAGCACCGGGAGTCAGTGTCGATATGAACATAACGTATGTATCCAAACTGTACTACAAATACCTTTTTATAATGTGAAAACTCGTTTCAAACAATGAGACTACGTACAATTGTAACATGAATAAAACTAGAGGTGCCCCGAGCTGATCATGCTTAAGGGCAAGTATAGATGTGCCCAGAATATCCCAGAGCCGTAGAATCTCGAATTGGAGCAACTGATTTCCAAATGCAGTATGTATGTATCCGTAGGAGAGGGGTAATGACCTAAACATTCAAAGAAGCAAACATTTGGCTTCTGTTATGTATACTGGTTGGGAAAAAAACTCCCGGCTTGTAACCATTGCACAAAGTCCTGAAAAGTGCCACCTGTACAAAGGTCTTAGGAGGGTTGTATTGAGTGCATTGAGTGCATTGAGAAAAGCCTGAATAAAAGTCAGAGTTGGATAAACCTTCATAAAGTATCCATCGCCATTGCCTTGTAACAGAGTGAACACAAAATGGCCAGTTTTGCAATCCTGTATCTCTCCCTGCAGCTGCCACCAGGCTCCATGGGTATAAACTGTGTGGTCAGGAAGCAGCACCCCAGATGTCAGGCTGTCACTCACTCTGGTGAAAATGCCTGCAGGGGTCAGATGTTTCCAAATGTAAAAGATCTAGTACCAGTTTTAACCAGTACTGGTGCCAGTCCGGTCACTAGAATGCAGGGCGTGGGGGTTTTGTTTCAGTATGACTGCTTTTTCCAGCTACACAACGGAAGAATGATTTTTACTGGGGGCACCCGAAAGCCAATGTTATGCAACATGAGGGCAGTGGAAATAACGTTATCAGATTTGTAGACAATCTAAATCTTTTAATAGGCTCACTTCAGAAAATTCAGCCCGCGTCTACTGTGGAAATAAATGGAGGGTGCCATTCACAGGTCACAGGACAAGGGCAAACGGTCTTGAAATTAAGATCCACGGAAAGAGCAGTTTCCGTTCGTTGTACTGCCGAGCAGGCTGGGCGGTCCTTACCTTACTCCGTGAGTGGGGGTGGGACCCGCTGATGATTCTACTTGCCCTTGGGTGCCTCTGCCCAGAGCACGGATGCCCAAACCTGGTACCTCGGGATCTTGTGAGATCCTACTGCTGCTATCGTCAGCCTAAAGATTCTTTAGTAAGTCAGACAGCTTCCATCAAGAACTGCCGGAGCTTCAAAAACTGACCCACCTGAGCAGAAAGAGTCTCAAAGGTTTACTGTCGATATTTCATAAAGAAACAACAACTTACGAATATATACGGCTCATCACCAGCATTCTAAGGAGCTCGCATTAATTCCTTATAGTTCTCACCTTAGATCGTTTCAAGTGCCGTAAAGTGCAGAATTTACTCAAGTGCAGTTGAATGAATTCTAAATATTGATAGAAGATAGAGTAGGCCCCTCTTACCCATGGGGATATGTTCCAAGACCCCCAGTGGGTGCCTGAATCCACAGGTGGTACCGAACCCTATACGTACATACGTGTGATAAAATTTACTTATATACTACGCACAGTAAGATTAACAAGGATAACGATAATATAGAACAAGCGTGATATATTATGTGAACGTGGTCTCTCAAACTACCTTCTTGTACTGTACTCACCATTCTAGTGAGGATGGGAGAGGATGACACACCCAGAGCAGCAGACGCAGTGAGGGAAAGACTTAGGCAGGGACGCAGCGTTAGGCCACTGTTGACCTTCTGACAGATCAGGAGGATCATCTAATGCTTTATGGACCACAGGTCACCCAAGCTATGGAAAGTCAAACTGCAGGTAAGGGGGAACCTACTGTGTAGACAGACACCAGGAACACTTTACCCAGGATGTTCCCAAATAAAGATGAAAGGGGAAACTTGAAGAAAGGGGGGGGGGGGCTTCTCATATTTATGGGAAAAGAAACTCGTGGGGGATATGAAATGGGGAAGATGTACTTGGTCAAGACCAGCCATTCAAATCTGATAGGACAGAAAGTTTACGGATACCATTCTTAAACTCTTGTAGAAAGAAAATAAGCAACGTCTAAGGGATGCACACAACTTCCCGTTTTAAAAAATGTTAAGGTGCGCCTGAGTGGCTCAGTTGGTTGAGCATCCAGCTTCAGCTCAGGTCACGATCTCAGTCTGTGAGTTCTGCTGTCAGAGCAGAGCCCACCTTGGATCCTCTGCGCCCCTCTCTGCCCCTCCCCTGCTCATGTGCCTGCGTTTGCTCTTTCAAAAATAAATACAGAATTTTTTATTAAAAAAAAATTTTTTTTTAACATTTATTTTTTTTTTTTCAACGTTTATTTTTTTATTTTTGGGACAGAGAGAGACAGAGCATGAACAGGGAGGGGCAGAGAGAGAGGGAGACACAGAAACGGAAACAGGCTCCAGGCTCTGAGCCATCAGCCCAGAGCCCGATGCGGGGCTCGAACTCACGGACCGCGAGATCGTGACCTGGCTGAAGTCGGACGCTTAACCGACTGCGCCACCCAGGCGCCCCTTAACATTTATTTTTGAGACAGAGCATTAACAGGGGAGGGTCAGGGAAAGAGGGACACACAGAATCTGAAACAGGCTCCAGGCTCAGCTGTCAGCACAGAGCCCGACGCGGGGGTCGAACCCACGGACCGCAAGATCATGACCTGAGCCAAAGTCAGATGCTTAACCCACTGAGCCACCCAGGCGCCCCAATAAATATAGAATTTTAATAAAAAATTATTTGCTGTTAACTATATTTGTTTCCCTTCAAGGTACGTGGCACCGGCTAAAATAGGAGAAGATATAGTGATAACAGCCCATGTTCTGAAGGAAGGAAAAACACTTGCATTTACCTCCGTGGATGTGACGAAGAAGGCCACGGGAAAATTAATAGCACAAGGCAGACACACAAAACACCTGGGAAACCAGAACACCACCGCCTAAAGAAATCCAACAGCAAACACCAAGTGTAAATTTGACTTGAACAGATGTAACTTTCAAAATAAATTAGCACAACCAGAAGTGGTAAAGAAATCTTTTCTTTGGAGAAAATGACAGTGAGTGAGATGCTTTTCATCTTAAACCTCTTCAGTCTGTAATCTATGTATGATAATTGGGTGAAAACATTCTTAGCTGAAAGGGTCTCTGAAAACTTAGGTAAAGCAAAGAAGCTAGCAAGGACATTTTGAAATGAGATTACTTTTTTTTTAATGTTTATTCATTTTTGAGAGACAGAGACAGAGCATGAGTGGGGGAGGGGCAGAGAGAGAGGGAGACACAGAATCCAAAGCAGGCTCCAGGCTCTGAGCTGTCAGCACAAAGCCTGGCACGGGACGGGGCTTGAACTCACAGACTGCGAGATCGTGACCTGAGCTGAAGTCGGACACTCAACTGACTGAGCCACCCAGGCATCCCAAAATGAGATTACTTTTAAACTAAAGTCCAATACTAAGCTATTTTAAGCACTTAGGGAAATATAAATGCTTAATCTGTGAATTTATGTCCTCAGCTCTTAAAATAACTGCTACATTTTTTTAAAACCTAATTTCAAGATTATGGAACTTCAAAATTAATGAAACATAGCTCATATTGGAAAATAAAATAGATTGAGCCGTATAGCCTAAAATAGTCCTCAATGAAGTCTGAGGCAAAGCACATTAGTGACATAGGAAATAGTCCGATGGATGTGCTGTTTTTCTCTGATGGAGAATTTATTGAGGTGCCTGGGTGACTCAGTCGAGCGTCCAACTCTTGATTTCGGCTCAGGTCAGGATCTCGTGGTTCGTGAGTTTGAGCCCTGCATTGGGCTTCAAGCTGATGGTGCAGAGCCTGCTTGGGATTCTCTGCCCCTGTCTCCCCCCCCCCACCCCCACCTCTACCCTTCCCCCGACTCTCTCAAAATAAACTTTAAAAAAAAAAGGAAAAGAATTTATCATAGGACTGGCATATTTTGTACTAAGGGCGGGGAGAAAAACATACTATTACCCCTTTTCTAGCACCTAGAATAAAACCATGCAGATCACAAAACGGGATCAGAAAGATTAAATCACAAATCACTTAGTCCATTTCTCAAGTTCTGTTGAACATGGCATTCTTAGTATTTCATTTTTGCATCATGGGGTCTTCTGAACATTTCATTAACTAAACATCAAAAAGAAAGGAAGCAACTTTAAATAAATTTGGAAACACCATCAGCAGTTAAAGGCTGAGTATTCTTTGCTTGTTTAGGAATACGTGCTTGATCTGTGCTCAACAGAGCAGACTTCCCCGGAGCAGTAAGCACACAGGGCACCCAGTTCTTGATTTCCGAGATGTCCCTCTAAAAGGAACCTGGGCTCCTTGGAGAAAATAGTGGATTCCGGGGCTACGGGGCTGAGATAGGGAAATTGACATGAACATTTCTTGTGCTTGAAAGTAAGCAAGTGTTCAAGTTCAAATAGTAAGAGGCATGCAAACTATGCAGTTTTGGGAAAGAGGAATTGAATCTACACCATGTAGGTACATAATCCATGGCAGAACTGGGGAGGGCTCTTCCTTACAATAAAATGCTGATATATGTGGAGGGAGGAGTAAATAATGGAAAATTACCAATTTGCAGCTATGCTAGTGAAAGACTGGTTACACCAAAAATCAGAACTCCTCAGTAGAGCACCTGATGAAAAGCAGGGTACTTCCACGTTGCTCTCCAGACTGCTTCTTGGTTTCAAGGGGGGAAAACAGTAACTTTACAATGCAGAAACAGGCCTTGATCAATCAAAATGAACATTAACAAAGAGCAACTCGACAGTGCACTTCTGGATTGGGTGCTGGCCAGAATAATCCCAAATTTAACTGTGGAAAAAGAAACAGCATTCAAATGCAAAATGAGGAACACCTTATATTTTTTTAAAAAATTAGCCTACTCTTCAAAAATGTCAAGGTTATTAAACAAAGGCTAATGACCTGTTCCAGATTAGAGACTAGAGATGTGACAGCTACATTCAATGGTTTAAAAAAGACATGAGGATATTAGGACAATTAAAACTGGAATACGGACAGGTGAAGGTGTATCAACACTGCATTTCCTGGATTTGGTTACTTCCCTGTGGTTATACAAGAATATCCCTGTACTTGGGACCTAGGCTGAAGCACTAGAAGTAAGGAATAAAGATGTACCCATGACACATGTACCAAATGCTCAGATCGTTCAGAAAAGACATATATATATATATATATGTATCTAGAAAAAGTGGGAAAAAATGTGGCTAAGACACGGGTAAAGGTTATACAGGAGTTTTGTGTATTACACCTTTTCTAAATTGACTCTAAAATAAAATTAAAAACTGACTTACTGAATACATCCTGTGTAATTCAACATAGTACAACAATGAAGAGTTTGGATCCTACAGAGACAGCTGGCCTGGTTTTAAATCTTCCCTGCTCCGCACGTGAGCTTGGGCAAGTTACTGAACCTCTGCAGCTCTTTCCACTCAGGCTTGATAAACAGGACCTGGCCATGATAAACATTCAAAGCCATGATTTCAAGTAGATTCTAAATTTTCAATTGATGAGAAAACGTGGAAGCATTTTGAAATTAGTACTTCTTGGGGCGCCTGGCTGGGTCAGTTGGTGGAGCATGCGACTCGTGATCCCAGGGATGTTGAGTCCAAGCCCCCGGTCGGTGTGAAGCCTACTTTAAAAAATATTTTTCTTTTCCATGAAGCAAGGAACAAGGCCAACCTGATACCTGTTAAAGCTTACAAAATGTCTTTGATTCCTATTCTTGAAACTGCAAACGCAAATGGTTTTTGTCCTGAGTTTACTGTGTGCCATGGACTGTAACATAACCCCCAAGGTCATCAGTAACACCACCCAGCGACTTGGAAAAAAAAAGTTACCACTTCAGTTTTGTGTATTCACCTGAATAGTCAGGGAACTTTCACCTATTTTATTTAGGTTTTCATTTTTTTCAAATTCCAACCAGAAGCTAAATACATTTGGAAACCAGTAAGCACTAAGTTTTACTCCAAAGGAGTAGGATCATTCAGATTTACTCCATAAAAGTATGCAACCCTTAAGCAAAGCTTTTCTTCATTAAAAAGAAAAAACAAAAAACTATACAGTAGTCTTTCCTTATGTTCATTGCACAAAATGAGTTCTGCTTTTAGAGCTTTGACACTCAGTGTTGTTTTTTTTTTTTTTTTAACAATTTAAGATGCCAACTTTAGTAACTTTTTTCTATTCCAAGAAACCCTCCTAAAGTTTTCTTTTAGGATGGTGTAGAAACCAGTATTTCTGCACAATTCACTGCATTTTCTTTGTAATAAAAACCTCTTCTCTTTAAAACCAAAAAACAAAAACCAAAAAAGGGAAGTCCTCTCCCTATCATGATTTCTGCAGCTATGCATGGATTTCTCAGTTTTACAGCTGCGTTAGCTACTTCAGACTCCAGATCTGCTTTAATGTGTAGAACTGTATCCACATTCAGCAGAATACTCTTTTATAACAACAACTTGGGGAAAGAGATCTGGAAATAAAATACATACATTTATTTATGAGTACCAGGAAACAAACATGGCCCAGTAAAACATGAGGCAAGAATGCCTACAATGAGATGCTTTTTTTTTTCTTAAAAGATTTCTTCCCCGTGGTTGTTTTTTTTTTTTTTTTTTTTAAACAACCACTTGTGGTCATTAGAATGAATCTGACAGTGCTGTGGAACAACGGTGATTACGGCAAAGCTATTCCGTTTGTCTCAATGTTATGTATACCTTTTACATTCCCTTCTCACCCTCTAAATACTGATGACAGATGTCAGAGAGGCAAAAACCAGCATAAATGGAAAGACCATCAAAAAAGAGTATCACCTTGTGCTTTCAGATACATTTAAGCATTTCAGTGTACAACTGTCCTTTCACTTCACATTTTTAGCAGAATGCTGATGCAGTGCAGCAAATATGCAAAGCATCTTCTTTCACACAGTCCGTGCAGAAGACACCTAATTTTTTTTAAGTTCTGAGACACAAATAATTAAAAAAAAAAAAATCCAGGATGAACACATTTCAAAATGCATAGTGTTCTGTGCATGAGTCCATTTTCTTTAAACTCTGAAAGAATAAAGTGTAAGAAAACAAGGAAACAAAATGCTGCTGCGCTCCCTGATCCTTTCCGCTCTGCTGGTCAGGCCCCTACTCCGGCATGTAAGGACGGAGGTGGTCCTCTATGGTGCCAACCGCCCAGTGCGTAAGCTGTTCCTGCGGCAGGTAGAGGCAGATGCTGCATAACTTGAAGATTGTAGCTTTGTTTTTCGGAGTCTGCAAGGGGAATCATTTTAATCTTAATAAAGAAGACCTTTACATAACCCATCAAGTGTCACATGAAGTCAATCTCCCATAATTCTATCAAGCACTTACACACAGCAATAAAGCACACAGATCAAGGGAACAGATTACAGTCTGTACCCACAGGGACCACAGTCTAGTTAGGAAGACACAACCTTGCCATATAAAATACAGAAAGAATAAGCATGATTATAAACTAAACAAACATTTAGAGAGTTTATTCAAACAAAAAACTGAAGTCAGAAAAGTCAACTTGGACAACTTGCTAAAGGAAAATAAGGTTAAAGGCCATAGAGACACATCTTAACAGAAGTTTGAAGTCATGTCTGTATATACAAGGACAACAAAAGTGTCATAGAAGTGAGGGCAAAGATATGAAATAGAAAAAAGAAAGGCTGAAGCATAACCGGGGGTAAAGGACTGGAAGAAAGCAAAAGTATTACCAGAAAAATAAAACTGTAAGTATTATTTTTAAAAAGTAGTTACTTGGGGACACCTGGGTGGCTCAGTCAGTTTAGTGTCCAACTCTCGATTTCAGTTCAGGTCATGATCTCTCCGGTTTGTGAGTTCAAAACCTGCATCGGGCTCTGTGCTGACCATGCAGATCCTGCTTGGGATCCTCTCCCCCCACCCCCAACATCTCTGACCCTCCCCAGCTCTCTCTCTCTCAAAAAACAAAACATTAAAAAAAAAAAGTCACCATTTAACATCTAGCTTATGGCAAGTGTGCTAGGTGCTTTCACAGGTCACCACTGCCAGTAAATGCAAGACGGAATCTAAAACCCTTGAACCACCGCCTTCAAAGTTCTTTTCACTTCAGCACCTTTAAAAAAAGCAGTCTCTCTATATAAATAAACCACATAATGCACATATATTTTTTTACTTTAAAAAAATTTCTTAAGGTTTTTTGAGAGAGAGCGAGCATGAGTTAGGAGGGGCAGAGAGAGAGAGGGAGAGAGAGAGGATCCCAAGCAGGCTTCACACTGCCAGCACAGTGCCCGACGTGGGGGGATCGAACTCAGGAAACCACGAGATCATGACCTGAGCCAAAACCAACAGACACTTAACCAACTGAGCCACCCAGGTGCTATTTTTTCACTTTAAATGCTACAACAACCTTATGAATATCGTTTATTCAATTTAACAAAAAAACACACTCACAGAAGTTACCTGTCCAAGATTTCATAGCCAGTCAGTGGCTGCATGTGGATTAGAACCCAGACTCCAGGCACGTGCCTCTCTACCACATTCCCCTCCAAAATTATGATTTGGTCTAGCTCTTTCCATACATCTTGCATTATGAAGGACATACGATCTCTGCTAGACGACTGTGATCAAGTTCTTTCGTTTCCTGATTTCCTCACCTCTAAAATGGGAGTAAGAAGACCTACGTCTCCCAGGACTGTGGGGAGGATGACGTGAGCTCATGCCTGTACGGCTCCTTGAGGCCGGTAAGTAACGCACCCTGCGTTGGCCACCCTGGTGGGTCCCTCGATCCTCTTGACAGGGCAGGTATGGCAACACATCTCCGGGTCAGGAAGACCAGTAATGACCGGAGTGAAAGATGCACCTAAGAGCGCTGGAGACCAGATGCATCTACAGTCAGGGTTGACACCAGCCATCGCACTGCCCACAATTAAGGTTCCTAGGACTTGGGACTTCCAATGCAAAAATCAGGGCATTCCAGACAGACAGACAGACTGCTGGTCACCCTACCTACAACATGAACTTAGCTGACAAGCTTACAACTTTCTTTTCATTAAAAGGATTCAAGCTATTTGCTTCATAAAGCATAAACATCTGACTTTGATATAAAACAGAAGACGATTTCCTACTTATTTAGCAACGTTACTCCTTCAAGCCACTAGCCATTTCTATATAGTATTATTGATCTGTACATTTGCGTGATAATCGGGGTGTCTGGGTGGCTCAGTCAGTTGAGTGACTGACTTTTGATTTCGGCTCAGGCCATGATCCCAGGGTTGTGACACTGAGCCCTGCGTAGGGTTCTGAGCTGAGTGTGAAACCTGCTTAAGATTCTCTCGCTCTCCCTCTGGCCCTCTCCCCAGCTTACACTCTCCCAATCTCTATTGTGGATTCCATAATAGAAGTCAACAGCCTGCTATCCAGTATTATCTAAGTAAGTTACTCAAATGAAAGTACACTACAAGTAATTAAAAAGGAAAACTAAGGCAACTTCAAAATATCCACCATAGGAGAACTAAGGTAAAGATGAAACAGAAAAGAAAACCCCCAAAACCCACCCAAGTCGTATGTTTTTTGTTAGTTTTATGAAATGCCTCCACTGAAATTAACTTTCTTCCCATAGTTCTTATTTGTACCTATAATACCATATGTGTTTTAAAATGTTCTTACAAGATACAAAGTCAACATCTAATCTTCCTAAGGAGTCTTCAGTTCCTTGAAGGTAGCAGTATGATTCACCTTCATGCTTTTACTGTCATACTCTCTAGTAAAAATAAACAATGTTCTACAATGCATAACTAGTATCATAAATACTCTTCTAAATCACCTGCCCGGTGAGGCCTTCTCTGGTGACACCATTTAAGAATTCTGATCCAATGGCTTACGTACCCCGCACCATCTTCTCTTAGCACTCATCACGTGAGTTGCATACTGTACTTCTCTGCTGCTGGGCCTCCCCTACCATGCAGTGGGAGTCCCTGATGACAGAATTTCTGTCTAATGGGTTCACTGTTGCACAGCACCTGGCACACAGTAGTAGGCATTCATTTGTTGAATGAATGGTAATTAAAGCGATGCTATTTTTAAAGGTTAATAACAAAACATGTTATAAATTCTAAGTGATGATACTCAGGTTTAGGTTGATGAGATAAAGAACGTTCCACAGAATAAAAAAGAATCTGGAATACCTGCATCACTTAAATTGAAAGTGCTTATTTAAAACACATTTGGATCTTTTAAATACAGATGTATTTTATCCCTTCAGATTTTTAAAATAAATAATCTTTATTTTTGAGACAGAGCGTGAGCAGGGGAAAGGCAGAGAGAGAGGGAGACACAGAATCCCAAGCAGGCTCCATGCTCAGAGCTGTCAGTACAGAGCCCGATGTGGGGCTCCAACTCGCAAACTGAGAGATCATGATCTGAGCCGAAGTCGGACGTTTAACCGACTGAGCCACCAAGAAGCCTCCAGATTTTTATTTATAAGATCTAAGGCTACAGCGTCTCAAAACATAATCTGTGTTACTAACCACCTGAAGATTTTCTTCAAAACACAGATTCGGATCAAGTAGGATTGGGGTAGGGCCTGAGAGTCCACATATTTAAGAATCTGCTATGATCTGTTGACCGTACTTTACTTAGAAAAGCTCTACTGCAGGGTTTCTTAAAACACTGTTTTGGGGTGCCTGGGTGGCTCAGTCGGTTGAGCTTCTGACTTCAGCTCAGGTCATGGTCTCACAGTTTGTGAGTTCAAGCCCCGCGTTGGGCTCTGTACTAACAAAACAGCTCAGAGCCTGGAGCTTGCTTCGGACTCTGTCTCTCTCTCTCTCTGTCTCCCCCTCCCCCACTCATGCTCTGTCTCTATCCCTCGAAAATAAATAAATGTTAAAATTTAAAAACAAAAAAACCACGCTGTTTTAAGTTCACTGGAGTTTACTAGAATCATGACTTTTAAAAGCTCTCAGGCAGTTCTAATATGCAGCAAAGTTTGGGAACCACTATTCTAGGGTGAGGCCCAGGGTATCTTTTGATTTTTAAATAACTTCAAAAATAATGTAGTTTTTAAGTGGCAAAACAGAATTAATTAACGCATATGGAAAAATAATTTGCTGGGTGCCTGGGTGGCTCAGTTGGATCTCCCCGTTTGTGAGTTCGAGCCCCACATCAGGCTCTCTGCTGTCAGTGCAGAGACTTCTTTGGATCCTCTGTCCCCCTCTCCTTCTGTCCCTACCCTGCTTGCACTCATTCTCAAAAATAAACATTTTTAAAAAATCTTTTGCTAACAAGTTTTTTTGTTTTTTTTGTTTTTTTTTTTTTTAGTTTATTTATTTTGAGAGAGAGCATGATTGGGGAAAGGGCAGAGAGAGAGAGGGAGACAGAGAATCCCAAGCAGGCTCCACATGGCTCAAACTCACAAAACTGTGAGATCATGACCTGAGCCAAAACCAAGAGTTGGACACTTAACCAAATGAGCCACCCAGGCGCCCCTAACGAATAAGCTTTTTAAATGAGGAGTTAAGTGGAAGGAAGGCAGGCAGGCAGGGAAAAAAAATTAAAATTAAAAAATGCTTACCTGCAAGTGCTGTCTGTCAATGAAGAGAAACACTGACTGGTTAGGATTGTTGACAACAATTCCAGTCTTGTCCTTGCGGCTCAGTACATGCAGAAACTGTTTTTCATAGTCACCGTGATGAAACTCAAATTTGGCCTAATTAAGAAACACATTTACATGTAAGTACAAAGATGTTACCGTACTTGAAACATCTACCGCATCCACAGGCATCGAGTTGTGCCATCCAATGCGGTGGCCAACTGTGCCTACTCAAGTTTAACATATTAAATGCATTTTAAAATTCAGTCCTTCGCTAACACTAGCCACATCTCAAATATTCAATAATCACATGTGGCCAGTGGCCACCATTCTGAACAGTCTGTTGAGATACATAGCATTGCCTTTATCACAGAAAGTTCTAGTGAACAGCACTCCATTACAGAATTCGACCTTCAAGAAAAACACTGCATCAGGGTGACTAGATCCTCATTCTCAATGATTTTAGGCCAAATTCTATAAAACTAGATTTTCAAACCTACATGGCTCAAGACTTCCAACATATTTGGTGTCCCCCAATGTAATGCTTAAATAAGCCGAATGACACCTCCCTCCTTTTTATTATAAAGAACACAGTACAGACAGCTTTTACGAAGAGATGTATTCCAATCTCAGCAGTACATGTCACTATTTACGTGACCTTGTACATATCCCCTAACTTTTCTAAACTTCAGTTTCATCTCAGGTTCTAACCCATCAGGACAGTTAAGGGGATTAAATGATACATAAAGCCCACACCTGAAAGGTATCCAGTCCTAACATAGATGGACTTGAGGATGTTATCAAATCAAAATTTTAAAGATGTTTTCATGTGGGGTTTTTCAGATTAAAAAAAACTTTAAGTTAGGAAGAAGTATTCTCAAATCAGAACATCCTTTTACTCTTTTAACATGAGGAAAATCAACTCCATCCTCCCACAAAACGTCCGTGGAGACACTAAGTGCTGGGTGAAACAACCAAGCTAATGGAAAATTCAAAAAGCAGAGAAACCTTAAAGATCTCTTTATTTATATATAATGTTCAATTATTTTAAGAAAGACTGTTAGTCCATTTGACTCAACTTTTATCTTCTTATGTCAAGACAGCAAGAAACACTGACAAGGAAAAACCAGTTCCTGCGATCCAGAATTTGACTGCCTAGCTTCTCTTATAAGCCATAACATAAAATGATATGCTACCCCCACAATTGCATGGAAAAAGGATATTCGACTGTATCTCTGCACAAATTCAAATATTTATGAATATGAAAATAAGGCTACTAAGGCTCTGACACGGCTCAAAAGGACACGCACATGCAAATATAAAACCTAACTTGCTTCAAATCTTTCCTAGAATAAGCTGAGGTTATCTGTAAAACCCTAAACTGAGTTCCTATCTTCAGAGTGCTACGTGAAGAAGGGAGAAATAATTACCACAGCGGGCGCTGTAGGCAGTATTAGCAAATGATTGTGGATTGGGCCTTGAAAGAGGACAGTAATTTTCCCCGGGAAAGCGCTAAGAAAAGGTAATTTGGAAAATGCCATTCCAGGAAACAGGGCCAACATTAAGCACAAATGTGTCAAAATTAAAACACTATTCAAGCAAGTGGGGCACCCGGCTGGCTCAGTCAGTTGTGCATCCAACTTGGGCTCAGGTCATGATCTCACGGCTCGTGACTTTGAGCTCCGCATCGGGCTCTGTGCTGACAGCTCAGAGCCTGGAGGCTGCTTCGGATTCTGTGTCTCCCTCTCTCTTTCTGCCCTCCCTGCTTGCACTCTGCCTCTCTCTCTCAAAAATAAACAATTATTAAAAAACTTAAAAAAAAAAACAAAAAACTGTTCAAGTAAGAAAGCTTCAAGTATTCCAGTATGGCAAATACCAGGGAGAGACTAGAAGAGGCCAGTAGAACATCACACTGAAAAGAGATTTCAGTGAGACTGAAAAGGGGTTCTATGTTTGTGGCATTTCAATTCTATCCTATTGAATACATAAAGATTTGGGAAGGAAGGAATAGTCCCCACCAAAAAAGAAAACCCTAATAAGCAGCATGAAAGCAATGCCGAGAAGTAACAAAATATTTGAACAGTGTGATGAAGAACTAACGCAGCAAGAGCATTTAGGGATAAAGAGGAAAGAAGAGAGATTTTAACGTGTACCT
Organism: Prionailurus bengalensis; assembly: GCF_016509475.1. Lineage (NCBI taxonomy): Eukaryota > Metazoa > Chordata > Mammalia > Carnivora > Felidae > Prionailurus > Prionailurus bengalensis. The sequence continues at coordinate 5,181,177 of NC_057349.1, read as the reverse complement.
CCTAGTCCTTTGAATATAGTAGGAACTTGTTATTGAAAAACAACCTTTACTCTGGTTCCTACTAAATCTCATTACTATTCAAACTTTAAAGTGCTTCAAGGGGCGCCTGGGTGGCTCAGTCAGTTGGGTGTCTAACTTTGGCTCAGGTCAGGTCATGATCTCGCAGTCCGTGAGTTTGAGCCCTGCATCTGGCTCTGCTGACAGCTTGGAGCCTGGAGCCTGCTTCAGAATCTGTAACTCCCTCGCTCTCTGCCCCTCCCCCACTGACGCCTGGTCTCAAAAAAAAAAAAAAAATGTTAAAAAAAAAAGTTAAAGTGCTTCAAGAGTCAAAGAATCAAAAAAAACAAAAGAAAGTTTTCAAATTGAAGTTTATCCTTCCTTCTTTCATTTACCTCAAGAACGAAATTATTTATATTTATGACCTCTCATTCAGGATACTAATTATTTTAAATTACAAGGGAAGTAAGTTCATCTTTACACTATTAACTTGTTTCCTAAAGCTGAACTCTAAACTTACCTCTGTCCTATATAGTGCTTATACTCAGTCCACCTCTACCCTATATAGTGCTTACACTCAGTCCATAATATTAGGTTTTTACAATACAGGGCACTTCCCACAGTACAGAGTAGCAAATTCTGAGCATAAGCTTTACAGGAATTACGTCTTGACTGCCACTTAACTGCATGACCTTGGGCTGTTTAGCTAATCTGCAACTGCCTCGGCGTCTTCCTTGGCAAAAGGAGGCTCCTGTCTGCATCGTTATTGTAAGGATGAAGATTAAATGTATATATTCAGGAGACAGCCTAGCACAACTCTCAAACACCATTATTTGAAAAAGTAGTGCTTGACTTGAGACAAGACTATTTTAACACAACTATCCCAAATAAGGTCTCAGAGGGAAAGAGAAGAGAATTGGAAATTTTTAAAAATACAGGGAGAAGTGAACCAGTTTCCCAGTGAAAAATTCTGAATGAAAAAAAAAATCCTTCCAGTGCTTCTGGACAGCAGTTACAGCTGATGTGTAAGACATGCTCTGATAACTACAAACACGCCCCATCATTCCTGGTCTTCCTGCTTGCCACATTAAACTTCTATTCTCCAGCACATTCACGTGAGTTAGTATCATCCATTAAAGGAAAACATGAATACGCAATACTTTTACCCACATTTAGGGCTATATGTTAACTTTAGAACTTATTTCTGTCAAATGAATCTTAGAGAAAGAACGATAATTTGAGCTGTTGTGCAGAACATTACCATGGGGACAGGGGGAGTATACCAATTTGTTCATACACAAAAGCACCATAAAGATACTTCATAGTAATGGATAAATGCAAAATTTTTTCAATCATAATTTTCGCTATTTTTATTATAGATATAAGTATGATTGATGTATTTATGACATTTACATATAGGTAGAATAAAACTTGGCCATACCTGACCTAGCAGTAACCATGTTGGTATTTCAGGGGAGATTACTTTACTTTCTCCTATGCATATAAAGCTACCATACATAAAATTAGGATCACTGCCTCAAGGGCAAATGCTCTTCAACACTAGAAACTAGTACATCAAATGACAAGTCAAAAGTTGGCAGGGATGTCCAGGAAGATTACTTCACCACCACTACCAGATTTACTCCTCTCTTGTATAGTTTTATACACAAATCTACTTTTAGAAAAGCATTTCTTATATCAGACTCCTTTGAGAACCAGATGGTTAGGTATACTATTTTGGGAGTACAATTTCAGAGGAGCGATCACCTGAGTTCATTCATGGGCCCCTCTGTAAATCTATCCTCAAAGATTTTCTCTAGCTGTTATTTCAAAGACACACTGGAGTAGTTAGGACCACCTCTCATTCTCAAGAGATTCTGTCACCCAAATGCTTTCTCCTCTTGCATCACAATATCCAAACAGACGAGAGCAACTCATGAGTTAAAACTGATTAGAACGCCTATTCTCAAAAAATTTAAGTTAGGCCCTATTTACTCACTTAAGTACACACCACACTTAGAATAAAATACCTGAACAGGCCTAAAAGGCTCATCAGATTCCTTCCACCTAGAAAACAGGAGACAGACAATTTTTTCAATATCATTCCGAGGCCAAAGAATGAAATCCATCTCCTGAGTACAGCCAATTACATCCTATAAAATGACCAAAAAAAAAAAAAATTACTTTCAAAGAAACAAAGTTATAACAAGCAATGAATGTCACCAATTACAGGTTTGATTACAGAAACATTTCACAAGTACAGAAGGTGCGTGAAGCATCATTTTATGTTTTAAGAGGTAAGAGGAATAGAACAGTACCCAATCTGACTAGCCCATGGCCTACTTCTAATCTTTATCTTGTAGAGTCCACATACTCAGTCCAATGTTGCTCATATCAAGACCTAGATTAATCAGCACATGGTGAAAACTCCAACTCAGGCTGATTTTTCTGGTTAAGTCCCAGTATTTTTTATTTCCATTCTTCAAAAGCAGAACCTAGTTCATATATAAGCAAAGCTGTCTTGGTATTTTTATTATATACTTACACAAAACTATTTTCTCCATTCTTGTTCCTTATTATCATAGTCCAGCGTATTAATTTTCAAAGGCCAGTAAACCTTTCAGACCAGTACATGGTTCTTTCTAACCTTCCCCCACGCCACTAATTGTGGGGATCTCCTGTTCAAATATGTTCATACTAACTTCCAAAGAGTTGCAGAAATTTAGAAGATTGACAGCAGTAATTCCTTCTACTTTAACTTATAAGGAGCACGTCAGTTCTCTCCCCAAAAAAGAAAATCCAATAAACAGTAACATAAAACATTATTCACGGCAACAATACACACCACTATCAGCATAACACCACACGCAAAAAGTCATCCATGTTTTATTTGAAGTCAACTTCATTCTTAGGGGGAAAAAAATGTAAGTTTAACTTATAAAAACTTACCAAATCAGGACTGACAAACAGAACTTACCCTTCTCATAGACTGGTATCGAGGAGCATGGAGCTGTACCACATCCTTCTGTAAAAGCTCTATGGAACTTTCCAAGGAATAGCTAGAATCTCGCACACCTTTCAGGATATTTTCTTCGTAATTATTTGTCATAACTGGTATAACCTCAGACACTTCAAAAAGTGCTGATTTTTTCTTCTACAAGGAAAAAACAAAGTGTATTAACCCACCAATAGTAGCACATTGTCTTTTAACACCCAGTTCATGTTACAATGTCATGTATCCTTATTCTAGTATTAACTGAAGTGATTTTTTATAATGAAATGCCAGATTTTCAAATAGGTGGCTCCTTCTGTTCTCCCTCCAACCCCCATCACTCCCGTTACCCCTACCACACACAAACAGGCTATAAGAATGTTTTACTGCACGCTCTTACAGTATCCAGAACAGGTAACTTATTTTAAACAGTAATATTTCTTAAACATGGTGAGAGATAAACACTAGACACACCTAATGCTAAAAAAAAAAAAAAAAAGTGATTTACTCTTGATGTACTTTCATTTAACTGATTCTACACAGTTAAATTAAAATCTCAACAGTTTAAAAACAAAGCTGTACAAACTACCGTTTTTTAACTCCTTAAAAGAGTCAAGTATCATTACCACTTTTACGTATTACATAAAAGTGTCAATATACGAAACAAGAAAAAAAATTAAAAGACGACCAAACTGAGTTTCAAATTTACTTGTAACCAAGCACTCATCAATTTAGGTTATAAAATTCATGAACTACTCAGGACAATTGCCTGGGCACTGTCCATTCAGAGTAAAAACGGGTTTTCATGGTGTTAAAGAACTAGATGGTACAACTCAGGGCATCTTCTATATTAAAAGAACCTCACCAAGTATGTCTTGGATTTAGTTCTACTGAACTTATAATACCTTCAATTAAAATCTATCTTCTCAATTCTGCAGTCAACACATCAACAAAAAGACAAAATGGAAAAGTCAATCCCTGGTACTACCCAATCTTGGGATAATCACTTCAAAACCACCACTCTGAAATCACTTTGCAATGCTATATACTCCAGCAGCCAAAAGCATCCTTAAATACAGGCATACCTTGGAGATATCGTGGGTTCAGTTCCTGACCACAGCTATAAAGCTAATACCACAATAAAGCATGTCAAATTAATTTTTTGGTTTCCCAGGGCGTATAAAAATTATGTTTACACTACACTGTAGTCTATTAAGTGTGCAAGAAGCATTAGGTCTTAAAAAACATAATGTACATATCTCAATTGAAAAATATTGCTAAAAAATGTTAACGATCCTCCGAGCTTTCAGCAAGTAGTAATAACTGATTGTAGATCACCATAACAAATACATTGATTAAAAGAAAGCCTAAAGTATTTCTAGAATTACCCAAATGTGACACAGAGGCATGAAGTGCATAGATGCTGTTGGAAAATGGCGCTGACAGACTTACTCAATCCAGGGTTGCCGCAAACCAAAATACCCACGAAGCACAGTAAAGTGAAGAGCAATAAAACCACGGTTTGCCTGTACAAATACTCTTCAAGAGTTAAGAGTGGGGTAAATACCCAGGAAACTTCCAAATGTTAAATAGATGCCACACTAAGAATCTATTTCTGGTCTGAAATTAGCTCACAACTTCGGTGCAACAATTAAAGCAGTAGTTCCTTATACTCATAACCTAATCTCATGTCAAACAGATCATTGAAGAAACTGGCCATTTTAAGTTGCAAAAAAAAATAAATACTGCTTTTATAATGTTCTCTTTGACTACTCACAACTCAGTTGTTTGCTATTTAACCGTGTAGTTAATTCTGATTCCGTTCACCACCCCCTCCTCAAAATTTCAATGTCTTTAGGTCCTTTTGAATTTTAATAAATTGCACTTCTAAACACAAATTAACCATTAACAGTATTTAGTTGTTCCTAAAAATTAAAGTGTATTGTAATCCATTAAATGTACCAAGAGAAAAGGTATCTTTAGCAAGAAGTTGAACAGACTAGTTTCAGCACATAAACATCTTGATTTCTAATTTACCACTTTCAAACGTCCTGCTTTATAGACAATCCTTCAATTAATAATGTTCTCCATGTAACTCTACATAAATGTAATTTATTGTAAAACAGAAATGCGAGTTTTACAACGTTGCTCCCCCCAGGTTAACTAAAAATAGACCCTACTAAGCTTTAGAGTATTTCCAAACCAACAAGTCCTCCAGCCTTCCACGGGGAGTTACCCGGCACGGCACCAGCTCGAGCAGAGAATTCCCCATAAGGGTCAAAGTGAAAGCACATACGTAGACTTCTGTCAACCACTCTTTAACCTAACACGCACGTATTTAAGGGTAACAAATAACTTAATATACACTTACAAAAATCACTTGTGCTAATTCACATTAAGAATTTTAAATTACCTTCTCCTTGAATACAAAGGCAATATACATCTTGAAGTCAAACTGGTCAGCTAGAGATTCTTTTTTCTTTCTAAGCTGAGCACGTAGTCTGTTCAGAGCTTGTTTCTTCCGGGAGTTTGGGTCCCCCATTTTGAAATACAGGTGGTACTAAAGCCTTTGGAAATTGTCACTAAACTATGGGCACTTTTTCTTAAGACTCAAGTACAACAGAAACAAGTCATTTTTTTTTCCTGCTAATATGATTGAATAGCTAAAATCACGACTGTAACCCAAAAACTGCACCTTCTGGCAATATTAGCAGACTGTCATATTACAGGGTCAAGAAACAAAAGCTGCTGTCCAGTCATGTTTGGACAATAACGTTTGGGGTTATGGGGAAAGAGGAAGGGGAGGAAGGAAAGACAGAGAGGAGAAAATACTTGGAACTAACTTTTTGGAAAACGCATTTGGCTTAAATGCCAAAATAAAGGCTTTGGGGGGAAATGAAAAGCCTATTATCAGGATTTAGGTGTGCAATAAAACACAGCTGACACCAGTCCAATCCTTCAAATCCATCCGGATTTTTCCCCCTCTTTAGAGAAGGGATTATGATAAGGAACGGGGGGGGGGGGGAGTGTAATGATCCCTGCTTTCCAAATACCAAAACAAAAAAATTATAAAGGGGGGGGAAAGAAAAACCCAACCCCCCCCAAACACCAAAACAGGGTAGGTGAAGGAAACCGAAATATCCAATTGGGTTTTACCCAGCCAGATCCATGGCTGCAGTACCTAATCAATTCTTAAGTTATTCCAGATTTCACTATTGCTATGTATTGCCAGTGCTTGTTATTGATTACACTTGGTGGTGAGCAAAGAGAAAAGTGCAAAATCGGTAGAGAAGGAAGGGGAGAGGTACAGGGTTTCCCTGCAATCAACTACAGTGTATACCGGGGGCGGACAGGTGTTGCCCAAAGGAGCCATGAGAAGAAACAGCGGAGTCATTACCAACTTCCCCATCACCCACATTTTCACCCTCAGGCGACTGCTAATGCTGCTGCCATGGAAAATCATGATGGCAGAGAGAAAGGGGGTGTATAACACGATAGAACAGTTATTCCGGCTCTGTGGCTGGACCTGGTTAATGCCCGGGATCCCAACACCCCCAGCCCTGCAATGAGTCCTACATTCCCCAAGGGAGCCTTCCCTAGGAATCTGGCCCCGTTCAAGATCGTGGGGAGTGCGACTTATCTTCTTGCGAGCATTGCTGAGGCAAAGGCGGTGGGCTCTTCTCCCAGACAGATCCCAGGCAGCGCCCAGGGACCACCTGCCTTCCACCCCCCAGGTCCCACCCCCACCCTTTGCCTTCAGCGGCAGCGACTCACTCGCACCACGGGAGACACAGGATCACTCGGGTTTTCACTCATTTCATCGTGGAAACAATTCCCGCCCGGGTAGAGGAGGCGGGAGAGGGAAAATGGGATGGATCAGTGGGAAAAAAAGAAAATAGTTGTGTTAATATGAATTACTTTTTAAAGTACGCCCAGCCCACCCCCCCCCCGGAAAAAAAAAAAAAAAAAAGGCCCTGAAGTTCCCGGATTCCGGATTAAGCTCGCTCGCTCTCTCTCACGTTGAACAGACCATGTTTCCCGAGTTTGGCTAGTTTAGGGTGGGGTCATTAGTTGGTTTCCCGAGGGGGCAGAGGGGTGGAACCGAGGCGGCTGGGACGGGGGCGGGTGACGGGGAAATGGCCTCCCTGTCCCCGCGCAGACCGGGACTCACTGACCGACGCTCGGGCGGGGTTCGGGCCCTCTAGCCGCAGCCTGCGGGCGGAGCGGTGGCGGCGGCAGAAGAGGAGGCGGCGGCGGGGGCGCTGCTCGCAGCACGGGCAGGAGCCATGTCAAGAGAAAACCACCAGCCAACTGAGCCCCTCCATCCCCGCTGCAGTGCGCACTGTGACCGGGCCGCCCGCGCTGCTGCCGCCGCTCAGCCCCCACCTGGGACCCATAGTCTGGCTCGGCGCCCCGGGCGGCGGCGGACGGAAGGACGCGGAGGCGGCGGCGGCGAGAGAGAGAAAGAGAGAGAAAGAGAGGAGAGAGAGAGAGACCGAGAGAAAGGAGGAGAAGTAACGAGGAGAAAGAGGGGTGGGATTGGTACTGGCGGCGGAGGGGGAGGGGAGGAAGGGGAGGGGAGCCCTGCGCTACGGGGTCTGTCAGCGAAGCAAACCCCCCAAAATAAAGTTATTTCAGTTCAAGCATCTGCTCTCGAGTCTTTCTTCCCCCACGGTCGGGTTCCGGCTCTCAGGAAGGAAGGTCGAGGAGACCCGGAGGGGGCAAAGCCGAAGCGGAGGGTGAGAGTCCGCGGTGGCACAGCCTCGTTTCCCCCCCAACCGCAGGCTGCGGAAACGGCGGCGGCCTCGGGCGCCTCCCGGGTCCGGGGCAGAAACGCGTTTGAGGAGGGGAGCGAGAACAAACAACTTAAAATGGCAGCGACGGCCGCTGCGTCACACGCCCCTCGCCGGCGCCGCCCAGAACTCTCTGCGGCTGCGCACCGCGCGGGCCGCCACCATCTGCACAGAGCGAGAGGGGGAGGGAAGGCTGGAGGCGGAGAGTGTCCCGTGGTTATCAAGCAGAGAGGAAAGAAGGGCAGCAGGAGAGAGTATGAAGAAGCTTTCCAAAGGATGAGTCTTTGAAATTAAACTTCTTAGTTGACATTCCCGCTTCCAAGGAGAGTTTGAGAATAGAGACTCCCCTCCCGAGCAGCATGGAGTTTCCATGGGGCGTGGCAAGTTGCAACCCATACTCCCGCCGCCCCCTCCGTCTGGCTGTCCCAGCTCCTGAGTTGGCTCCTCGCCCCACCCGCTCACGGTCGTCATAAAGCCACGCCCTTCCCTCGCCCGCAAAAAGCACCCGGATGGAGTCCCTCTTCCGGGGTCTCGGTCGGCCCCCGCGATAGGTCTGGCGGCGAGTCTGAGCTGAGCCAGCGGGCTGAGAGTTGGCGGAGGCGGGGCGGAATGAGGGAGGAAAAGGGAAGTGTGATGGGAGGTCGGGGACGATCCCCGTTTCACCTCACTGGGCTTCACTTCTAACTACAGGGTCTGCGCGCAGGGTCTTGCAGCGAGAAGCTGACAACTCCTTTCCAGCGCCTGGAATGTCAGCCGCGCGCTGCGGAGAGTGTCTTCCACGGGTCCCACGTGGCTCCGTCCCCACCTCGCCACGTGCGCGGGCAGGGAGGGCGGTCCTCAGGCTCTGAGGAAGGTCACCGTTGGACGCCTTTGGAACGTGGCTGCTGTGACTTGGGAGAACGACAGTTGCACCTGCGGATCCTCCCCCGTTTCAGAATACAGTTTCTACTGGGATCCCCCAGGACCTGAGAGACCTAGTGCCCTATGTAGTTCACGGTCTTAGGAAAATAGGAAGAGGGTACTGTGGGGCGTTTACCGATGAATCAAGGGCGTTGAGGCCCATTTTTCAGAGCTCTGATGTGCTGATAACGCAGTTATAAGTCGGTAATCAGCAAAAGTCAATGCTCGACAGAAGTAAAGCTACACTCCTTTATGAACTCTACTCAGTATGATGAAATTTAGAAGTCCCTCGGATTACTGCCTTTCACTTGGGAAAATCAAAATAGAGTACCTGCAATACCCTTTTTTTTCACCCATGACCCAAAAGAATTATTTGTGAGCTACCATTCCATATAGATTCTTGTCCAGAACTGAAAGATGAAATTCCTGCTACTGCTTCCCTGATTGATTTTCACAATCACATACTGATAATTGTAAATCATCACTATTGAAGATTTAGGGTAGTTCATGACATTTAGTTACCAAAAAAAGATATTAAAAAAATTAACACTGGTTCATGTCTTTTTTTTCCCTACGAAGAACATTTTTTGTTAAAGCAGATTGTAAGTTAAGCTTTTTAAAATAATTTTTTTTAGTTTATTTATTTTGAGAGACAGAGCGAGCAGAGACAGAATCCCAAGCAGGCTCCATGCTGCCAGTGTGGAGCCCAACTTGCCGCTCAAACTCACAAACTGGGAGATCAGGACCTGAGTTGAAATCGAGAGTCAGAGGCTTAACCAACTGAGCCACCCAGCCGCCCCAGCAGATTATAAATCCTTATCAGTACAAATACATACAGCTCACATTTGATTGTAAAGCCAACGTTCAAAAGTAAAAATGAGATGGGATCTCATGTTACCAAAGGTCAAGTGGCTGCAACTGGCAACAGGATGCTCTGCTCTCCTCAAGTGAGCGGACAGACTCCCACACAGCTAATAAAACCAGATTCTCCACCCCCACAAATCTAAGAGACAAAACAAAACCCACCAAGACCCGCGTGACAAACCAACACGGTAACCCGTGCTCCCATGGATGGATATGATGATGTCACTGTTACCCTAGAGTTCAAACATAGAGGATTGACATAAAGAAACTGCAGCAGTCCATCAGGGCCAATACATATTCAAAGTGTATTTAGATTGATTCCATTAAAATAATGACATTAGGGGCACCTGGGTGGCTCAGTCAGTGGAGCGTCTGACATGGGCTCAGGTGATTATCTCCCGGTTTGTGGGTTCAAGCCCTGCGTCGGGCTCCCCACTAACAGTACGGAGCCTGCTTGGAATTCTCTCTCTGCCCCTCCCCTGCCCACTTTCTCTTTCTCTCTTTCTCAAAAATAAATAAACTTTGTAAAAATAATAAAAAACAAAACAAAATAACGACATTAGAATTTCACCCCAGGTTGAAACCCAGGACAACACTGCTCTTTCTTTTCTTTACAACCAGCACCTAGTGACTGTATTTGTCACTCGCATGTGTTGCTGCAATGTGCTACTTACCACAAATGATACCAAATAAGCCAGAGATCTCATCTGCGACTCCCAACATTCCCTCTCCCCACTTTGACAGGCATCACTGATAAATCAATCAGATGTACAGCTTCTTACAGGTAACCCTTTTACCTTTGGCAAGATCACTTACATTCATACAACTTTTTAATATTGACAACTATTTAAAATATGTAAATGCATGAAAATAAGGATTTTGGCTTTTTTGATACAGATTTATGTTTATTCTTACTCAAAGTGGAAGCTCAACTTTACACCTACAATATACCTAAAGATACACCTAAAATCTGCTGGACAACTGCTGATGTGACCTCCTGGGAATCCTGGCAGCATAGCCCGCCTATCTCTTGTCCCCAGCCCAAGCGCAGGCCACCAGGGTTTTGGGCTCTAAGACAGGCCAGCACTGAGGGGCGGCAGGCAAATGGCATGAAAAACAAAGGGAGATGGTTTTGCTTCCCCTACTGTTTTATACTCCAGTAAATGTGCTTTGAATACAGACTCCTGTCCGTATACTTCTGCCTCTCTGCTGTCCGAGATCTGTGAGGGACTGCAGGAGTAGGAGGTGGACAGAGGGCAACATTTCCTTGACTTCTTTAGCCTAACTGCAAGACAACTTTTCTCTAGAAATGTTCCTGCCCCTTTCTTTTCAAAAGCACCTTTCATAGAACCCTGTGCCTGGACAAGCTCCTTGGGACCCTTGGGATTAGTGGAAAGTAAACTGACAGGGAAGACAAAGTTCCCTTTGCTCCTTTGACCTCTGCCCCTGCCCTTGTCTAGGTACACACAACATACATAAGCCATACAGACTGCTTAAAGTTCAATTTCAAACATCTTCTGTAAGTCACTGGAAGAAGGGTTGGTGGGTGAGGGGTTAGTACGCTGCCCAGACTTGCTTCCTAATGCAGCCCACCGGGTTTCGGAAGGATGCACTGGACAGGTGCCTGCAGGAACCTCTGTGTGCTCATCTCCTGAGGCCAACCCACCATTGTCTACACCGCTGAAAGCTACAGAACCGTTGGGGTGCTGAGCAGGAGGCTTAATGAAAGACTGGCAGTCTTGTAGGAAAGTAGGCTTGTCCCCTACTAAGGGAATGTCTGGGGCTTGACCGGGCTGGGAGGCTGATGGGGGTGGGCAGCCTGAGGGTGGCCCACAGTGTCATACACATTGGCTGCCATCGGGAGGGAGTGATGCCCATCACAGACACATGAGGTGCCAGATAGGGCATCCCATTGGCCACAGGATAGGACTGGGCAGGGACAAAGGCTGGCTGCAGGGGTGGGACCAGACCACTGGCACAGGCTGGGAGGTGAGGAATGAGTTCCCTTGGAAAGGCGGTGCTGGCTGGGTGATGGCAGTGGGTGTGGGAGGCTGGAGAACTGACCGCGGAAGGGCAGCTGAACCCGGACACTCTTGAACCCCTCTTCTAACCAGCAGTCCGCCACAGCGGGAGTGTGTCTGTGAGCAGCCTGGACGAGACCTGGAGGGGCAGCACCTGAAGACTGACCGCCTCCGGCCCCGAGTGCGTGGCTGCAATTCCCCCGTGAACAGCATCAGGGCCCAGGGCTCCAGGGCTGGCTTCATTGCTGTGGCCACGAGGGCGGTGCGGGCTGGCTGAGCCGCAAGCCCACGGGAGGCTGAGTCAGGGCCACTCACTTGAAAGGCAGGAGATGGTGATGCTACCGCTGTCACCGGCGTGGTCACTGGGGCAGATGAGAAGGGACCCTCGCAGGGCATGCTCCATGAGCACAGGGAGCTGATGCTGTCTGCTTCCCACCACTCCGGCCCTTTCTGGACACCTTGGGTCTGTTTCATGATTGCTCTCATTCTGCGTGCTCGGTGGCTGTTGTGACACGGAATGACCCTTCTGTTGTACAAGTGGTTCGACTAGCATCAAAAGTAGCAGTCACCCCACATTCCTTCTCCAGCTTCTGCTTCCTCTCCTTCATGCTCAATCTTGCAGCCAGTCTTTCATTAAGCCTACTTTCCTACAAGACTGCCAGTCTTTCATTAAGCCTCCTGCTCAGCACCCCAACGGTTCTGTAGCTTTCAGCGGTGTAGACAATGGTGGGTTGGCCTCAGGAGATGAGCACACAGAGGTTCCTGCAGGCACCTGTCCAGTGCATCCTTCCGAAACCCGGTGGGCTGCACATGACCTTGACAGCCATGGAGCAATGACAGATCAGCGCCAAGCAGTGCCATCACGACATATGTCAGAGAAGCCTCTATCAAGTTCCTACCTGGGACACAGGAAGTAACTTTTTCTATTGTCTGGTCAACTATGAGGTCCTTAGTATTTTCTTTTCTTTTTTTTTAATTTTTAAAGTTTATTTATTTTGAGAGAGACAGAGACAGTGTGTCGGGGGGGGGGCGAGAGAGAGAGAGAGAGAGAGAGAGAGAATCTCAAGCAGACTCTGCAGTGTCAGCACAGAGCCTGATGCGAGGCTCGATCTCACAAACCATGAGATCATGACTGGAGTCGAAATCAAGAGTGGATCGCTTAACCGACTGAGCCACCCAGGCACTCCTTAGTATTTTCATCCACAACTGGCGGTCCACCTGCTGAAACCCACAGGACCGCCTTCCAAAGAAGCCTTTGAAGAACGTCCTTTCAGCTTTCAATCTTTTAACAGCATCTTCCCAGCTGTGCCTTCCTCTGGTCTCCTTAACTTCTATATGGCCAAGGTCATCAACCGGGAAGCTGCATTTTCCAGTACAAACCCCTTCTTCATCCGCCTGCCCCTGATGTGGACGACTGGCTTGTGGATCACAAACATCTTTCTTTCCCCTAAAACTTTGCTGTAGACTGTTTGTTTTAATTTTGACAACCCACTCTAGTCTTGGCTGTGTCCTTTACAAACTGTGTGACTTTGAACAAGTTTTGTAACTTCCCCAGGCCTCAGTTTCCTCATCTGTCTTCCAGAGGCGTCTGAAGATGGCCGGTACACCAATACTCCAATCGAGGGACGAGAAGGAAGATCTTGGGTCTCAACAGCAGCTGTGCTGGACGTCCGCCCTGGAAGAAGCTGCGGAAGCCCCAAATCTGCCGCTGCCCCCAACCAAGTCCAGTGTCACTGCCTCTTCCTTGGCCACCGGTAGCCACCAAGTGCCACCACCTCCCCCATGACAACAGGCCCCTGTCTTCTTGATCTGCCCCTGATTTGTGCCCTTGATCACTTCCATAGATGAGTTTTTTAAATAACAGCTACAAGTATGATTGACGTAGCATAAATTCACCTATTTACAGTGTGCAATTCGATGGTTTTTAGTATTTTCACCGAGTTGTCTAATCACAATTTTAGGACGTTTTCGTCACCCAAATAAGAAACCCTGTGCCCATTAGCAGGTACTCCCCCTTATCATCTTCCTCAGTCTCAGGCAACCACTAATCTGTCTTCTGTCTCTCCAGAGTTGCCTTCTCTTATGGTTCATATCAATGGAATCACACAATATGTGTCCTTTTGTGACTGGCTTCTAAGTGTAATGGTTCATTCATGTTCTGTTGTATTATATCTCAGTACTTAGTTCCTTTTTAGTGCTGAATAATAGTTCACTGCGTATTTCATATTTTTTATTGATGTAAAATTGGTATATGGCATTATGTAAGGTTCAGGTGTACAACATTATAACTCGATGTTTGTATACACTACAAAGAGTCTAGTTACTGCCCTTCACCATACAGCTGAGCTCTTTACCCATTTCGTCCAACCCCCAACCCCATTCCCTTCTGGCAACCACCACTCCATCCTCTATATCTGTGAATTTGTTTTCGTTTTGTTGGTTCGTTCGTTTGGTTTTTTAGATTCCACCTATAAGTGAAACCACACAGAATTTGTCCTCTTCCATCTGACTTACTTCACTTACCATAATACCCCCAAGGTCCATTCATGTCGTTGCCAATGGCTAGATTTCATCCTTTCTTATGGCTGAGTAATATTCCATCGTATGTATCTCCACATCTTCTGTATCCACTCGTCTACGGACGGACACTTGGGCTACTTCCATATCTTGGCTCCTGTAAACAATGCTGCAGTGAACAGAGGAGTACAGAGATCTTTTCAAATTAGTGTTTCATATTCTTCAGATAAATCATCTTTTGTTTATCCACTCACTAGTTGATGGATATTTAAGGTTTTTTCCTGCTCTTTGGCTATGAATACTATTGCTATGAATATGAATATTTTGGCTATGAATAATATTGCTATGAGCATTTGTATACAAGCTTTTGTGCAGACATGTGTTTCCAATTCTCTTTGTTGAGAAATGAATCCACCTGGCAGTGACATTACTGGGGGGCAGATGTTAACTCTATCGTTAACCATCTGAGAAACTGCCAGACTATTTTCCAAAGTGATGGCACCGCTTGACGTTCCCACCAGCAGTGTCTGGGGGCTCCTTCTCCACATCCTTGTTGTTATCTCTCTTTCTGATTATAGTTACCCTGGTGCATGTGAAGGGGTATTTCACGGGGGTTTTGATTTACCATTCCCTGATGATTAAGGGTGCTAAGCGTCCTTTCATGTGCTTTTGGTCATCTTTCTATTTTCTTTGTTGAAATTTCTACTCAGAGATTTTGCCCATTTTTTAGTTGGGTTGCATTTTTATTACTGAGGTGTATTAGATACATGATTTGCAAATATTTTCTCCCATCCTGTGAGCTGTCTTTTCTCTTTCTTGGGTGCTGTTCCTTGAAACACAAACGTTTTAAAGTTTGATGCAGTTCACTTTATGTATTTTTTCTTTTGTTGTTGCTTGTGCTTTTGGTATCTTATCTAAGAAACCACTGAAAAGTTTTTACGCTTGCCCCAATCATCAATCCTGAAAAACTAGGATGGAGGAGATGTCAAGGTAAAAAATGCAGTTTTCCATTTCAGCTACTATGCCATAGAACTGGAGATTCTTGGTCACAGCTGAACAAATCCTATGACCCTGTGTGCAGGGGGTCCATGTCTGGTCTCAGTGAGATGAGCCAAGAAATATCAGCAGTGTGCTCTGGGGGAAGAAAACACTTCTAGCTCAATCTTCTCTGCAATTTGGAAGGGCTGTAAAATGGGAAGGATAATCAAAGGAAAGAAATCTTTAAAATGCCATGACCATAATGTTCTGATGAAATTCAGATAAAAGTCAGATAGGACTCAGTTAAAATTTAGCTTTAACTATGGGAAAACCACTCAATCACGTTAGAATTGGCTTCTTTGAGTTAGGCTGCTTCAAACAGTGGGATTTGTGGAATGATGATGGTGGGCACCTTGATTAAAAATATCTGCTTCAGTGGGGCGCCTGGGTGGCTCAATGGGTTGAGGGTCCGACTCTTGGCATCAGTTCAGGTCGTGATCTCAGCAGGGTCGTGAGATAGAGCCCTGCGCTGGTCTCTGCACTAAGCCTGAGATTCTCTCTCTCTCCTCTGCCCCTCTCTCCTGCTCACTCTCTAAAAATAAATGTAAGAAGAAATTTTTTAATCTGCCTAATTTCCCCTTGGAGGGTTTAAATTGCATTAGAGGGTTAAACTTACATTAGATACATTGTATAACATTTTCTTAGTTGAAAAGCAGGTGCCAGGGGCGCCTGGGTGGCGCAGTCGGTTAAGCGTCCGATTTCAGCCAGGTCACGATCTCGCGGTCCGTGAGTTCGAGCCCCGCGTCGGGCTCCGAGCTGATGGCTCAGAGCCTGGAGCCTGTTTCCGATTCTGTGTCTCCCTCTCTCTCTGCCCCTCCCCCGTTCATGCTCTGTCTCTCTCTGTCCCAAAAATAAATAAACGTTGAAAAAAAAAATTAAAAAAAAAAAAAAGAAAAGCAGGTGCCATCCCAGTTTACATTTTTAATAAAATGACACTTTTTGAAGATTCTGTGCCAGCCTCCTCCCCGAAGAAACAGAATCCAGGGGGCTCCAAGGCTAACCTCCTCCAAGCCAACTCCTGCACGTTCAGTCCAAGTTAGGAAATGATTACTCAAGTGAATGCTTACATTGCCTAAATATATGACAACAAGAAAGCCAATAAAGTATTTAACAATTGTTTACTATTCTAAAAAGAACCAAAGAATTTCCCTTTAAGATATACATTGTCTACACACACATTCTTTTCTCTTTGAAAAATCTGGTTTTCTCAACAGCTCTCCTCATATTTATGGTCAGCAAGCATGCTAGATTTTTCAGGAATTCTCAAATATTTTATTCCTTCATAGTGCTATTTAGTTTATCAGATATGGTCTTGACTGTTGGTCATACTTATTATATAAAAATTAATCAGCACAATAAACATCTACACAGGACAAGTTTATGCTTAGACAATCCAGGCCTGGAGAATTAGCTCTATAGTTTGATCGTATAGGCAACAGCACCGGGAACCTGGTCTCCCAAATTCAACCATACAGGCTTATCTTTTAAGGTATGTATGATAACATGGGATTTAATAATAAAATCTCACAGTCCAACAGGGATTATTCAAGGCACATACAGCCCTTCCGTCCACAATAGAGTCATACGGTCACTAAACAAATGTGATATAAATTTTTTTTTTAACTTTTTAATTTATTTTTGCGACACAGAGAGAGACAGAGCATGAATGGGGTAAGAGCAGAGAGTGAGGGAGACACAGAATCGGAAGGAGGCTCCAGGCTCTGACCTGTCAGCACAGAGCCTGACGTGGGGCTTGAACCCACAAACTGTGAGGTCATGACCTGAGCCGAAGTCAGATGCTTAACCGACTGAGCCACCCAGGCGCCCCTAAACAAACATGATGTAAAAAGGAGAAAGAAACTATGTTTTGAGGTCTTCGCTGGGGTAGCAGTAAGTTGATGAATTTCTCCTCTAGTCCTGGCCTCATTTCATGGGGGCCCAAGCTGTGGAAGCCAGTACTCATTTGCTGACTGATAGTGGACTATTTATTCCCTGAAGGCCCAAGGGAAGCCATAGGCTTAGAAAATGAGATTTGGCCAGATAACCTGCATTGTCCCCAAGTTTGGAACATGGTTAAGAATCCAAGGAATATGCATGTGAATACTCACATGGCTCCATGGATTTTCTTCATTTTTTAGCCTTTTTTCATTCCCCACTCTCTTTCTTTCTAACTTTCCTTTTTTATTTTCTATTTCTCAGGCTTTATGCCTACCAGTACTATCCAAAAATCGTTTGTTTATATTTTGGGTTAATTTATTTGTTTATATTCTGGGTTAAATACATACAAACTGCTATGCAAACTAATCTGCTGATACCATTTGAGAAGGAATTTTTTACCCATTTTCTTTGCCTATTGGTCTCAATATGCAAAAGAAAAAGCAAATGCCATCAGGAACACTTTTCTTCAGTTTTCCTTGAAGCCTGCTTCCTATGGACTTTTGCCTCTTGACTATTCCTTAATTTCATTTCAAAGGTCTTTCTTGATTCCATATGTCACTCTTACAATTCCAAATGTTATTACTAACTGTTCCATTTAATGTATATATAAAGGTTAGAGTAGTTAATTGGAAAAACCTGGCTTCTGACACTTTTGCATCATCACTTAGAAATAAAATAATCAAGTACTATGAGGAGTTTGCTCCATTCATTCTACCCTAATCCTGCATACAAAGAACTTAGGGTAAACATGAGCAGTTACCCTATCAAGAAATACTGAAATATTAGGAGTTTCTTTTCCTTCCTTCGCAGAACACATTTCACCTCTATTCCACAAAGATTCAGTGTTAAAAAGGAAATGGGAGCGATCTATACATGTACAATAATTTCTTCCACAGGTAAGATAACCTTATCTATATTCGCACAAGTATACTATAATTATGGAAGTCCACAAATTCTTTGTCCAGTAATAAAATAGTAAAATAATGTGCATGTGTCTGTAAAATCGCACAAGCAAATACATAGATGTGTAAGTGTACAGAGTACGAGGATATTTTTTCATTTGAATATTGCATTAATTATCTACTTCTGAATAGCAAATTACTCCCAAATTTATTGTTAAGACAACAAATGTGGGGCGACTGGTGACTCAGTCAGTTAAGCATCAGACTCTTTGATCTCGGCTCAGGTCACGATCTCATGGTTCGAGTTGGAGCCCCACATTGGGCTCTGAGCTGACAGCGTGGAGCCTGCTTGGGACTCTCTCTCTCTCTCTCTCTCTCTCTCTCTCTCTCTCTGCCCCTCCCTCTCTCTCTCAAAATAAATAAACATTTAAAAAACTAAAATAAAAAAACAAATGTTTATTATCTTATAATTTCTTCTAAGTCAGGTCTCCAGGAGTAGCTTACCTGGGTGATTTGGGCTCAGAGCACTCATGTAGTCAACACCTTGGCTGAGGCTGCAATCATCTGAGGGCTTGACCCACATAACTGTTGTCAGGAGGCCTCGTTTTCTCACCATGTGGCTTCTCCAAGGCTTCAAGTGCCCTTGGAACATGGTAGTGGCTTCTCCCAGAGTGAGTGGTCTCAGAGAGAGGCAGATGGGAGTCACACGATCTTTAATGACCCAAACGTGGAAGTCACACTCCATTACTTCCACATTGGTTACACAAGTCAGCCCTGCTCAGTGTGGGAAGGAAGTGCACAGAGATGTGAATAGCCTTGTGTTCAGGGTTGGGGATCACCGCTGCCATCTTGGAAGCTAGCTAGCTAGCTACTATATCTTTTGTGTTGTGTACAAAACAGGAAGTAGCCATAAAAGGACACTTATCAAAGACTTTCAGCTCTATCACAGTTAGGATAGCCTAGGTCAGAGGTCAACAAGCTTTTTCTTGAAGAGTGATAGTAAATATTTTCAGCTGGCAGGCCATATGGTCTCTGTTGTCATTAGTCAATTCAGTTGTAGCATGAACGCAGACACAGACAACACAGAAACAAGTGTCTTCCCTATGTTCCAGTAAAATTTTATCAAAACAGGCAACTGGCCCACAGGTGGTGGTTTGATGAGCCTGAACAGCAATCATTTATACTCAGTGGCTTAAACAACAAAGGTCTGTCTCTCACTCACACTCTTTCCATCACAGATCTGCACACAGACTGTTCACTACGTACTTTCTGGAATTCAGAATTACGGAGTATCACATGCTTCCATGATCACTCAGGCAGAAATCAGGAATATGGGAAATCCCTCACTGGCTTTTAAAGTTTCCACCTGAAAGTGACACCACATTCACTCTCATTTCTTTGGCCAAAGCAAGTCACATGGCTACCCCTAACTTCACTGGATCAAGGCAGGACAAAACTACCATGTGCCCAGAAGGGTAGGGAAGCAGATATACTTAGTGAACAGTGGTAATTACTACCAGAAGCACATTATTTCTTATTATTTGTTCTTTTTCTACCACTAGACAACTTTCCTTTTTAATTGAAGATGACATTGTTAGCAGTGTTACAGAAATTTAAATCTATAAATAATCTATTTTAATTTATTTTTAACTTGTTTATTATTTTTATTTTAGACAGAGCAAGCAGGGGAAAGAGGCAAAGGGAGGAGGGGGAGAGAGAGAGAGAGAGAGAGCGAGAATCCCAAACAGCCTTCACGCTCAGCATGGAGCCTAATGAAGGGTTTGATCCCACAAGGCTGGGACCATGACCTGAGCTAAAATCAAGTCAGATGCTTAGCCCACTAAGCCACCCAGGTGCCCCTGAAGTCTATTTTTAAATCACCTTTTGCTATTTTGCTTTTCCCAAACCCCTCTGACCTCAATTGCTTCAATTTTGGTGGATCTGTCTATTGCCATGGCTTTGAGCAGACATTTATGCTATGTAACTTAATATAGTTATATATTAACTTAGTGCAGAAAAATCAGCATTTCTTTTGCCTGAAACAGAACATCCCCAATTCAGCTTTCAATTAAAAGACTCATGTCTTACTGTTTCCAGAAGAAAGAAATATAAGCTATTATCTATCTTCTTTCTTGCAAATAGTAGGGAAGCTGATCAATTACAAATACTTATTGAATACCTATTAAAATGCATACTGTGCTGTGTGTTTTGAAGGACAGAGAAAACTAAATGCTTGTCCCGAAGACTTTTTAATAGTTACCAACATAATAATAAACATTTGAAATGAGAGTGACCAATACTACACTGTGTAATTAAGAGCTGAATTGTGAACAAGAGGCATTGAGTTGAGTAACAGATAAAAGGAAGGCCAATCAAAGGTACTTTAAATAGATGGGATTCATGGAGGAAGGACGTTCAAATTAGCTTCAGGAGTTGGGAAGAATTTCACTAGGTTAAGGTGGGAGAAAAGAGGGATAAGAAGAAGAAAGTTTCTGGAAAAAGGAACACAATAACTGAGGGCATGAAAGTGGATGCTAGTCTGGCATAGCCATGAGAAAGTAAAGATATGGACCCAAATCCAATGAAAGATGCCATTCAGAAAGAGCAGCAGGGGCACCTGGGTGGCTCAGTCGGTTAAGCGTCTGACTTCGGCTCAGGTCATGATCTTGCGGTTTGTGAGTTCAAGACCCGCGTCAGGCTCTGTGCCTGGAGCCTGCTTCAGATTCTGTGTCTGCCCTTCCCCTGCTCATGTTCTGTCTCTCTCTGTCTCTCAATAATAAATAAACATTAAAAAAATAATAAAAAAAAAGAGCAGGAAATAAATAATTTGAAAGATAGAATGAAGCTTTAGTTTTATTTTTTTATTTTTATTTTTTTTAATGTTTATTTATTTTAAGGAAAGAGAGACAGAGCGTGAATAGGGGAGGGGCAGTGAGAGAGGGAGACACAGAATCCAACAGGCCCCAGGTTTCAAGCTGTCAGCGCAGATCCCAACATGGGGCTCAAACTCAGAAACCATGAGATCATGACCTGAGTTGTAGTCAGTCGCTTAACTGATTGAGCCACCTAGGCGCCCCGAAGCTTTAGTTTTAAATGGCAGCCTGAGCACATCCATTTGTCTCCCCTCCCTTACAACACACAATTAAAAATAACTACATATGTATGTATGTATATATATATATATATATATATATATATATATATATTTTTTTTTTTTTTTTAAATGAAGAAATCCAGGGGCACCTGGGTGGCTCAGTTGGTTAAGGTTATGGCCCTTGGTTTCAGCTCAGGCCATTATTTCAGGGTTTGTGAGGCAGAGCCCACATCAGGCTCTACACTGACAGTGCAGAGCCTGCTTGGGATTCTCTCTCTCTCTCTCTCTCTCTTTCTCTGCCCCTCCCTCCTTGCCTCTTTCTCTCTCTCTCTCTCTCAAAATAAGTAAATAAACTTTAAAAAACATAAATAAATAGATAGATAAATTTCTCATCTCGTGAGAAATGAGAAAAGGACAATCAGCAGACAATAGCTTTTATACAATACTGATGAACCAATACTAGGGGGGTGAGTGGTAGCAGCCCAGCAAAGCCCTCCTCTCTCTGGCTCTCCATTTTTTCATTGTAACAGGAAGTCTTCCTGTGTAGCAAGCTCTGCTCATGAACACAGAACTTCCTGTCAGCCTCTTCTGGTTTCTGAGTAATTAGCTAGCAGGAAAACCACCCTATATGCAATAGTAGAGGAAACACATCTAGAAAAAAATCAGCTTATTTTGTTTTTTTTAAAACTATAAAAAGCATCCCCCACATCACTGGGCACAGGAGGGAAATCAGCTACATAAGAAAGAAAGAAAAAAAAAACCAGAAGAAGCAAAAATAAATCTGACCTCACAAGAACCAATTTAAGTAACAGAAAAATAAATTTTCAAGCCTCTAATTAATATTTTTGGAGATATTCTAGATATAATAAATACCTAAAGTAAAAACAAGATGTTATAAAGAAGGAACAGTTAGAGAACAAGAAAAAGTACTTGGAAATTAAAAATGTGCTTGCCACACTTTAATTGTTTCTAGAAAGGTAGAAATATAACATGAGAAAAATGAGAAAGACAAAAAATAAAAGAAAATATAAAAGACCTGGAGGTCTAATCCAGGTCCACAATACAACCAAAATGTGTTCTAGAAAGAGAGCCCAGAGAAAATGCAAGGGTAGAAGTTATGATAGAAATCACTGAAGAAAATCTACCAAAGCTAAGATCGCTATGAATCTTCAGATCGAAAGAAGATACTGAGAGGTTGGCAGGATAATATTAGATGTACTAAGGAAAAAATAAGATCCAAAAAGCACTTAGAGAGGGAAGAAATCAGTCACCTTCAAGGGAATAAAAATCAGACTTGCAGCAGGCAATCTGCAATTATTAGATATCAGAAAACATTAGAATTTTTGTTAATGTCTTAAAACAACTGGATATCCATAGGGGGAAAAAGAAGAATCCTGATCCCTACCTCAAACCATACACATAAACCGAGATGAATTCTTGACTAAACATAATAACTAAAACAAAAAGATGGAAGAGGGGTGCCTGGGTGGCTCAGTTGGTTGAGCATTTGACTTTGGCTCAGGTCATGATCTCATGGTTCATGACTTTGAGCCCCACATCAGGCTCTGTTCTGACAGCTCAGAGCCTGGAGCCTGCTTTGGATTCTGTGTCTACCCCTCTCTCTGTCTCTCCCCTGCGCATACCCTCTCTGTCTTTCAAAAATAAATAAAAAACATTTAAAAAAATATGGAAGAAAACACAGAAGAATATCTTCATGACTTGGGGTAGGAAGGACGCTGAAAGCAAAAAACATAAAAAGAAGAAATGATAAATTCATCAAGTTTTAAATAGTTCTGTTTCTTATAAATACATTTATAAGACAATGTATTGTTTGGAAAAAATACTTAAAAAACATACTCGAGAAAGCTCAAAATCCAGAATATATAAAGAACCCTGCCAACAACAAAAAAAGAGCTGTACAGTTCAAAAAAGATAATCTGATGCAGCTCTCTCTCGAGCTCAGCCGGTCTCCTATTTTGAGAGTGCACTTTTTACTTTAATAAACTTTCCCACTTGTGTTTAAAAAAAAAAGATAATTCATGTTTTTAAGTGACTGAAAGATTTAATCAAATACTACCTAAAGGAAAATACACAAATTGCACATGAAAAACTGCTCAAAATCATTAGAAATTAGGAATTAAAAACTAAAATCAAAATGAAGTACTACTATATGACCAATATGACTGAAATTGGGAAGACTGACAACAAATGTTGGCAAGGGCTGTGGAGCAACCAGAACTCTCATGCTTTATTGGAAGGCTGTAAAATAAGATGATCGTTCTGGCAGAAGATCTGGCAAGGTCCTCAAAAAATGAAACCTACAGCTACTCTATGACTTCACATCTCCACTCCTAGCACTTTGTCCAAGAAAAATGGAAACTGTGCCTACAAAAAGATGTGTGCAGGGGCGTCTGGGTGGCTCAGTCGGTTGAGTATCTGACTCTTGGTTTCAGCTCAGGTCAAGATCTCAGGGTCACAGGACTGAGCCCTGCGGTGGGCTCTGTGCCAAGCATGGAGCCTGCTTGAGATTCTCTCTCTTCCTCTGCCCCTCTCTCCTCCACTTGCACGTGCTCTCTCTCTCTCTCTCTCTCTAAAACAAAAAACCAAAACAAACAAAACAAAACACAAAAGATGTGTGCAAGAATGTGTGTAGCAGCTGTATTCACAATAGCTGAAAACTAGAAACAGTCCCCATGTATTTATCAGTAGAAAAATGGATAAATAAACGGTGGTATAGCTATACAATGAAAGGGATGCAGACAACAACATGGGTAAGCGTAAAAACATTATGCTGAGTGAAAGAATCCTTACACAAAAGTGCGACTGCTGTATGCGTCCATCTACAGGAAGTCCTAAACAGGCACGAGAAAAACAAAATTCAGAACAGCGGTTACCTCTGCAAGGGGGCAGGTGCAGGGATTTCCTGGGAAGGGACACGAGGGAAGACGCAATGTTCTATGTCTTGATATGGGTTTGGGTTTCAGTGTCAAAACTCACTGAATGGTACACTTCAAATTTCCGCATTTTGTTGTATAAAAATTTTAGCTCAAATGAAAAAAAATTGTAAGCAAATATCAAACCAAATTGAGTATCGGTAATGATCTGCACGCTGAAGTGTCTGAGAGTAAAGGGCAGCGAGGTCTGTGACTTACTTTGAAATGCCTAGAAAATAAGATGGATGGATGGATGAGCAGAGGGATGGATACGTGGAAGGTATTTAATAAAGGAAATCTAATGTTGATTGTAGAATCTAAGTGACAGATCTATGGGCGTTCAGTATAAAACTCTTCCAATTTTTCTGTACTTCCAATTTCTTTTCATAATGTTGGGATAAAAGAAAATAATGAGATATTACTGTCAATATTTTGGAAGAAAATTATAAACCTAGAATTTTATGTACAGCTGTCAATCAAGCTATTGATAAAGCTAGTTTCAGCTTTGCAAGGGATAATGTGATTTTTTGGTCTATTTAGAATCTCTTAGGACACCATCCCTTCCTCATCCCTGGGGTAGGGTCATCCGACCTCCCAACATTCAGGGCGGGCATGCGACTCAAATTTGGCCAAATGAGCGTACTTCATGCCCTGGGCCACAGTGATTGTTCAGAGATGAGCCAAGCAAAGTCCTTCAGAGGTATTTTACTGGAACCATCAGTAAAGTAGTTTTCATTTTTGCTAGGATCACAATCTGTGAAGAAGACTTGAGCCTGGAGAGATGTCGGAAACTACTTTGTCAGCACATGAGGTAAGCTTGCAGGAGAATGAAGCTGACACAGAAGGAAACAAAGGCAGAGCACGGAGAGAAAGAAACAAGGCAGTGATGACAATGTTTGAGTTCCTGGATTCATTTTGGACCATAACTTCCTCTCACCGTAGACTGTGGTGGAGGAAAAAAAAAAAAAAAAAAAAAAAAAAAAAATATATATATATATATATATATATTGGTAGGCTCCATGCCCAGCATGGAGCCCAACATGGAGCTTGAACTCATGACCCCTGAGATCAAGATCTGACCTGAGATCAAGAGTCCAACATTTAACTGACTGAGTCACCAGGTGCCCCACAGTAGAGAAAATATTAATAATATAGTGAGAAAATCATGTTTTCCCCTTGTAGTGTGTTGAATAGTAGCCCCCTAAAATTCATGCCCACATGGAATCTCAAAATGTAACATTATTTGGGCATGGGGTCTTTGCAGACATAATTAGTGAAGGTTCTGGAGATGAAAGCAGCCTGCATTTAGCGGGGCCCTTATAGGAAGAGGAGAGGACACACACAGAGTCACAGGGAAGGAGAGAGAGGCAGCGATTGGAGTATTGAGGCTGCAAGGCAAGAAATGCCAGGATTACTGGAGCCACCAGAAGCTAGAAAGAAGGAAGGCTCTTCCCTAGGGCCCAGAGAGAGCATGATCCGGCCGACGTGGACTTCCAGCCTCCAGAATGGTAGGACAGCAGCCCTAGGAAACTAACATACTTCTCAATAAGGAAAAAATAAATTACAAACTCTAAGAGCAAAATGTCCAAATGTGAAGGAAACTAAAATGTGGCAAGATTTTTGAGCAACAGGTAGAATGAAAGAAAAGAGGATGTATTTGTACAGATGTTCAGAGCATATTATTTTGAACAGTCCAGGGATGGTTAACAGTGGATGTTACAGGCAAAATTTCCTCTGGCACAATATTTACA
Source organism: Prionailurus bengalensis (assembly GCF_016509475.1). Classification (NCBI taxonomy): domain Eukaryota; kingdom Metazoa; phylum Chordata; class Mammalia; order Carnivora; family Felidae; genus Prionailurus; species Prionailurus bengalensis. Next base: position 5,155,437 of record NC_057349.1, on the reverse strand, counting down.
TAGTCATAATAACGTAAGCCCTGTGTATTGACATCACACTTTTAGAATAAACCTATACGCATATAGCTCTTGGATACTGTCATGCACGGATTATAAATGCAATCACCCTTAACAATGTGAGATTAAAGATCTACCTGACAGAAGCCGTTGGTAGAGCGTGCGACTCTTGATCTCGGGGTTGTGAGTTCGAGCCCCACAATGGGTTTAGAGTTTACATAAAAAATAACAATAAAAGTAATAGAATTATCCTCAATAAAAAAATTCTTAAAAAAGAAGTTGAAAAGTGAAAAGAGAGGGAGAAATGGAAGAGCAAGGGCACTAGTAACCTCATTTTACTTTGTGAGGAATTAAGAAATACTCTCAAATGTTGATGGCAAGAAAAAGTTCAGGACCAAAAATAATTTATAACTATCAAAAATTGGGCGGTGGGATGAGGCGAGGTGGTATGGGGTAGTGCCTCTGAGCCTAATTCTTATCCTTCATAAACAGTAGAATGTCTAGGGGCACCTGGACAGTTCAGTCAGTTGAGCATCTGACTTTGGCTCAGGTCATGATCTCACAGTTGATGGGTTCGAGCCCCGCGTCAGGCTCTGTGCTGACAGCTCGGAGCCCGGAGCCTGCTTTGGATTGTGTGTCTCCTCTCTCTACCCCTCCTCCACTCACACTCTGTTTTTCTCAAAAATTAATAAAAACGTAGAAAACATTGTTTAAAAAAGGTAGAATGTCTAAACTGGTAGATACAATTCAATATTGCACAATATTATTATTGCATAATATTAAATAATATTGTATAATATTATTATTTAGGATTATGGAATACCAGCATGGCAAGAAAAAAGAGATATGGTGGAAAGTAATTTTCTCAAGCATATTCTAGATCAAAGAAACTACATGAAGCCTACATCTGGGCATTGGGCCTGCGTTTAGGGCTGAAGGCTGTTTTTTTTTTTTTTAATATATCATTTCTATTTTTTTATGTACGATTGGCTTTGGTAAAAATGCCAACAGATGAGGTGGATCAGATTATAGAGGGCCTTACAAAGATGAGGCAGGAAAATTTTTTACTAGATTAAGGCCTGACAACGGCACTTGGGAATGGTGGTAAAGAGATCGATTTAGTATTTAATAGGAAAAGTCCAGAAGACTGAATGTCTGGGTAGAAGATAGAAGTCAGTCAAGAAGACAGTAAAGTTTTTGGCCTGGGTGACAGTAATGGATTGAATTACCCTCCTCCCCATTTTTATGTGAAAGCCCTAACTCCAGTACTTCAGAAGGTGTCTGCGTTTGGAGATAAGGCCCTCAGAGGCACAACTGAGGTTAAATGAGGTCATTGGGGTGGGCTCTAATCCAGTATGACTGCTGTCCCTCTAAGAGGAGAGAGAGGACATCAGGGATGCATGTGGACAGAAGAGGCCATGTGAGGGAGGACACAGCAAGAAGGTGGCCATCTGCAAGCCAATTGGAGGCCTCAGGAGAAACCGGACCTGCCAGCACCTTAATCTTGGACTTCTAGTTTCTTCCAGAACTGTAAGAAAGTTAATTTCTGTTGTTTAAGACACCTTAAATGTCGTTTCTGTGGGTTCTTTTTTTTAATTGTTGCTGTTGTTGTTGTGGTTATGACAGTCCTACTAATGAGGTTTAGGGGTCATGGTGGGGTTCATGGGGTTCAGAGCTGATGGCCAAGAAAGAATTGTTGAAGACGTCTTTGGTACAAAAAGGTGATTTTATTGAAGCATGGGGACAGGACCCATGGGCAGGAAGAGCTGCACTGTAAATGTGGGGGTGACCAGTTTATGGAATTGGAGGAGACAAAGTCAAGAAAGAGTTTCTAAAGACATGTTGACATTCTAAAGACTTACTGGAGGCCCAGCTATGGTCAAGCTAAGGTTGTTTTTTCCTCTAGCAAAGCATTAACATAAGACAGTAGGGAATTCAGGCTGTTGATGGGATCACCTTTTTCTAGTAAACTGGTGGAGACACTTATCAGTTTAACCGTTTGTTTTTTTGTGCTTTCCTGTTTTGGGGTAGCTGGGAGTGTCCAAGGAGTAACATACATGTCCCACCTTGGTGGGGGGGGGGGGGATGCCGTGAGCCTGCACTTTGTCCTCAGCTAGCCCACGCTCCTTCATCGCTATCAAACTAACACAGGGACAAAATGACCATGCCATGACCAAAGGCAGGGCAATGGGGAGGAGGAGCCAGTTTGGGAAAGGAGATAGGTCCAAATTACAGGCCTTTCTGGCACCGATGGAATAGCTGTAGGAAAGATGCTGTGTGTTAGAGTGAAAGAGGAAAGACCGCCTAGAGTGCCAAGGGTTGAAAAAGGGAGTACCCAGTAAAGGGGTGGCAAGAGGGATAGAAGTAATAAAGACAGGAGGAATTGCTAGCAAACAGAACGAAAGCCAAGGAAGAGAGAGAGCATTTGAGGTAGGAGAAATCATTTGTGTGTGTGTGTGTGTGTGTGTGTGTGTGTGTGTACGTGTGTGTGTGTGTGTGTTTAATGTACCAGAGAGGTCAAGAGATTGAGAAACCAGAAAAGAATAATGGATTTAGCTAAAAAGAGGTCATTGTTGACCTTATAAGAGAACAGCGTCAGTGTAGCTGTGGGGAAGGAAACCGACTGCCAAATATGCAGCAGGAGAGACTATGGACAGAGGGAGGCTCAGGAGATGCGGGAAGAAACGGCACTGTGGGGGGTGGGTGTGTGGGGTGACTACCCAGAGCCCCGCTGCAGTAAACAGGGAAGAAAGTGGTGAGGTGGCTCCCAGAAAAGCTGGGAGCACGAAGAATGAATCTGTTTTAGAAAGGAGGGACAGAGAGCCAGTGGGGACGAGGCCCTGGAGATCTTTGGAACTAGGAGTTAAGACAGACAGTCGTAGAAGCTTGAGCCTGATTAGGAAGTCAATGAATGCGAGGGAAAGAGAGGGAGGAGGGGCCTCGGGGGAAGGGAAGAAAGTCTACTGGAGAGATTGTGGGTTGAATAGAAGTCACGAAAAAATCAGCTAGAGGTGGGGCGCCTGAGTAGCTCAGTCAGTTAAGCGTCCAACTTCGGCTCAGGTCATGATCTCAGGGTTCGTGGGTTCAAGCCCTGCATCGGGCTCTGTGCTGACAGCGCGGAGCCTGGAGCCCTGTTCGGATTCTGTGTCTCCCTCTCTCTCTCTGCCCCTCCCCCACTCACGCTCTGTCTCAAAAATAAATAAATAAATATTAAAAAAAAAAAAAAAAAGAAATCATTGAGAGATACCAAGCGGGAGGAACACTCAATGTGTTCCTATAGGAGCTTAAAGCATTCATACAAGCAAGGAATTAAGGGCTGTCTGGAGCAGTTTACGCCCTCAGTGTGACCTCTAGAAGCTCCTCCTTGAATCACCTTCTGTTATTGCACGGCTATTTCCAGTGTTCCGGGATTCCATCCCACAAGCCCAAGGCCATTTATATATACTCCAGGGCCAGGAAGATTCTCTGCTGGGAAGATTTTTTAGTACAAAATCAACTATTCTCTGCTCCAAGTGAAATACCTAAGCGGTCTACGAAGACAACTGGCCAAAAGCTTCTAAGGAATGTTTTGCTAAGCAAGATGAACTGAGACCTCTTTCCATGCTAGGCCTGAAGAAATGAACGATGGAGGTAAAGATAGGAGTCACTCTGCAACTGTGGTGGTTGGCGTTCATTCAACAGCTCAATAGTGCCCTCAGTTCACAGGCTCCCTCCTTCTGCTGGGACACTCCTTATTCTTGTTGACTCAGGAACTCAAACTGGCTCCTGTGGTTCCCAACCTCTCAGGTGCATTCAAAGGCAGAAGAGAGGGTAAAAGCCTTTGTCTTCCTGGGGCTACTCTTAACAGGGGAAAAGATTTATTTTCCAGTAGCCCTACAGATGTCCCCTCAAATCTCATTGGCCATGCAAACGGATCATATGCCTGGCTACTCTTAGGTGTCAGGGACAGGAGGCCTGACCAACAGTGAGTCATGCCAAGGGGCTGGGTATATCCCCCAAACAACAGCAAGGGGAGAGCTGTAGGGTAGGCAACAGTGCCTGTCACAGCGAATCCAACCCACATATGTAAAGATTTGGTCTTAAATATGCATCACATTGTGTATAATGTTTTCTGGGTTTTTGTTTTGTTTTTCTAACATTTTAAATCTTTCACTACATGGACTATTTTCTTGTATGAATGTGACTATAGTGTCTCTGGGTGTTTTTCCTAATAAGTTATAAGAAAATATCTGTTTGTATTTTAACTTTATAAATATAAGTTTCTATATTACACTTAATCCTGTTTCTTTTTTTTTTTTTTAATTTTTTTTTCAATGTTTATTTATTTTTGGGACAGAGAGAGACAGAGCATGAATGGGGGAGGGGCAGAGAGAGAGGGAGACACAGAATCAGAAACAGGCTCCAAGCTCTGAGCCATCAGCCCAGAGCCCGACGCGGGGCTCGAACTCACGGACCTCGAGATCATGACCTGGCTGAAGTCGGACGCTTAACTGACTGCGCCACCCAGGTGCCCCTAATCCTGTTTCTTTAGGTAAGACTGCTTACTCTGAGTACTTGTGAAACTAGTATATTCACACTTCCTACCTCTTTCTGCTCTTTTTAGTATTTATTTTTATATCTTAAAATATACTTCTTCTATACTTGATTTATTAGTTGTGGTTTTTTTGAACTTTTTTAAAATGTTTATTTATCTGTGAAAGAGACAGAGTGTGAGTGGGGGAGGAGCAGACAGAGAGGAAGACACAGAATCCAAAGCAGGCTCCAGGCTCTGAGCTGTCAGCACAGAGCCTGACATGGGATTCAAATTCATGAACCATGAGATCATTACCTGAGCTGAAGTCTGACGTTTAACTAACTGAGCGACCCAAGTGCCTCTATCAGTTGTGGTTTCTTTTTTATTTTAAAAAAAAAAAAATTATTTTTAGAGAGCAAGAGTGAGCAGGGTAGAAAGAGACAGAGAGACAGAGAGAGAGAGACAGAGGGGGCGGGTGGGAGAATCTGAAGCAGGTGCCATGTTCAGCACAGAGCCCGACACGGGGCTTGATCCCACAACCCTGGGATCATGACCTGAGCTGATGTCGAGTTGGACACTCAGACAACCGAGCCACCCAGGTGCCTGGATTTACCAGTTTTAAGGGATCTATTTTTATCACTGACTATTAAGAATGACTGAATGGGCACAACTTAAATGACTTCCCTCTGTCACTTTTCTTCTCCCAACTGTTGTTCACTATGGACTTTGTCCAAATGGGAATTGAGATACAGGCACTTGAGACTTCCAGCGATGTACAAGGGAGACTTTCTTGCTGGGGAGATTGGTAAGAAGATGGCTTTTCACTGTGATATGGAACTAGATATAGGGCCCAGTCACGAAGGAGGGACCAGCTTCCGGGCCAAGGTTATCCTGCTGAGATATACAAGTAATAATGGCATCTTGTAATCAAGATGTGTGTAGAACTAGACATTAAGGAAAGTCTAGTAGCAGAGTCATTAGCTTTTCTTCAGCAACCTTCAGAGGCATTAATCTGTGAGAATGTGCAGTTCCCCTCAGGTCTGCATTTTTATTTAAAACAAATTTTTTTTTTAACATTTATTTATTTTTTAGAGACAGAGACAAAGCACAAGTGGAGGAGGGGCAGAGAGAGAGGGAGACAGAATCTGAAGTAGGCTCCAGACTCTGGGCTGTCAGCACAGAGCCTGACGCAGGGCTCTAACTCATGAACCGTGAGATCATGACCTGAGCCGAAGTCGGATGCTTAACTGACTGAGCCACCCAGGCGCCTCAGGTCTGCGTTTTTAAACTTGGACTTTCTTCCGGACGGCGCTGGTAGTTTTGGACTTAAGGCTATCCAACCGAGAGAGCAGTGTTAAAAGGGGACAATCCCCTTCGCCCCAAGATGAGATCTTGGGTTGGGTATCACCTTGTTTTTCATGCAGCCCCTGCTGCAAACTTTGACCTTCTAGATTCTGCCTAGACCACTCGTACCTCAAGTCTCCTGTTCCTCAGCTGACTTCTTAAGATGCGACCTCCTTTCTGTTAGATCACCAGGACCTGCCTGGCCTCTTCAGCCATATATTAGTTCCTCTGGTACTTGACATCTTACCTTCCTGAGTGTTAGTGTCTGCCAGATCTCTCCTGGTTAGCTACGCTTTTAGTCCTTTCCTCGAGACACCAGCCCTGCCCACGGCTGCTTAAATCCCACAGCGGCACTTGGTTGGAAAGCCAAGAAACGAGAACACTGTTCTGAAAACAAACAGGGAGTGTGTGTATGGGGGAAGTTGTCTACCACAGATCGACAAACTTTTTCTCGAAAGGCTCTGATAGTAAACATTTTTTAGACTTTGCAAGCCATACAGTCTCTGTCACAACTACTCAGCTCTGCCTTCGTAGGAGGAAAGCCGCCACAATTTTACGGTGTAGTCCAGTAAGACTTTAATTACAGATGCTGAAGTTTGAATTTCACTTCATGTGCCACAAAAGATTCTCCTTTTGGTATTTTTTACTTCAATTATTTAAAAATGTAAAAACCGGGGCGCGTGGGTGGCGCAGTTGGTTAAGCGTCCAACTCTTGATTTCGGCTCAGGTCACGATCTCATGGTTCGTGAGCTGGAGCCCTGCGTTGGGCTCTGTGCTGATAGCTATGAGCCTGTTTGGTATTCTCTCTCTCTCCTCACTCTGCTCCTCCTATGCTCTCTCTCAAAATAAATAAATAAACTTAAAAAAAAATTTGTAAAAACCATTCTTAATTCATGGGCTATTAAAAAAACAAAAAAGACAACAGGCCAAATGTGGCCCATGAACTATTGTTTGCACTTGTCTGGTCTATAAGACTGAATGTCAAACACTGAGGTGGGACCGACGAGAAGCCTAATGGACACAGGGTCTTTCTTTCTGTTTATTTAATGAGAAGGCATGGGATATCCTTAATGAAGTCTGCACAATTATTTATTGAAAGAACGCTATACCTCAGTGGGATCTTACCATTGCTGTAACTTCAGGAATATACAAATGCCAGAAAACAGAGAAAGAAGGAACACATAGACATCTGATCCCCGCAGTTCTTTGTTTTTCTTTCCAAATGAACCAGAAATGCAGGAGAAACTGGCAGATAACAGCTTTCTTTTGTTCAAATGGCCTCATCTAATTTATTTTAGCCTCAAGAAAGAGTATTTCTAGGTGTCCTAAGTACCCAACACATTAAAGAACTGTTCTTAGTCTGATTGTGCTTTATTGATTGTTAATTTAGAATTGGTAACCTGAGCTGAATATTTTCACATGGAACTTTCTTGAAAAATGTCACATTTTTAATTTACAAGATTTATTCATGTGTAATTTTCATGATTATAGTCGTCATTGGGGTAATACTGAGCAGATCGTTATCCATACATCCATTGCTATACTCAACATCGTATGTTAGGCTTTGTTTTTTCTTCATAAACTTATTTTAGAATACTTTTATACTTACAAAATGTAACAAAGATAATACAGAGAGTTCCCACATAATTGTCATCCAGGTTCCCCAGCGTTAACATCGCACATTACTGTAGTATGGCTGCCAAACTAAGGAACCGACGTTGGTACGATACGTTAAACTCTAGGCTTCTTTCAGACTGCGCCCGTGCTAGACTTTTGATAATGAAATCAGAGTAAATTATTACAACTCCGCTACCATTTTATAATAAGAGATTAATAATTAGTCTTTCGTTAAAATAAAAGTATGTTATATAATCACAGGATATATATCTTTTTAACTATTCTTTCCTCTTAATCATTTTAATTCATAAGAAGCCCCGTCAATACTATTTTCTTATTAAAGAGTTCCACATGGGATCCTTTAGCTAGATATTTGACACTGTTCAATATGTAACATGGAATAGAAAATAAAAAGGGCAACCGTTCTGTTTTAAAAAGCCAACCAAGGGGCGCCTGGGTGGCGCAGTCGGTTAAGCGTCCGACTTCAGCCAGGTCACGATCTCGAGGTCCGTGAGTTCGAGCCCCGCGTCGGGCTCTGGGCTGATGGCTCAGAGCCTGGAGCCTGTTTCCGATTCTGTGTCTCCCTCTCTCTCTGCCCCTCCCCCGTTCATGCTCTGTCTCTCTCTGTCCCAAAAATAAATAAATGTTGAAAAAAAAAAAATTAAAAAAAAAAAAAAAAAGCCAACCAAGGGGCGCCTGGGTGGCTCAGTCGGTTAAGCGTCCGACTTCGGCTCCGGTCACGATCTCGCGGTCCGTGAGTTCGAGCCCCGCGTCGGGCTCTGGGCTGACGGCTCAGAGCCTGGAGCCTGCTTCCGATTCTGTGTCTCCCTCTCTCTCTGCCCCTCCCCCGTTCATGCTCTGTCTCTCTCTGTCTCAAAATAAATAAACGTTAAAAAAAAAAAAACAATTAAAAAGCCAACCAAGACCAAAACCAATCTGTGACTTCTATTAACATCAGCTGTTTTACTTCTATTAAATCAGTAGCCGCCACAGGGCAACCATATTTGGGAAATAACAAAATTAAAAAGGAAACTATCTTGCTTTAGGCTAGTTCCTTTTCTTTAAACTTATCTTTTCCAATAATAAACACATACTGCTTATTAAGGATCCTCTTATATGCTAGTTAATTTTCTGCACTGTGTTGATTTAAGCAATAAAAAAGCCCCACCACGCACTCAAGGACTCAGGGAGCTTCCTTCCCTGTTCCTTATCTGACCCGTCAGCACCAGATACTGCTCTTTTTCTCTCCCAGTCTCAAGGTCCACTTCACCTCAGCTCCGGCTTCCTTCTCAGCATAACTGAGACTGTACCTCAACAGCAAGGAACTTCTGAAGGCAACACTCACCTCTCATTCAAGTAATACAGGCAGTTAGAGTTAGTTGAACAAACTTTTCCCTTTGCCCTTTCGACACTAAAAGGGTTAGATGCAGTCTTTTCCAGGCTCTGTGAAGCCTTGAGACCAGAAATCAATGTGTACTGTGTGTATTTAACCTGTTAATGGGGTGTGTAATCGTCAACTTTTAAATTATCTGTGGGGATGGGGGAGGGGGGGATAGTGACATCCCACAATTTTATAACTGAGCAAGATGACATATTTTTTAAATGTTTATTTATTTTTGAGAGATAAGAGCGCAAGCAGGGGAGGGGCACAGAGAGGGGAACAGAGGATCCGAACCTGGCTCAGCGCTGTCAGCGCAAAGCCCAATGAGGGGCTTGAACTCGCTATCTGAGCCAAAGCCGGATGGCCAGCCGACTGAGCCACCCAGGCGCCCCAGAAAGACGATATTTAGTCTGCGTTAATCTCCACCAAATCTGTCCCCTGCATGCCTTCCTGGGAATAGCTTCAGGGTATAGTTTACAGTAAACACGCAAAGGCCAGAAGATCTGCAACTGGGAAGATCAAAAGGAAGGAGCAGGAAGTACTTCAGGAAGCAGACGTTCTCATGGGCTCTCCTACACCAAGCAATTTCTCTGCATCTTCTGATGACTGACAGGCCTTTAACGAGGGACACAACGTTCTAGTTCTTAATTCAAGATAAAGGACAGAGCTGGAGCCGTTTTAGAACCACCACATTCAAGGGCCAAGCGGAAAGGGGAGCTGTTGGGGGGTTCTGAGCAGGGACACTGAAAAACTCAGGAGGAGGAGGGAGCAACAGAAGGAGCAAAAGGGTCATGAATACTTTCAACTTGTTGAGTCTAGATAGTGGGCACATAGGCTTTCATAGTATTGTTCTGTCGATCTGCACAGATATCCGAAATTTTTCAAAATAAAAAGGATGTGAGAAATCTGCATGTATGTTTGAAGTTTTTCTTTTGAAAATATTGGGGGTGGGGTGCCTGGGTGGCTCAGTGGATTAAGCTTCCGACTTCGGCTCAGGTCATGATCTTGCGGTTTGTGAGTTCGAGCCCCACGTCGGGCTCTGTGCTGACAACTTGGAGCCTGGATCCTGCTTCAGATTCTGTGTCTCCCTCTCTCTCTCTGCCCCTCCCCTGCTTGTGCTCTGTCTCTGAAAAATGAATAAATGTAAAAAAAACTATATATCGGGGGATATCCAAATATGATGTGAACATAAAATCACAATGGAAAAGTTATGGTTAAGAGCACCTGCCTGGCTCAGTGAGTGTGCGACTCTTGATCTTGGGGTCGTGAGTTCAAGCCCTACACTGGGTGCAGAGCCTACTTAAATAAATAAATGAAATTGAAAAGTTATGCTTAAATGTTCGTTGTCATACCTAAGGGAATGTAGATCACAGAGAGGTACGGCCCAACTGAAACTGTTCCACTTGAATTTTTTTCCCCCCAGTTACTTTGGCGCTTATTTAAGCCAAGAGAAAAAGGTCATACTGCTTTCATGCAACATATACTTGGTTCTTTAAATAACAACCATGACAAGTAGTAGAAGGAATTAGAGAATGCTGCGCTTGTAATCCATTCAAAACACCAACATTTGGGTTGTAGTAATTAAAGAATATGTAAGATGCTTTTTGAATACCGTAGCAGCCGGTATGTAGAGACAGGCCTTCAGCGGACGCAGGAATGCAGATTAGGAAAGACAAAAAAATCACGCAGGAACTTGTCAGTGTTATACAACTTCTATACAGTACTTTGACTTAAATCCAAGACTCTCCCCTATTTGTGGTGAGCAACTGCATGTAACATTAAATGCCGTTTCCCTCTGGATTTTACCCGGGAAGAGCCCAATTTTGTTTTTTTAGCCTTGCGAATCATTTACCAAAAAGAAGGCAGCCTTGCCACTTTTACACGTGTGCTATCAATGTCGGTATTTCTTGGGATTGCAGGAAGATTCACGTTCTTTACAGCTGATACAGCACAGGTTGGCGCTCCAGCGATGCCCGCCTCGTCAGGGTTGTCTTTGGGTGTTTTTGTGCATCAACGAAGGGAACAATCTCATTCATGTTGGTCTCCAATACCGTTCCCCGCATCCCTGTTTCTGCAAGCATACCATCGACCTTGTCTACAGGGAGAATGAAATCCAGTTCAGACACTTTCAAAAATACTTGTCTAATGTCTCCAAGAATACCAAATTACATTTCAAATGCCAACTTCACTCTCCGAAGAATCCACACGGAAGACAAAACAGAAGGCTGTGTGTCACGTCCATACGTCAGTTTGTTAGAGCCTCTAAGTAATGATCCTCCTTCTAGGAAACTGCAAACATTTCCATCTTCCTTGCGTGGCAACCGGAAAATCTCCCTGATGGTTTGCTGTTGTGGGTCTTCACGGCAGGGCAGGCAGAGCGTGCACAGCCACTGCTTCCTGTGCTTGAGGACGAGGAGCGCCTGCTCGTGGCTGGGCTGGGCAGGAGTGACCTGGCGGGTGCTGGGGGCCAGGCTGGGGCAGGCGAGAGGGCCTTGCCGGTGCATCTTGCTAGTCACCCTCTCCCTACTTCTATTTTTTAGTTGTCTTTTTGTTCGTTGTTGCCATTGGTTTTGTTGTTTTGTTTTTTTTTATCTTGAACTTTTCAAGTAAACACAACAGTGGAGGTAATGAACGGGCATAGAAAAGAATATGTGTGTGGTGAAATACCACCTACTCGTCATCCACTTTCAACAATTACCAACATCTCCCAGGCTTGTTCCATGTATTCCCCTCACTCTGTTTTTTCTTCTTCTGAAGTATTTCATTTTATTTTATGTTTATTTTTTATTTTGGAGAGAGAGAGCCCGCACGCACACACAAGTGGGTAAGGACAGACAGAGAAGGAGACAGAGGATCCGAAGCGGGCTCTGTGCTGATAGGAGAGAACATTCTTCCAGAATATTTTAAAGTAAATCTAGAGAGACATTTTTGTAACGTGCCAACAGTCATCATCACACCTAACAAAACTTATGGTGGTTCCTTAATAGCCTGTGTTTTGGAGTATGAAGTTTCCAATAATTCTTAATATAATTTTGGTTGAATTTTCTTATTTTATTTATTTTTGAGGGAAAATGCACATGCTCGTGGGGGAGGGGCAGTGAGAGAGAGAGTCCCAAGCAGGCTTATGTGGGGCTTGATCCCATAAACCGTGAGATCATGACCTGAGCCAAAATTAAGAGTTGGATGCTTGGGGCGCCTGGGTGGCTCAGTCAGTTAAGCTTCCGACTTTGGCTCAGGTCATGATCTCACAGCTCATGGGCTAGAGCCCCATGTCGGGCTCTGTGCTGACAGCTCAGAGCCTGGAGCCTGCTTGGATTCTGTCTCCCTCTCTCTCTGCCACTCCACTGCTTGCTCACTCTCTCTCTCTAAAATATAAACATTAGGGGCGCCTGGGTGGCTTGGTCGGTTAAGCGTCCAACTTCGGCTCAGGTCACGATCTCACGGTCCGTGAGTTCGAGCCCCGCGTCGGGCTCTGTGCTGACAGCTCGGAGCCTGGAGCCTGCTTCGGATTCTGTGTCTCCCTCTCTCTCTCTGCCCCTCCCCTGCTCATGCTCTGTCTCTGTCTCTCAAAAATGAATAAATGTTAAAAAAATTTTTAAAAAAAGAAAGAAATTGAAGTTCAACAGTAAACACTGTCTGTAATAAAAGATGAATGACAGCACTGGTGCTCAGAAAAAATAAACAAGTTAAGGGACAATTTTAGGGAAAATCCCAAAAAATATTTGACACGAGAGTATTGCCAAAACAAGTATTGCCAAACAAGTATTCTCCTAGCTTATCGGCGGGCATGTAAATTGGTTGGTGTGCCAGCCAGATGGCATGCTAACAGGGTTTACTGAAGGAAGTCTGATAAGAGGATTATTTATAGACGTGCCCAGGGCTGAGGAGGCCTACAAGGGTTGGTGAAGCGCCCAGGGACAAGCCGCCACAGGAAGTGGCAACCACCAGGCACATCCAGCAGGGGGAGGGGGCTCTCACTGAACCGTGGAGGGAGTGGATACGGAGGAGGGTGGAGCCACCCAAGTGGCTTCTGGAAAAGGGGTGTAGCCACAGCCACCCAGAGGCCCGGGGCTCCTACCTCCCACCCCGTCTTGCTGCCTGTATTTCTCACAGGGAAGCTGACTGGGAGTTGGTGGGTAGAGATGTGATCTGATACGGTTTTACAGAGGTCAGCCCCCAAGGGCACAAGGGTGCAGGAAGGTAGCGTCTGGTCACCTAGAGGGGCAAACATTACTACCCGATGCGGAGACAAGTTAACACTGGCTACCCGCTTTAGATGTACACCTTAGGATCTCGCAATCTGACCCCTAAGAATTCACCCTACAGAAAAACTCAAATGTAAATAAAGTTGGAAAAAAAAAAATCGGAGTATTTTGTATTTGTTGAGAGCTTACTTGTTAGGTATGAGGGACCAAGCAAGGCATTTTACATTTAATCCTCGCAAGAACCCCTCTGAATTCTGCATGATTAGTACTGACATTTTACACTTAAGGAAATTAAAGTGGAGTAATGCTAAGCCGGGACCACAGAGTTAGCAAGTGACAATACTGGGACCCAAACGCAGTCACTCTGACTCCAGTGTTGGAGTTCTAAGGAAATCCATGGCAGCATCGTCCGTAAAAACAAAAGACCGAATACAACCTAAATGACAGACAAGGCAAATACATTATGGTACATCTACACAATGAAATACTACACAGCTTAAAAAAGAATGGAGTAGGGCGCCTGGGTGGCTCAGTGGGGTAAGCGTCCGACTTCAGCTCAGGTCATGATCTTATGGTTTGTGAGTTCAAGCCCCCACATCGGGCTCTGCACTGACAGTGCAGAGCCTGCTTGGGATTCTCTAATTGCCTCTCTCTCTCTGTCCCTCCCCCAAACCAGTCAAAAATAAATAAATATTTTTTAAAAATGTGTTTCTTTACTAAAAAAAATTTTTTTAAATGTTTTTATTATTTATTTTTGAGACAGAGAGAGACAGAGCATGAGCAGGGAAGGGGCAGAGTGAGAGGGAGACACAGAATCTGAAGCAGGCTCCAGGCTCTGAGCTGTCAGCAGAGCCCGACGCGGGGCTTGAACTCATGGACTGTGAGATCATGACCTGACCTGAAGTTGCACGCTTAACCAACTGAGCCACCCAGGTGCCCCCAAAAATGTGTTTCTTTAAAAAAAAAAAAAAAAAAGAAGAATGGAGTAGATCTACATGTGCTTATATGGAAAGATCTCCAAGATACACAGTCTGTGGCGGGAAAAAACCAAAGTACAGAACATTGTGCCCATTTGTACAGAAAAATGAAAGGTCCTGTTTTAATATTTTAATACATGTATACTTTTCAATAAACATATGTGATAAAAAGTCATACATATACATATGCCAACATACACAAAATGCCCAGAACTGAACAGGAACAGGTAACATTTATAGAGCACTGATCTAAATGTTTTATAAGTACGATCTCTGAATGTTCGAAAGAACTCTATTAAGTGAGTAGTACTAACACTCTCATTTTTTAATATAATTCTTTTTTAAGATCTTATTTTTAAGTAATCTTTGGATCCAATGTGGGACTTGAAATCACAACCCTGAGCTCAAGAGTTGCATGCACCACTGATTCAGCCAGCCAAGCGCCCCAACAAAAATCCTTTTTTTTTTTTAACTTATTGAGAGAGAGCATGTGAGCATGGGGGGCGGGGGGGGGGGTGGTGCAGAGGGAGAGAGAGGGAGAGAATCCCAAGCAGGCTCCATGCTCAGTACCGAACCCGACGGGAGGCTTGATCTTGTGATCCGGGATCACGACCTAAGCCAAAATCAAGTCTGATGCTTAACCAACTGAGCCACCCCGGCGCCCCCAAAAATCTTGGGTTTTTTTTGTTTTTGTTTTTTTAAAGCTATAAATTCTCTTCACGTGTATTCTAGTTAAAAATGTCAACCTGCCGGTTTGGAATTGAGATTCCAGCCTACATAGACATGAACCTGTAGTGAAGGCACTATGTTTCCCTTCTAGTTTTCGGATAATCTTTAAACCTGGTAAGTACACCTTCTGTGCCAACACGTAGGTTACTGACAAAGCTCCTCAACGGGGCAGTGGCCGACAGACACTATGAGACAACCCCTGGACAAGCAGACTCTGACACATTAATTCATCTGCACGGCGTGTACGGTTTAGGCTGCGGATTCACCTGTCACCATTTCTTCATCTTGTCCCCAGGGACAACACGCTAGGTCTTGTTCATCATCTTGCTGGAATCACTGCTTTTATTCCATTGACTTACCACTATAACTGTACTCCCATCCCCACCCCCTTTTGTTAAGAGAGTCGGGACTGAAAGGACTT
The DNA here is from genome assembly GCF_016509475.1 of Prionailurus bengalensis. Classification (NCBI taxonomy): domain Eukaryota; kingdom Metazoa; phylum Chordata; class Mammalia; order Carnivora; family Felidae; genus Prionailurus; species Prionailurus bengalensis. The sequence continues at coordinate 5,140,253 of NC_057349.1, read as the reverse complement.
GTTTAGACAACACGTGTGGGTTTCTATTACTATCTCATTCTTACACTCGACTCGCTAGTGCTGTTTGCTCACAATTTTACCAACAATTCAAATTTCAAATTTACTAGTCCCGATTTTGAGGATTAAACTTTCTTTTTATTTTTTCCCCCAAAATTTGATTTTTTTTTCTTTGCCCAGTTGTTTAGTTTCTCCTGTGTCCTATGATTACTCAAAGACTAATTACAAAGACTCAGAGCACATGTGCAATTTCCTACATTATCCTATTTTGTACAGTTCTAGACACTTGGATTCATTTTAAACACCTGCATTATTACCTGACTCTTAGACACTCTTCTTCCCTTTGTTAAAACTTCTCGGATGACCATAACCATTGCTTTACGAAGGAGGTGAAGAAAAATAATTGGCTGTTTTCCTTGCTTATTGGGATCTCTTGGCATTTATGCCATCAAATTCCATCAAAGCAGCGGAGAATACTGCTCTCCTGTTTCTTTTAAAATCCAAATATACTTTTAAAAGCCCCTTTCCTCTCATCGGTGAGGGGCGCCGGGGGAGCTGGAGAAAGTCTGCCTTTAGTCCCCTCCATCCAGTTGCCTTCTTAGAAGAACATCTGGGACAGGGACTGGGGTGTCTGCTTGTAGGAGAGGTCACTACAGGCACTCCTCTACTTCTCCTGGCTTATCTGCTGCCCTCTACGCAGGCCAGACATTTGCTGTTTTTCTCTTCTCCATTCACACTTTAAACCCTCAGGCATTCTCAGTTCCTGCTTGGCAGAAAGATCTGGGTGCTGGGCCTCAGTTGTGTCCTGCAGCCCAGTGCACCAGAGAGCCACAAAGGCGGCTACAGGAACCCACCGCAAAACGAAGGGGAACCTGCTGGCGGGTCCCATACACTGTATTTGACGTCTCCCTTTGAGAACCTTAAAGGAAGCAGGGCGGGTTAGACAGGGAGGGTTCAACAGTCCTGTGTCCTCCGGCAAGAAGTGTCTCATGAGTGTGCACCTACCTGAATGGTTTGCTCAGAGCAGCCCTGAGCTTGGTTTTTATCCTACTCTTAGCATCTTGAAATTATTAGCAACTTTTGTCGTTATTGTTGTTGTTTTTAGCACCGAGACTCTCACATTTCATCCTGCACTGGAGCCCCCAAGTTACGCAGCCAGTGCTGACCCAGCCCTGATAGCTGAGTGCACCCAATCCCAGCGCCTCTTCTCACCAAGCCTTCGGCTTCTAAGGGGGAGGATGTAACTCTGCTTGTTCTAGGTTTCCGAACACCGTGTGTCGGTTTTGGCTGATACTGCGTTCGTTCCGAGGGAGGTACTCCCCCTTTTATCTTTTGTATCTACCTTTTAAAGTCCTGAGCTCCTGAGAATGTCCCCTTCCCTTTCCCACTATCACAGATATGGACAGTTTTGTCTGGAGCTGGGTTTTCCCGTTTTCTTACACACGTTGGAGACTTACATCCAAAATAAACAGAGCTGGGGAAAAGAAGACTGTGCTTCTTGTCATTGGAGTCCTTTTTCAGTCCATTTCCCACAAATCTATTTCATATCTACCCCATAAATCCCCCACACGGAAAAAAGTTGCATTAGCAAATCTGTAACTCGGGGGAGACCCTGTAACTTCCCCTACTTCTGCTTTCCGCTGAGGGCAGTGGCCGCCCATCAGTCGTGCCCTAGCTCTCTCACCACGACACTCTTCTCTTTTCACTCCAGTAGGAACAAAGTGACTCTTACATGCACCCAGCTCCAAATTATTTACCAAGTCTTTTGCAAGAAAGTCTCCTTTCTTGGGATGGTAGAGTCACTTCGCTCTATCTCTGATAGACTGGCTCCCTGTGATTTCTCTTCAGTTTAAGAATGGGTCAACTATCTAGAGTAAAGTCAGCGAAACATGGTCTTCAGGCCAAATCCGGCCCATGGCCAGTTCTTCTCCTGCTTGAGAACTGAGAATGGTTTGTATTGTTTGTTTGTTTATTTATTTATTTTTTAATGTTTTTATTTTTGAGACCATGTGAGAGACAGAGTGCAAGCAGCGGAGGGGCAGACAGAGGGAGAAACAGAGTCTGAAGCGGGTTCCAGGCTCTGAGCTGTCAGCCCAGAGCCTGACGTGGGGCTTGAACTCACAAACCGTGAGATCGTGACCTGAGCCGAAGTTGGATGCTTAACCAGCTGAGCCACTCAGGTGCCCCATGGTTTGCACTGTTTTAAGAGGGGGGTAAAAACAGTATGCAGTAAAGAAAGACTAAAATACTTATTACCTGGCCCCTTCCAGAAGAAAGTTTCCCAGCCCTGGATATAGACAACAGTTAACAATCTGCCTTCCTGCCCCCACTGAAGTCAACAGAAGTTACTCTAAGCTTCGGTCAAAGTGGTTTCCAGCCACCAGTGGGTCCTGAGTCCTCTGTTTCCTTTCTGTTCTTTCCACACAGCAGCTGTTTCTTCTGTTTCTACTGAGCCTAAGAGCATTCCACTGGGCGATTAGCTCTTGGCCCACAGGACCTTCTGAGGAGAGTAATCCCCAATAGAAGCTTTCTATGTAAAACATTTGGGGTTTGTGCTATCTGCCAGACACCAACCCTGCTACCTGGGGAATGGCTGCAAGGCGGCCAGGGCAGGGGAGAGCCTCCCCTCAAAGAGGAGGGTACGGTGGCTCTCTTCCCAGTGGGGATGCCTGTTCTGGGGAAGACAGGCAGACCCACCCATCAGGCACTGTCTTCCAGTGCCTGCAAATGCTTGGGTGTGCTCAGAAGAACCTCAAAAACTCAGGTTGTTGGGGACGCCTGGCTGTTTCAGTCAGTGGGACATGTGACTCTTGATCTCAGGGTTGTGAGTTCGAGCCCCACGTTGGCGGGTAGAGAGAGCTTAAAATAAAAACTCACGTTCTCCATTCAGTTCTCAGAGGCCTGTTGCCTATTAATGCATTACTTGCCTCCTTTTTTGTACCAGAGTGACTGGTCAGCCGCAGGGGCGGCTCCTACACCATTCCCGGGCCCCGCACCTCCCTGCAATGTAATTCCACGTGTGTCTTTCTTGCAACGTATGGGAGCCTTAATAAATGCAGCGCCCACCACAGCTGCGGCCCTGCCTCGGTTTGCCTATCTCTAAGGGGGTCTTGCCCCTACCACCCCTGCCTCAGCAGCAAACCTGCCCTTGCTAAGCTTCATTTTGGCCTTTCCTTCTGCGGCTGACCTAGGGGGACGCGGTGGGGCAGTCAACCCAGGCACAGGCACCAGGGCTGTGTGCGTAGTGATTTAAAAACAAACTGTGTAGGCGCACCTGGGTGGATCAGTTGCGTGAGCATCTGACTCTAGATTTCAACTCAGGTCGTGATCGCAGGGTGGTGACATTGAGCCCTTTGTCCGGCTCTGTGCTGGGTATGGAGACTACTCGGGATGCTTTCTCTCTCTCTCTCTCTCTCTCTCTCTCACCCCTCTTCCCTGCTCTCTCTCTAAAATAAAAAACAGTAATAACAAACAAAAAATCAATGAAAACAAACTGCATTGCTGGTCTTCTAACCATCACCATGGGCTGAAAATTCCAAACAATGTCAGATAAAATACTCCTTCCTGAAAACAATCTTTTGCTGGCCAGTTCTAAACAACTTAGCAGTTATCGTTGGGCTCTCTTAACATATGTGTAAACTTGAAATGCGCACTTTGTATTGTTCCTTTAATAAACATTGTGCTCTACATGCAGGTGGTTCAGAGACCTCCCAGGTGTAGGGCTGGCGTCCAGCAAACACAGCCTCAGCCACGCAGAGTGGCTTGGAGAGTACGGATCCCTGGAATCACTATAGTTCATTTTGGATACGATTCCTGTCTCCAGTTCCTGGGGGTACTATATCTTTGCTTTTAAACACTAGATTGAGGGGTGCCTGCGTGGCTTAGTTGTTGGTTGAACATCCGACTTCAGCTCAGGTCACGATCTCCCGCTTCTTGATTTTCAGCCCGCATTCGGCTCTGTGCTGACAACTCAGAGCCTGGAGCCTGCTTCAGATCCTGTGTGTGTGTGTGTCTCTCTCTGTCCCTCCCCTCCTCGTTCTCTCTCTCTCTCTCTCTCTCAAAATAAACAAACATTAAAACTAGATTGAAAAAAAAAATGACAGCACAGTGATTATAGATGGAGAAATAGAACTCGAGTCACTTCCATTCTGTCATTATATTTTGTGACCCACCCCTCATCCCCGGAATGTCTATGTGTTTAAAGTTCAAAACTGTCAAACACAGGGGCGCCTGGGTGGCGCAGTCGGTTAAGCGTCCGACTTCAGCCAGGTCACGATCTCGCGGTCTGGGAGTTCGAGCCCCGCGTCGGGCTCTGGGCTGATGGCTCGGAGCCTGGAGCCTGTTTCCGATTCTGTGTCTCCCTCTCTCTCTGCCCCTCCCCTGTTCATGCTCTGTCTCTCTCTGTCCCAAAAATAAATAAAAAATGTTGAAAACTGTCAAACACAGCAAATGGAGAAGTAGGATATGTTTGTGTGGTAAGGACAAATTCTAGTTCATACTTGAAACATTTTACTGAATTTGAGTAAAATCTTTAAGAGTTGACATTTCCTTTTTTTTAATTGTTTAAAAATGGAGAGTGACTCAAGATTATATCCAATCAGTGGTACGATTTAGCAATTTTCCCTAAATTGTATCTTACATCTAATACTAAAGTATTAATGCATTGTTTGCCCCCTTTTTGTGCACTTTAATTTTTTTTTTAATCAGAAAAAGTTTTTTTTTTACTCACATATGTCCAAATTTCAAAACAAAAAATTTTCACTCTCTGCATTTACTTTGTGGTCATTTTACTATTTGTTTCATTTCATGATTCCTAAAAATAATGTTTGCCAAAAATAATCCACTCTAAACGACCTGGTACATCCAGACAATGGGATATTATTCAGGACTGAGAAGAGTCATAAAGAGACATGCAGTGAACCTTAAAAGCATGTTAGTGAAAGAAGCCAGTCTGAAAAGGTTACATACTGTTTTGTTTGTTTATTTATTTATTTTTAATGTTTGTTTATTTTTGAGACAGAGCATGAATGGGGGAGGGTCAGAGAAGAGAGGGAGACACAGAATCCGAAGCAGGCTGCAGGCTCTGAGCTGTCAGCACAGAGCCCAACGCGGGGCTCACAGACTGTGAGATCATGACCTGAGCTGAAGTTGGATGCTTAACCGACGGAGCCACCCGGGCGCCCCGGTTACATACTGTTTAAATCCAACTATACGTCATGGCAAAACTGGAAAAGGGAAAACTGTGGAGACAGGGGTTGCTGGGGCACCTCAGTCAGTTAAGCATCAACTCTTGATTTCGGCTCAGGTCATGATCTCACGGTTCGTGGGATTGAGCCCCGAGTCAGGCTCTGTGCTGACAGTGCGGAGCCTGCTTGGGATTCTCTCTCCCTCACTCTGCCCCTCCCCCAATCATGCGTTTGCTCTCTCTCTCTCTCAAAATAAATAAACAAATTAAAAAAAAAAAAAAGGATCAGTGGTTGCCAGGGTCTGGGGAAAGGGCGGGATGAGCAGGTACAGCACAGAGGTTTTCAGGGCAGTGAGAATATGCTGTATCACATGATGTAGACACGTCAGGACACATTTGTGCAAACACATTGGTGCAAACCTGTAACCAGGAGTAAACTGTAAGGTAAACAAACTTTGGACTTTGGATGATAAAGATGTGTCAAAGTATACTCAGGAATGGTAACAAATGCACCACTCTTTCTGCTGCTAACTCAAAATTCCTCCAAAAAAGGTCTTTTAGAAATCCCCTCTGGGTGTTTAATGAGCTCAGAACACCCCTGGGCACCCCTCCTCCAGATCACTGCGTTAGTCCCCAGGCTCTCCAGCCTTCCCAGCAGCCACACTGGCTTCGAAGGCTGTTTTTCCCGAGCCCCCTCCTGGCTCCTTCAGCATTTGAATGTGCTCAAGCACTTTCCCACCTTGTCTTCCATCCCCTGCCAGATCCCTTTAGTTTCCTGTACTTGCTGGTTTGATGGGTTCACCTGCTAGACTCTATCATCAACCCACAGCGGTGTGACCACTGCACCCACCCGGTCACAGAACCTTCTCTTACCCAGTCTAAAAGCAACTTATCAATCAATTAATGCTCACTTTTGAGTATTTATTATTTAAAAAAAATTTTGTTTGAATTATTTTTGAGAGACAGACAGAGCATGAGTGGGGAAGGGGCAGACAGAGGGAGATAGAGAATCTGAAGCAGACTCCAGGCCCTGAGCTGTCAGCACAGAGCCCGACGTGGGGCTCGAACTCATGAACCGTGAGATCATGACCTGAGCTGAAGTCGGACACTTATCCGACTGAGCCACCAGGCGCCCCTCTTATTATTTTTTAAATATTTTACTTCATTTATTTTTTTTTAAGTAGTATCTACACCCAAAGTGGGCCTCGAACCCACAACCCTGAGATCAAGAGTTGCACACTCCACAGACTGAGCCAGATGGGTGCCCCAGCTGTTTCTTAAATCACTTGACTTTTGACAATTAATCAATGCTTAGCTCTTAAACTGCTCGCCTCCAAGATGCCACGCTCGCCTGGTCCCTTCTGCCGCCTGGGCTGCTGCTTCCCAGCCTTCCTTGCTAACTCTCTGTTCTCTGCCTGTCTCTTTCCTATCAGAGGTCCTCAGACTTACATCCTGAGCCCTCTTATCTCCAGCTCCACAGTGTCCCCGAGTGATCTCACTCACTGTCAGAGTGAGGACACCTAGATCAAAGAAGTGGAGAAGTCTAAGGTCACACTGTGTGACAGCATTTAGAGTGAGGGTGGTGTTTAATCTAAGTCGACTATGAGCTAGACACTGTGTTGGGGATACAGGTGAGAATAAGATGCTATTTCTCCCCCTCCAACTTTTGAACCTACATAGTCCTTCCCTTCTCCCTGCCCTGCCTGTCTAGCTTCAACTCATCTTTAGGTCTTAGTTTAAAATGCCACTTCACCTGGGATGTCTTCCCTGACTACTCTTAAGACTGGCTGGGCTCGTGCTGTCCTGTGTGCCTCACAGCACCCTCCCCTACTCCTTCTAACGATTACTTGTCTATTCTTCCTCACTGGTGCCTCCCTTTCTTTCGGTTGTAAGATCTTTCCTCTGCTTGAGCTGTGAAGAGAACTAGGAGCCTGCCAACTCTCCCATCTTGCCAGGGAAATAGACACTAAGCTCATCGAGAGCAGCGGGGCTGTGCCTGCATGCACCGTCACATCCACAACACCCGGAAACTGTTTGCTCTTCGAAGAATGAATGGAAAAATGAATGAATGAACCACTTGACTTTATGCTAATCGTTGGAACAGAACTTTGAGAAATGTCCTATTTCTTGGGCAGAGGAAAGATGATAGAGCAGGAGGGCTATTCTGGAGGTCCCTACCAATCCAGCGATTCCGAATTTGGAAATAGGATCTATTTTTCTTTGTCACTAAAATTCTGAAGAACACTACTTCGCAGAGATATTATTGAAAGTACAGTTTGCTCAAAAGGTGAGAAAACCAATATAGTATACAGCTTGTCAGATGCAGGAGTCTTTCAAATTCAAGTTCTGCTTTTAGTTAGAATAGTATTGCCACCTAGTGGATAATAAAACACTCTTCCTGGAACTGTATGCCATGAATACTTGGTAAATTCTTGTGAATAACGTTATTAACATTCTGAAACTGAATCTAAACAGGCTATTTCAGGAAAAATTCTGTTGGCCTGGTATTTATTGTAACCTAGGGGATTTGACTGACTGCTTATCATGAAGTTGATGGAAATTTCTAATAAGGAAAGGTTTTCAAGATTTCTTTGAAGCTTTTTGTCCTTAAAATACCTTCCACTAAGAGCGTACGAGATACTCTGTTCGAAATGTATTTGACTTAGTTCTTTTCTCTGTGCGGTGACATTACCAACTTAATACACAGGATTGCTTTAGGGTTTGCTTTTGTTCATGTATTTTCATTAAATTTTTTCCAACGTTATTGTAAAATTTTCAAACAGTTAAGGCTGAAAAAGTTTTACAGTGAACATCTATACACCCACTACCTGAATTCTACCATTAGCCGTTTACTATATTTGCTTTACCACATCCATCTAAATATCCCCATATCCATGCATGTGTTTTGTTTTTGAAGCACTTCAGAATAAACTCTAAATACTTCAAAACCTGTATCATTAATACAGTTTTTCTTTACTGCATTCGTGAAACATTCGCATAGTTCAAAAGTAAAAAAGTATTCACTCAAAAGCCTCACTCCTATCCCATTCCCCACTCCCATGAAGTAACCATTTTCCATTTTCAGTACTTTCTGTTTCAGCCTGTTTCTTTTTTATGAAAATATAGCTACAGACATAGATTCTCATTGCTTTCTTCACTAAAGGCAGAATGCTATATATACTCTCTCATTCTACTCTTTGAATTTAATGATATATCCTGGGAATTCTCTATTTCAAATCTTCTTTTTTTTTAAGTTTTTAAATTTGTTTTCAGAGAGAGAGAGAGAGAGAGAGAGAGAGAGAGAACACAAGCAGGGGAGGGCAGTGAGAGGGACGGGAGAGACAAGAATCCTAAGTAGGCTCTACGCTGTCAGCACAGAGCCTGATGTGGGGCTCGAACTCCTTAACCGTGACATCATGACCTGAGCCGAAACCAAGAGTTGGATGCTTAACTGACTGAGCCATCCAGGCACCCAGGCACCCTGGAATTCTCCATTTCAGAGATCTCCCTAATTCTTTCTGGGCTTCATAGTACTACACTGTATATAGATAAACTATAATTTATTCTACCCATCTCCTATGGATATGCAATTTAGCTTGTTTCTGACACCTTGGCATTATAAATAATGATGTAGTAAAAAAGGGCTAAACACAAGCTATTTTAAATTTACAGTGGCATACCTTCAGAGTAAATCCCCAGAAGTAGAATTACTAGGTCCAAAGTCAGCATGCACATAGACCCTATAGAAATGCACTGGCACGTAGAGCCAACTTCCACGGGGCTTTGACCTTCTGCACTCGCATTAGCTATGTATGAGAGAGCTTGTTTCTTCCAGTCTCACCTAGAATGTTCTATTAGTATTGTGTCGTCACGCTCGTAATAGCTTAAGATCAAACACATTCATCGTCTCATAGTTTCTGTGTGTCAGCAGTCTGCGAGCTGGGCCCTGTGCCCAAGGTCTGTTTACAAGGCTGTAAATGAGGTGTTGGTCAGGCTGTGCTCTCATCTGGAGGCTCCACTGGGGAAGACTCTTACTATGAGCCCATTCAGGTTGTTGGCAGAATTCACTTCTCTGGGGCTATAAAACTCATGGTGGCTCACTTCTTCAAGGCCAGGAGGAGAAGCTCTCTGCCGTCAGGAAGGTCTAAGTCCTCTGTTGAAGGGCACCCTACTGGTAAGTCAGGGCCACCAGGATAATATCCCTTTTGATTAATTTAAAACCAACTCACTGGGACCTTAATTACATTCATAAAATCCAACTGCCTTTTTTTCATTTACTATAACTTATTCCAGGGAATAACTCCAGAGATCAGATACTAGTGGGGGGAGTGTTTTATAATTCTGCTTACCAGAAGTACACTTGTCAAGCTTTTGGATATTTGCTAATCTGCAAGGTGAGAATAGTTTCTCAGTGCTCTAATTTGCCTATCTCTGATTATAAGTGAAGTTGAGTGTTGTTTCATACATATAAGAACCATCTGTATATCTTCTTCCTTGAACTCTCTGCTCCTGTCTTTTGCCCATTTTCCCATTGAGTTGGTGGCTTTTTCCCCTTCAATGTTTTTAGAGCTCTTTATAAAATAGGGAAATGAGGCCTTTATCTGTGAAATACACTGCATACATTTTCTCTTAGCTTGTCATTTGTCCTCTCGCTCTGCTTATGGAAATCATCTGATTTTTAAGATGTTGACAATAAATTCAGTTTTTTAAGACAATGTGTAGACCACTACTATGTAGGCTAAACAAAGCATACCTAAAGGCCCCCACACAGCCCACAGGCCACCATCCATATCATCCTCTGTCTTTTGATTCTGCACCAAGAGTGGACCTAGGCAGCTAACTATATAGAAGCATATATATTATACTTATATGTAATTTTTAACATCACTGGAGTAATAAATTGTGGACCTCCACTGGTAATATATTTCACTAGCTCACATCTCTTAGCTGTGCTTACACTTTTACTACATAGAATGGTTTGTCAAAAAATGGTATAAAAGTTCGTGGTTGCCAAGGTTTTTATGGCCAAATATTTTCCAATATTTCCACCTCTTCACTCCTCATTTAATCACTTTTAAGTTACTATTTAAAAAAAATGTATTATTTAAAGTTTCAAACACATATAAAAACAGAGGGGACTAGGGCTCCTAGGCGGTTCAGTCAGTTAAGCATCCGACTTCAGCTCAGGTCATGATCTTGCAGCTCATGAGTTCAAGCTCCACACTGGGCTCCGTGCTAACAAGCTCAGAGCCTGGAGCCTGCTTCGGATTTTGTGTCTCCCTCTCTCCGCCTCTTCCCCACTCACACTGTCTCTGTCTCTCAAAATATGAATAAATTAAAAAAAAAAACCAGAAGTGACAGAAGAATAAATTCTCATGTATTCATATATGCTAACCTTGGCAGTTACCAACACAAGGCCAATATTGTTTTATTTATACCAATGGCTCTCAACTATGGGTGATTTTCCCCAGAGGGATATTTGTCAATGTCTGCATTTTTTTGGTAAGATTTTTTAAGTAATCTCTGCACCCATTGTGGGGCTTGAACTCACAACCGCAAGACTAAGAGTCACATGCTCCACCCACCGAGCCAGCGAGGTGCCCCTCAATGTCTGCACTTTTGTTCCTCACAACTGAGGAGAGCTCCTGGCGGCTAGAGGGTAGAGACCAGAGATGCTACACAGGACAGCCCCCACAACAAAGAGTTATCTGGCCCCAAATGTCAGTAGCATCCATGTGAAGAAAGCCTGATTTAAGGGGCACCTGGGTTGCTCAGCAGGTTAAGCGTGTGACTTCGGTCAGCTCACGGTCTTGCAGTTCTTGCATTTGAGCCCCGCATGGGGCTCTGTGCTGACAGCTCAGAGCCTGGAGCCTGCTTCGGATTCGCTGTCTCCTTTGCTCCACCCTTCCCCTGCTCGTGCTCTGTCTCTCTCTCTCAGAAATAAATGTAAAAAAAAAAAAAAAAAAAAAAAAAAAAAAAGCCCGATTTATATCTTTACCTCTCCTTCCTACATTGATTATGTCAAAGCAAATATCAGACATACCATTAATCTATAAATACCATTTACAAATAAAAACCATTATGATAAAAACCACAATACTATTATACCTAATATCTTAACATTAGGTATATCTTATATACATTAAGGTATACCTTAATATCTTAACATCGTAAAATATATAGTGTTCAGATTTCTTAGCTCTTAAAAAGTTTTTTTAAGTTTATTTATTTATATGAGGGAGAGAGAGAGTGAGCACACACACACACAAGCTGGGGAGGAACAGACAGAAGGAGAGACAGAATCCCAAGCAGGCTCCGCACCATCAGTGCAGGGCTAGAACTCATAAACTGTGAGACCATGACCTGAGCTGAGATCAAGAGTTGGACACTTAACCGACAGCCCCCCAGGAGCCCCAGGATAAGGACCTCTAACTTCCTGGCAGCCTCTGAGCGATTTGGACCTGGTCTCTTGGGTATGAAATACTGTGATAAACTCCACTCTAGGGACACTGGAAGCACAATCTGATTTAAAACAAGTTATTCGGGGGCACCTGGGTAGCTCAGTTGGTTGAGCATCCGGCTTCAGCTCAGGTCATGATCTCGAAGTTCTTGAGTTTGAGCCCCGCATCGGGCTGAAGTGAAGACACAACGTTTTATAAAATATTTTATAGACACAAATATTAAGATAGGATTAAAATTATATGCCTTTAAAAATAACATAAGAAAATAAAATAAAATAAAATAAAATAAAATAAAATAAAATAAAATAAAATAGCTTTAAAGATGCCTTTCATTCGCTTCAAGAGCTCTGATGCTATCTTTGTTGACTTTTCTCAGGCTCTGGGCCACCTGAGGTTTTCCTTAGCTAAGCTCTGTTTCCTCTGGTTTGTCACTTGCTGTAGCACAGACATAGGGTGGCTGACAAGGGGCTCTAACCTTCTAGGAAGGAGGGGGTTCTATCTGTAATCTCAGCACCCCGGCGGTCTCTCCTGGGGTCCTGCCTGTATTACCTTAGTTTTTTTTTTCAGGCTTTATTGCAATATAATTTACATTCAGAATTCACCTATTTTAAGTGTACAGTTTATGAGTTTTGGTTAATTATATACAGTCTTGTAACCACCACCACAGTCAAGAACATTTTCTTGACCCTTGAAAAGCCTCCTTGGCCTCAACTACTCTTTAGAGCTTGTGTTTTCCAATACTCTGGAATCACTCAATACTCTGTCTCATTTTCTGTGCTGGTCACCTAGTCTCATTTTCCTGAGAAGCATCTCTGTTTTCATCCTACTTCGCAGACAAGAAGTAACGGACAGGCTTAGTGCTCAGTGACTAAAGAACATTTCCCTGGCTCAATTAGAAGGTCCATTCTAAGCTCTTTTGTGGCCATTTCACCTCCAACCTTTAAGTGTGGTGATCTTTAGTGATCTTGTTATATTTGTGAATACCGGAAGGAGCCCTCACAGGGACACAGAGACAGTCACTGAAGCTGCATCACATGAACAGCAGGATCCTGGAGAGACAGTCTCCCCAGAGTTGTCCCCATGGTTTCTTCCCTTCCCATCCCAGGGACATCCCCCTTTTTCCTAAGCTAACCACTTTTATGAGATATATAACCTGAGATATTCTGCTAAACTGAAACTTATAATAAGAGATATAATTTCTCCCAAGAGGTGGATTAGAATTGTTCTCTTACTGGCTGCTGGAAACCTATTCCCAAGACTACTGAGACCGGAAAATGTAACATGGTTAATTGACCAAGCTTCCTCCTGGACTGGGAAGCCAGGTACACAGAAGGCCTCCTTCCCTTTCCTGAACCCAAGTCTGACCACTTTCCTTTCAGCTAATCTTTTTTATTTTTTAATTAATTAATTAATTAATTAATTAATTATTTTTAGAGAGAGGAGAGAGCACACGCATGTAGCTGAGAGAGAGTGGGAGAAAGAGAACCCAGGATCCACGCCCAGCACAGAGCCAACACGGGGGGTGATCCCACAATCCTGGGATCATGACCTGAGCAGAATCAGAAGTCAGACACTCAACCAACTGAGCCACCCAGGCACCCCCCTTTCAGCTAGTCTTAAACTTTTCCTCTGTCTCAAGATCTTTATTGTTTTTTTATATATGCTAATATTTTCATTCATCTTTCATGATCCTCCCGCTGTTTCCTAATGTCCACGAATACAATCCTGTATCTCCTGTATTATTTCTACACTTACCAAAAATTTTCTAACGAATTTGTTACTGGAACACATGTTGTGTGTTCATAAACATATTACCATAGAAGACAGAACTTCCTGAGATTGGTGATGTATAATATCAAAATCTTAAATTCTGGGCTTCATATATCAGAAATCACTCAAAAATTATTCTTTTTGGGGCCCCTGACTGGCTCAGTTGGAAGGGCATGGGACTTGTGATCTCAGGATCATGAGTTTGAGCTCCACATTGGGTACAGAGATCGTTAAAAAATAAACTTAAAAATGTATTATTTTCATTAGGAACAAGATGAACAGATTTTCTTTTTTTTTCTTTTTTTTTAAGATGAACAGATTTCCATAGAAAAGGTTTTTTCCTGGGAATGCAAGCTTGTGCAGCCACTCTGGAAAGCAGCATGGAGGTTCCTCAAAAAACTAAAAACAGAACTACTCTACAACCCAGCAATTGCACTGCTAGGTATTTATTCAAGGGATACAGGTGTGCTGTTTGGAAGGGACACATGCACCCCCATGTTTATAGCAGCACTAGCAACAATAGCCAAAGTATGGAAAGAGCCCAAATGTCCATCGATGGATGAATGGATAAAAATGTGGTATATATATATACATACATATATATATATATATTCATATATATACATATATATACATATATATATACACATACATACAATGGAGTCTTACTCGGCAATCAAAAAGAATGAAATCTTACCATTTGCAACTAGGTGGATGGAACTGGAGGGTATTATGCTAAGTGAAATTAGAGAAAGACAAAAAATCATATGACTTCACTCATATGAGGACTTTAAGAAACAAAACAGATGAACATAAGGGAAGGGAAACAAAAATAATATAAAAACTGGGAGGGGGACAAAACAGAAGAGACTCATAAATATGGAGAATAAACTGAGGGTTACTGGAGGGGTTTTGGGAGGGGGGATGGGCTAAATGGGTCAGAGGCACTAAGGAATCTACTCCTGAAATCATTGTTGCACTATAAACTAACAAATTTGGATGTAAATTTAAAAAAAATTAAAAATAAAACAAGTTAAAAAAGAAAAAAATAAAGTAGGAAAAAAAAAGGTTTTTCTCCTTGAGTGCCCTTTTAAACTTTTTTTTTTTTTTTTTTAAGTAATTCTATTCCCAACATGGGGCTCAAACTCAGGATCCTGAGATCAAGAGTCATACGGGGGCCCTTTTAAAATGCAGGAACTGCCTAGCTCTGCTCTTAATACAAAAAAGTTGAAATGAAATGACCATAAGAAGGAAAGGTCACACAAATGGCAGGATGGCTTCGGTACCTGTCTGATCAGCCCAGGAGTGTATGCCAGCTGCTCCCACTCTTGAGGTGAGGTGCAAGCGGCTGAGGAGGGCAGAATGGGAAAGCTGAAAAGCTTTCAGTTATGGTTTGAATTGTGTCCCCTTCCTTCCTCCCCAAATCCACAGGCTGAAGTCCTAACTCCCTGTACCTCACAATGTGACCTTATTTAAAGACAGGGTCTTTACAGAGGTAATCAAGTTAAAATGAGAGGGTGGGGCACCTGGGTGGCTCAGTGGGTTGGGTGTCCAACTTCGGCTCAGGTCATGATCTCGTGGTCTGTGGGTTCAAGACGCACGTCAGGCTCTGTGCTGACAGCTCGGAGCCTGGAGCCTGCTTTGGATTCTGTGTCTCCCTCTCTCTCTGCCCCTTCCCTGCTCACACTCTGTCTGTCTCTCTCAAATAAATAAACATTAAAAAAAAAATTGTAAACATTTCTTTAAAATACAAATACACTGGGGCGCCTGGCTGGCTCAGTAGGAACAGATTCAACCCTTGATCTCAGGGTCTGTGTTTGAGCCTCGCACTGGGTGCAGCGATTACTGAAATAAAATGAACTTTATAAAATACACTTTAAGAAAAATAAATAAAAAAGTAAAAATAAATACAATACAAATACAATGAAAACAAAAAATTACATATAATGGCTTAACTACAAGGTTTAAGGATTGTATTCACTATGTGTTTTATTTTTCATTTACTTGGTACCTTCTAACCGCCTGTTTACTGCCTTTTACCTTGAAGCTGATGTATCATCATTAACATTAGTATATGTCTCATATCATCGATTATTAAAATGTTACCTTAAAAATAAAAACCCCAGGGCGCATGGCTGGCTCAGTTGGTAGAACGTGCTACTCTTGATCTCAAGGTCAGGAATTCAAGTCCCACACTGGGCGTAGAGCCTATTTAGAAAAATAAAAAATAATAAAATCCCTAATTCTGATACATTGTTTGAATCTGGACTTTTTTCCTGCTTTGTTTTTCACCTTTGTGCATGTCTCAGGTAACCTAAAATGTAAATTCAACTACTATTTGAGTATGATTCAGCACTTTTTGAAGAGAATGCAATGAATTGCTATTTGTTACCCCAGGGCAGTTTTCAGAAAAATAAAAATTATCATATAGTAGGCAATGTCTGAACTCTGGCTAAAAACCTTGGGTGCCCAGGTGGCTTAGTCGGTAAAGCATGTGACTCTTGGTTTCCGCTAGAGTTGTGATCTCACTTGTCGTGAGTTCCAGCCCGGCATCAGGCTCTGTGGGCTCTACAGGTTCTGGGCTGGCAGCACGGAGCCTGCTTGGGATGCTGTGTCTCTCCTCTCTCTTTCTGCCCCTCCACCACTCGTGCTATCTCTGTCCCTCTCAAAATAAAAGTAAACTTTAAAAAAAAATAACTTGGGAATTTAGCTTAGCCTTAATAAATGATAAATTGTAAAAAGGTACATGCCATCTCAGTTGGTCCTCTTGATTTTCATTAGCATTTTAATCTGTCATTATTCCACGTTAAATGACTTGGTTTTGTTTGTCTATTACAGTACATTACTGTGTTTCTTTCTTTCTTCTCTTTTCACAATCTGATTATAAATGTTCTTGGGCAAGATACAAACAAACAGCTCTATAATGCACAGCAATGGAGTTTGTGCTTAGCTAGAAGTGGCTAAGAGAAAGATCACAGAAAAATATCCATGATTTTGTTTAAAGTTATATAATGTAACACTGCAATAAACTGACGGATTTTACAGGAGCCATTATTACTGCATAAAATTAATCCTATCAATACCCAAGGTTTCCTTACTGCAGATAAAACTACAGTATATTTGGATGCCTATAGAAAAATTCTGATTAAACTGCAACCACTTGTAACTTTTTTCCAGATCTCTACAAATGCGTTTTCTCTGAGTGCGTCCTCAGAAACAGTATGAAAGCATACATTTTGCAGACATTCTCAGTAGCTTAGGGGCTGGAGGATCTTCTGTCTCTGGAGAGAGGAGTATTTTCAGAACCTCTCTTTCTACATGTGGACTTTCAGTCAGAAGGTCTGAAGTCTCAGTCTGTCACTGCCTACAGGTCTGAGAGGTTGGCATGTAACTTAGCGTCTCCGTCTTGTGAAGAAGGGAGTGGAAAGCATCTATGTGACAGGGCTACTAAGAGGATTCAGCGGGATGGCATATGTTATTTTAGAGCGGCCGCATCTCACTGAAATATAACGTGAGCCACATCCGTAATTACATTGTTTTCAGGTAGCCATATTCTAATAAGTGAAAAAGGGGGGTGCCAGGAGGCTCAGTTGATTCAGTGTCCGACTTCGGCTCAGGTCATGATCTCACGGTTCATGAGTTCGAGCCCCACACTGGGCTCTCTGCTGTCAGTGCAGAGCCCGCTCTGGATCCTCTGCTCCCACCTCACCCCCACCCCTCCTCTGCATATGGGCATGCTCTTTTTTTTCTCTTTCTCTCAATAAGAAACATTTTTTAAAATTTAAAAAGTAAAAAAGAAACCAGTGAAATGAATTTTAACAATATATGCATTTAACTTAATATGTCCAAAGTATCATTTCCACAGGTAATCAATACAAAAAAATATGGAAATGGCTTACATTCTTTAGTACTAAATCTTTGGCATCCAGCATATATTTTACATTATAACATTTCGATGAAGACTAGAGAAATTTGAAGTGTATGACTAGTGGCCACCCAACTGGATAGCACAGGTACAGATGTGAGTTAGTCACATAAACTAGTTTTCACTTAGCAGGCAAAGCAGAAAGGATCTAATCTAAGCTGGTAAAATGGTTGCTTCAGATTCTGGGAACTTCACGATTTTTTCCAAAAATAGGCATCATCTCCTTTGGTATGTTGAATTAAGAAAAAGCAATACTGAACGTATACAGTAAAAGTCTCCCTACACCATTTCAAAACTAAACAATACTATTAGCAACTACAGATTACATTTGGGGAAGTGAGCTTCATGATACTATTGGAAAATCGCCAATTCTCTTACTGCTCCTTAGGTCTTTAACTTTGGTGACCTCTAGATTCTGCCTCTCTGGTTTGCTTACCATTTTCATGTGGAAGAGATTTCTTTTCCAGCTTTTTAAGTCTGTTAAGGAACAGCACGAACTCTGCTTTACACCCTACGTA
Source organism: Prionailurus bengalensis (assembly GCF_016509475.1). Classification (NCBI taxonomy): domain Eukaryota; kingdom Metazoa; phylum Chordata; class Mammalia; order Carnivora; family Felidae; genus Prionailurus; species Prionailurus bengalensis. Next base: position 5,122,397 of record NC_057349.1, on the reverse strand, counting down.
ATACAGGCTACCTGAACATTACTTTGTATATACTTTTGAATATATACTTACCCATTTTGGGTCTTTCCAGTGATCCCTTTTCATCACGTGGCTGAGTCAAGAAACTGGTAGCCAGAACTACTATTTTGACTGGCTGGTGTTTCAGTCAAATGATGCCATGCTGGGTCGCCTGGGTGGCTCAGTCGGTTGAGCATCTATCTGCCTCTTGATTTCAGCTCAGGCCATAGTTTCATGGTTTGTGGGTTCGAGTCCTGCATCAGGCTCTGGAAGCCTGGTTGGGCTTCTCTTTCTCTCTACATAAATAAACAAAAAAATGACACCATGCTTGTACTTGGTACTGGTCATCAGAATTCTCACTTTGGAAACCCAGTCTGTTTTCCAATCAATGGACTGTTTCCTTTATGAATTTAGCCTTATTTCTAAGCAACAAAGCCAGGACCACATGACTGCTTTGTACCTTGTGAGCTCGGTCAAAAAGACATTGGTGAGATAGGCAGGGGGGCACGCGGGCACGCAGGTGAGAAAGCGCTTCCCGAAGGCGGCGCTGTGCGTGGCTGGGGATATTCCCTGAGAATGCTAATCCCCTGGAAAATTAAATGGGAAAACAGATTCGTAGTACCGTAGACGTAAACAAAAGACAGAACTTGAGGAACTCAAATGTGTCCACAAGCAGGCTGAGAGTTTTGCAGAGTAATGAGAAAACAAAGCTAGAGGTGTTGCTAAGGTGTCCCTGCCCCTTAAAACTGCAGTGACGTGTCCCCCCGCCTGGACCGACCCCGGGAGGGTGAGGGGCTGCAGGTCCGCGGCCCCCACCGCACCACAACACGGGAGCCCTCCACACCATTAGGAGTGCAGGAACCAGGGCTGTGCCGACAGGTGAGTCGTGCACTACCTATAGGAGAGCTTGTTCTCCCGGTGTTTTCCGTCTACCGGGGAGAGCTTCTTCCTCCCGCGCACAGGACACAAAGAAGACCGCATTCCACGCCCAAGGGCCTTCCGAGCGGAGGTCGGAAGGCAGCGACCTCGGGGGAGCAAAGACCTCCGAGCATCCCCACCCCACTCCGCGCAACTCCCACCGCGCAGGCGCGGGAAGGGGTGGGGCCGCCCGAGCGGAGGCGGGAGGCGATTCGCTGGATTCGTCTCGCGTCAACGGGTCACGTGACCATCGCGCCAGCCGAGCGGAGTTCGCAAGCTTTGCCGGGGGCGGGCGCCAGCCACTCCAGCGGCTGCGGGCTCTGTGCGAGGTGTTCCTGCCACGGCCTCCCGCGTCCGCCACGGGGATTGGGCGCTCCCATCCGGTAAGTGTGAGGGAAGTGGGTACGCGGGGACCGCTCCCCGACGGCTGCCGGGCGGCGGCTGGGGGTCAGGGTGGCTGCGACCGGGGCGCTGCGGGGGCCTTGGCGGGGGAGGCAGGGCCGGCGGGCGAGGGGCTGCCCCATTGGCTGGGTCGGTTTTGGCGCGCTCCGCCGTCCGCGCTCCCTATTGGTTGGCGGACGCGTCCCGGACGCGTGCGCCGCGGCGGGAGCTCCGGGTCAGGCCGCCGAGTTGCGGGTCCCCGGCTTCCAGTAGGGCTCCTGCTTGCGCCGCCGTTGGGCAGCCGGTGCCGTGAGAGATCCGACTTGCGCGTGCCCGGCTGTCGGGCCAGGCGGAACCCCCACCCTCTGCGGCTCCCTGGCCGGGATCCGAGGGGTCCGCAGCCTGGGCTCCCGGGGGGAGGTCTCTGGACCCTGCGATCCCGGTTTGGTAACCCTGGTGTCTCAGGTCGGTCAGCGTTTCCCACGCCGGAGAGGTAAGGGTGCAGGGTGCTGACCACAGTTTGATAAACACGCGAAAGATTGCACTTGGTCAGTGACCCTCCCCTGTTTTAACCCTGACTCTTACTGAAGCACATTTTACGTCGCAGTTTAGGAGCCAAACAAGGACATTAGACGTTTCACGAGGCAGTACTTAGGACCTCACACGCTGTGCACTCTGATATCTTCTCGTCTCTTCTGTTGTAAACAATGTTCATGACCTAGTGAATGATTCAGGGATCCCAGGCACTTTGAAAATAAACATTGCTCAGGGTAGTGGGTCCCCGCCCGCATTGGCTCAACCTAAAATAGGATAGAAAATAGCATCATACAGTTGGGGACTGTGTGTGTGCTGGGGCACAGGAGGTGTGTCATTGTCAAAGTTTGAAAGCCACTGCACTGAGTAAAGGCATACACCACAGAAGTCAGGGAGATCTATTTGGCTGGTATAGACACGTATTGGGGAGATCTATTTGGCAGGTATAGACCTATCCAGTACCTTCGAAGGTTGGATTTGGAGTGAGTTCTGGCCTCGTGGTCTGGTTAACCGCATTGCGTAATCCCTTTATCTTCTCCCTCTTTCTTCCCTCAATGTCTCACTCAGTTCACGGTGGTGGTTAAACATTCCCTACAGATGTAATTATATAATCTCATTTGATTGGATATTAAATCACTACTAACTGCTGGTTACCAGAGCCAATTTTATTACAGCTTAAAGCTGCCTTTGAAACAGCAAAGTTAGAATGCTATTCTTTTTTTTTTTTTTTTTTTTTTTAAGTTTCTTTTAAGAGAGACCCGAGACAGAGCGAGTTAGGGGAGGGGGAGAGAGAGAATCCCAAACAGGCTCTGCGGTGGTGGCACAAAACCATAAGATCCTGACCTGAGCCAAAACCAAGAGTTGGTTGCTTAACCCACTGAGCCATCCGGGGGCCCCTAGAATGCTCTTCTTAAGGATGGACCTGAGCATACCCAAGTACCTGGTGACCGTATTTGCTTCTCTTGGTGACCATTTCTCAGATCTTTTCTGTATTTAATCCAGGACAGAATAGTGTTTTGTAAAACTGTTTAGAATACATAATTTTCCTTTTGTAACAAGATGTTTCCAACCAGAATTATTTGTGTGTATAATACAGATACTAAGAGTCACTAACTTTAGACACTTTTGTCATCAATAGGGCTGAGTTTGGGTACCGTGAGATGAGATAGTTCCACCATACAGTGGTAGGATTTCTATGGTTGTTAAGTATTTTCAACAACAAAAGTCTGCACTCCACCTTCAGGTGCAAACCATTTTCTGCTTATGAATTACTAATCTTTTTTGCTTCATCAGGTGTATCATGAATCCCAATATGAAGCAGAAACATGAAGAAATCAAAGAGAACATAAAGGTATGTGATAAGATCACTTTTGTTTTAGAAAGCATGTGGTTAGAAGTAGTTTGACATAAGTTTAAAAAAAATTTTTTAAGTTTCTTTATCTTGAGAGAGACCGAGAGCACCAGCAGGGGAGGAACAGAGAGAGAGAGAGAGAGAGAGAGAGAGAGAGAATCCCAAGCACAGTCAGTGCAGAGCCTGACATGTGACTCGGACTCACAAAACCATGAGATCATGACGGAGCCGAAATCAAAAGTTGGGGACGCTTAACAGGCACCACCCAGGCACTCCTAGTTTGACATAATTTAACAAAATTTAACCTGGCTCTAATCTCTATAAACTTTGAAGTGTCGAACTTTTAGCCAGAGGACAGGTAACAACAGAGAACCTTGAAAAAATTAATTATGGTGGAAAGTAAGTTTTATGATCCGTGAATGTGCTATGTTTTTTCCATTTATTGAGGTTATCTTTAAATTTCTTTCAATACTGTTTTGTAATTTTCAGAGTATTGAGTTTTATGCTCCTTTTGTTTAATTTTTTGCCTAAGTATTTTATTAATGCTATTGTAGATAGAATTGTTTCTTGCATTAAATTTTCTGTGTGCTCATTGCTAGCATATAGAAAACAGGTGATTTTTATATTTTGAATTTGATGTGTCCTGCAGCCTTGCTGAAACTGTTTATTAGATTTAATAGTTTTTTAGTAGCTTCTTTAGGATTTTCCGTAAGATTGTGTTGCTTTCTTTCCACTCCTACGTTTTCTGAAATGATTTTTATTAAAATCCTTTGTATCTTTGGAATTCGTGTCTTTGAGCACAGAGACACATCTTGCATTATATCGTACGTGTTTTCAGAGTGCATTATACTCCTTACCATCTAACCTGCTTGTTGTGCTACACTTTTTGAATCCCCATATAATAGTGTCACTGGAAATCTTATCCCAAATATTTATTCTTACAACAATAAGAACAGAGTTTAATTTTGAATTTGTAATTTTGACTGACTTTGCTCTTAAGGTTCGAAATGAATTTACAACTTCACTAGGTTCTGCTGCACAACTTAGCTGCTGAGGATTCCTGAGAATGAGACATCTTCGGGAAATCTATCAGTTTGCAGATTCAAATTAAATAGAGTAAATAAAAGCTTTTCATAAGGGATAGCAGATGCTTGCTAATAGGTGGTTGACTTTGTCTTAGTGTCCTTACATTATTTTTCTTAATACCGTGCATTGATAATTTGTATAAAAATCTTTAAATACTCAGAGTCAATAGTATAATACTCTCAATTAACAGTTACCAGGATATTGCCAGTCTTGTTTCATCTACATCCTCATTCACTCCTTGAGTCACCTAATTATTTTGAGGCAAATCCCAGATTTCAGCAGATCCTTCTATTTAAAGAGGAATCTAATGTTTACTAGCTAGAGTAAAACTATCTCGGATATAAAAGGATTAGAGTTCTGGTTGGTTCTGATTCAGCCTCCAAAACTGTGACCTTGGGTGAATTATTATTTTTATTTATTTATTTACTTTTTTGATGTTTATTTTTGAGACAATGCGAGAGACAGAGTGAAAGTGGCGGAGGGGCAGACAGAGGGAGACGCAATCTGAAATGGTCTCCAGGCTCTGAGCTGTCAGCACAGAGCTCGACTTGGGGCTCGAACTCATGAACCATGAGATCATGACCTGAGCGGAAGTCATTTGCTTAACCGACTGAGCCACTCAGGCACCCCTTGGGTAAATTATTTAGCATTGCAGCCTCTGTTCACATCTATGTAAAACAAGAAAATTGGACTAAAACCAGATCTGTAAGGGGCACCAGGGTGGCTCAGTGGTTGAGCGTCCGACTTCGGCTTAGGTCATGACCTCATGAGTTTGGGGTTTGAGCCCCTCATGACCTCATGAGTTTGGGGTTCATGGGTTTGAGCCCCACATCTGGCTCTGCTGAAAGCTCAGAGCCTGGAGCCTGCTTTGGATTCTGTGTCTCCCTGTCTCTGTTCCTCCTCTGCTCACGCTCTGTCCCTGTCTCCTAAAAAAAATAAAATGTTAAAAAAATTTTTTTTAAATAAAAATAGATCTGTAAGAGTGAATTATGGTTGCTCATGGCTTTCTTACCAATTGTATGCAAAATTCCCTGTGAGTAGTGCTTTTGTGTTTTTTTTTCTTTTTGAGGGAGAGAGAGAGAAGGGTTCACAGAGTCTTAAATTGTTTTATAAAAACATTATGGCCCATTAATGTAGAAGAACATTTTGGCTCTAAAGAATCTGTTATTCCAGTGTATAATCTGTATAAAGAAAATGACAATAGCAATATTACATCTTTGGGGCTGGATGCTTAAAGCTTACATGTATAAAAGTTAATCTTGAAAACTCATTTTTTTTCTGACAGTGATTTATCTGGCTTCTTTGGCCATTATAAGTAGCAAGCATTTAAATAAATTAACACCTCCCATTCTTAAGGATCCCAAGTTAGGTTTTCTTCTATTTGTCTGGGGGCTGGTGACTAATCTATAAAATGACATCGGCAATGTTGGTGTAATATTTGTTCTCAGAGTGGTTGGCATTTGTTCTTCGGTTAAACAGTGAGATAATGATCAGCGGTAGAAAGTTTACCGTGGGAAAGGCGAGCTCTTGCCATGTGAACTGCAGTATGGAATCGGTAACTTTCTCACGCTGCTTTGGTGTCATGTTCTTGCAGCCCTTGTTCGAGTGTGTACCTTTGTTTGCTGACCCATGGTGGCAGTATAACTAATGATTTTTTGCAAAAACAGGGCTTTCAGGTCAGGAAATCTATGGGAATCTATTTCCATATTTTAAGGAAGGGTATATTTTTTTCAAAACTGGAGCATGGGCGTTTTACAGTACCCTGGCGCCTCCAGCACTGCCATTTTGGCCGTCTCCGGATGAGCAGGCTTGAAGCAAAACTGCTTCTGCAGTCAGGTCCTTTTATGGGTATATTTGGTTTTGTGTAAAGTACATTCTTGAAAATTATATTCCTGGGATGTGTGGGTGGCTCAGTCGGTTGAGCCTCTGACTTTGGCTCAGGTCGTGATCTCATGGTGCGGGAGTTTCAGTTTCAGCCCGCTCCCCATCCTGTGTCTCCCTCGCTCTCTGCCCCTCCCCCCCCCACTCTTTCAAAAAAATGAACATTTTAAAAAAAATTAAATTCCTTTGGTAAATACATACAAGTGTGTTAGGAAATGTTCACTATTTAACAGAAGTCTGAGATGAATCCTTTTGTTTAGGGAAATAAGTATTTTGCGGTGTAAATAATTAATCTTTTTCCTCAATTTCCCTCTTCTGTGGGTTTCTACCATAAATGCTAAGACGTCTGTGTGGCAGATCTTTTTAAGAGGGAATACAAGTACTCCTGTTGTACTGGAATTCATCACGCATGGTTTGAAGTATTAGAGCTTAGAAATTTTGTTACATTTTTGTTCTAACTAGATGTGATTAGTTGACAAAATGACTGTAATAACAGCATATATTGAAATGGAAGGAGGACTGCTCCTCGTGTAGCAAACTCGTGTTTGGGTAATATGAGCCATTCTTAGGATTTTTTCAAACTTTATTATAATTTTAGGGAGATAACACGTTTGCTAGTTGAATAAACCAATGTGTTGCTCGTATGCAACATTATAAAAATTATATAGAAGAACAGGGGTGCCTGGGTGACTCAGTCGGTTAAGCGTCTGACTTCACTTCAGCTCAGGTCATGATCTCACTGCTGGTGAGTTCGAGCCCCGCGTCGGGCTCTGTGCTGACAGCTCAGAGCCTGGAGCCTGCTTTGGGTTCTGGGCCTCTGCCCCTCCCCCTGCTCACACTCTGTCTTTCTCTCAAAAATAAATAAGCATTAGAAAGAAAAAAACAATAAAATTATATAGCAGAACAAATACTAGTGTTCTTAGTGTTTCTTTTTTCCTAAATCATAGCAGGAATAAAAGAGCAACAACCCATATAGCAACTCAGTAACCAGATAATAAATTATGTTGACTTCTAGAATAGTCCTGTCCCAAGAAGGACTCTGAAGATGATTCAGCCTTCTGCAGCTGGAGCTCTCGTTGGAAGAGAAAATGAGGTATGTGTTACTGGGCTGGAATGGGGTTCTGATGAGCCTGCCTTTACAGAGATGTCTAAATCATTGAAACCAGAGTAACAATTGCATGTTTCTCACAGCAGTGGTTTGTGTAGTGATGGTTGAGTTTAGGAAGTTCAGAATTGGTATGAATAATTAGTAGGACTGGGATGGTGTAGTAAGTTCTGAGTAGCCAACAGGAGTAATGTTTGATGTTTTGGGAATAAAATGTTAGATTTTATCTATCAGGATAGAATCACTGATGAGGGCTTCTAGGCTTTTGCAAGGTTGAAAATAACCTTTCTGTGGCACTTCGTTATTTAAACACTAAACATGATTTCAGCTAAGCCTTAGACCCAAGCCTAATCTAGTTGCTGCAAATAAGGTTTCTAAAATAACTATACATTTTTGTAGAGTTTTAAAATGTGTGATTTTTTAAAAGATCCAAAGATATAAAGAAGACAGACGAGCACTCTATTTTTAATACATACTGACAAAACCGCCCAACTTTCATTCATTAAATCAAAATAAATGAGATTGATGTATGTATTTTCATTATAGTTGGTTAAAGACTTGTCCAAAAGGAAACATTGGAACGACCAGTTAACATCTAAGAATTCCAGCGCTGGAGTTGTCATTGTCCCAGAACATAGTGAAAATAAAGATTTTAGTGGAGTTACTCAGGAAGCATTTGATCTTATGATTGCAGGTATGAAAATATGTATAACTTTTATCTTAAATTTCTTAATAAAGGTAAATATTTGTACAGTTATGAATTCTGTACACAATCTCTTAACCTGGAGACACAATTAGATATTTTACTCAAATATTTTGGTAATTTAAAATTTCTTGGGGCGCCTGGGTGGCGCAGTCGGTGAAGCATCCGACTTCAGCCGGGTCACGATCTCGCGGTCCGTGAGTTCGAGCCCCACGTCGTGCTCTGGGCTGATGGCTGGGAGCCTGGACCCTGTTTCCGATTCTGTGTCTCCCTCTCTGTCTGCCCCTCGCCCATTCATGCTCTGTCTCTCTCTGTCCCAAAAATAAATAAACGTTGAAAAAAAAAATTAAAAAAATAAAAATAAAAAAAAATAAAATTTCTTATGGTTGTAAATACGCATACACTGTAAGTTTGGGCCGGCCTTACTGTTTGGTAAGATCCAGCTGTGGATGGTAGTGATTAATTAAGGGTTATAAAACTTGGAAATCGTCTTTTCAGAAGAAAAGTGTGTAGAGAATGGATTTGAAGAAAGGGATTTGAGTATGTCAGAAAATGAGGGGAGCCAGCGGAAACACGGCGAAGAGAGGGAGCCGGTTGGATCTACTCATTGTTGAATGGCAGTGGAGATCAAAGGGAACCGAGCGATGCTTTGTAAATCTTGTGGAAGGATTTGTTCAGTAGAAAAAAGTAGTGTTTTTTTGTAGCAGCATGTAACCTTGTCTTCAAGGTCTGTATGTAAAACATTCATTTATTTTAGAAAACCCATCCTCTCAATATTGGAAAGAAGTGGCAGAGAAACGGAGGAAGGCTCTCTATGAAGCACTTAAGGAAAATGAGAAAGTATGTACCAAATAGAATTTGTGGCAGTTTTTAACATTCCGGGAGGATTTTCCTTCTATTGCTTCACATGTTTGGTTAGAGCGATATAAATTAGCTTTGACGTTGGCCTAAGAAAGGTTTAATTAGAAAGGATTTATGCGTCAGAATTGTGATGCAAAAGCAGCTTCCTGTACCGAGAGCTGAAGGTGGTGGTGGTGGTGTTAGCAGCCTTCATGCTGCGTGTGTCTATCGGATATATACTTGGAGGCGTATGGTGTGGGTTTGTAGCATGGCAGGTGTATGGAATACTGAACTCTACTTATATCGTATAGCTTCATAAAGAGATTGAAGAGAAGGACAATGAAATTGCCCGCCTGAAAAAGGAAAATAAAGAATTGGCGGAAGTAGCAGAACACGTACAGTATATGGCAGAGGTAATAGAGGTAGGTATTTCAATGTTCTCCTGATGCAGAATCATCTGTTACAGTGGGACGCAGTAGTGTAATCAGTAAGGGATTGGGCTCTGGAACCCGATTTCCTGGATGTGAGTCTTAGCTCCCTGCCTCGCACAATAAAGTTTGTTAAATCAGGTAAGTTATTTATCTTGTCAGGCCTTCATTTTCCTCATTTGTAAAATGGGACAATAGTGGGTGCTATATGCTTGATATGAAAATAATGAGTTAACAATGATGAAAGTTCAGAGAAGTCCTTGCCCGTAATAAGAGCCCGGTGATTGCAGATAATTCTCATGAAGCAACAGAACAGCTATTTTCTTGTAGAAATATAAAGAGACTTATTTACATGTGAAAAATTTATGGAAAATTTTTCTATTTTACAGTTCAAAGTTTTAAACTGGTTTTAATTTAACTTTAATGCCAGTGTGACATTACAGTCATATATAAAACTGTTAATTGGTGCACTAAATGAGTTTGGTGGTCGTATCTGACTTTTCAATTTGGAAGAAACTAATGTGTTTATAAGAATTAGCCTGTGGGGCACCTGGCTGGCTGTCGGTAGAGCATACATGACTCTTGATCTTGGGGTCATGAGTTCAAGCCCTACATTGGGTGTAGAGGTTACTTAAAAAAAAAAAAAAAAAAAAAAAAAAAAAAAAAAAAAAAGACTTAGGTTGATAATTGTTATTTTGCAGTCTTGAGCTAAAAAAAAGGTCTTGGGGAGCCTGGGTGGCTCAGTCGGTTAAGCATTCGACTTTGGCTCAGGTCACGATCTCACGGCTTGTGGGCTGACAGCTCAGAGCCGGGAGCCTGCTTCTGAGTCTGTGTCTCCCTCTCTCTGCCCCTCCCCTGCTCATGCTCGGTCGTGCTCCCTTGCTTGCTCTAGCTCTCTCTCTCTCTCTCTCTCTCTCTCAAAAATAAACATTAAAAAAAAATAGGTCTCAAAGTTACTTGTGTTTGCAAAAAATCATCTTGCTGGTAGGAAGAAAGTTTTTGAAATAAAAGCTTTTCTTGTACCGAATTGCTTACATTTTAAAGCCATGACAGAATTAATGTTTTGAGTTTTCACTTGGAAGTACTGAAATAGCTCAGTCTTTTTTTGTAACAGCCTTTCTTAACTGCCATTGGTTCACAGCAGACTGGAAATTTAAAAACCTGGTCCTTCACCATAAGTAGCTTGAGAAGTGATTGGAGTTACACTGTGAAAGCATGCCAGTGCTTAAAAAAAAAAAAAAAAAAAAAAAAAAAAAAGGGCCAATTCGGGGCACCTGGAGTGGCTCAAACATCTGACTTGATTTTAGCTCAGGTCATGATCTTCTGGTTTGTGAATTTGAACCCCTTGTTGGGCTCTGTGCTGACAGTGTGGAGCCTGCTTGGGATTCTCTCTCCCTGTCTCTCTGCCTCTACTTGCTCTCTCTCTCTCTCTCTCTCTCAAAAAAAATAAACTTGAAAAAAAATGAGCAAATGTTAAGTGCTGCAACTTTACTGAAATATGGTTTAGTATAGTAGAGGTTTTGATATAACATTTGATTGATTGTAGGTGACTTTAATGGGGAAGCATTATGAAAAGGACCTCATTAGAACATTGAGGGTAAATTATATCAGCATACTGCTAGTGGACTTGGGCTTTTAAGTATTTACAATAAATTGTTCGTTTATCCTTTTAAAAGAGACTGCATGATGGACCTCTGGATAACTTCGAATCACCAAATAGTCAGGAATTTGATTCTGAAGAGGAAACTGGTGAGGACTCTGAAGTGGAAGATTCAGAAATCGGTACATGTGCTGAAGAAGTTGTATCTTCCTCTACAGATGCAAAACCACATGTGTGAAATTCTCTAATATTTGACTCTCGAGAAATATACTGCCAAAGTTTGCCTCCACTATAGTTCTTTGTAGCAGAACTGACAAACGTATAATGCAAAGTTGGAATCAAAGTTCCTTGTTTGAATCCTGGGACCCTGTTGTATTAAAATACAAATACTATGTATTTTTAATCTACGATGTTTTATGTAAATAGCATTTTCTCAGATGTCAGACACCACTTGTGTATATGATAAATAAACTTCAGTCTCGTGTTGAGTGTCGTGTGTACCTTGGAAGAATGAAGTATAAGCCGTCTGTATAGAAAATGTGTCCATTTCTGTGGTTTTTATGTTTTCTGTTCCTCTGCTATCTTAAGGGAAACAAGGAGAAAATGAATTTGTCCCTCTTAATACTGAGATAGTTGAAGTTTTTACTCCCAAACTTGGTTGTACCTCAAGCTCATTGTAGGGACTATTGGTTTCCAGATATTCTTACTGGGTACTTTAGATCATTGAGTAGGAGACTTCAGTATCAAAAGCTCCCCACATCAGATCAGCCAGGTAAATCAGGCTGATCAGATCAGCCAGGTAAAGGCTCAACTGCCTGGTATAATCAGACTCTTCTCAGAAGCTTAAAATGGTGATGATCGTGACCATCTTTTGGGGGTTGGAAGGCAGGTGAAATTGCACTTAAGAGATGCAGGGGGACAAAAGGTAAAAGTTCTGAAACTTTCTCTTCACACATTTCACATATGGGATAGTATGGAGTATATATTGAGGAATAAGAGAGTAAGAGATTAAGTTAGAAATTTCCCATAGGTGTTTTGAATGAAGAAAAGGACAAAGGAAATTGTTTATAAAGTATATAGCACTGGGATAGAATGTGTTCTGTGAGAAGCATACACATACCTTCGTGTAGACTGGCAATAAAGAGCACGGTCAAGCCTTAAAGGACTATTTGCGGCAAGTTATTTATCCATATAAAACTTGATTACTTTTTTGAATTTTTAATGTTTATTTTTGAGAGAGAGAAACAGAGCATGAGCAGGAGAGGGGCAGAGAGAGAGAGGGAGACACAGAATCTGAAGCAGGTTCCAGGCTCTGAGCCGTCCGCACAGGGCCTGATGCGGGGCTCGATCTCACAGACGGACATCACCACCTCAGCCAAAGTTGGATGCTCAACCGACAGCCACCCAGGCTCACCTAATGTTCTTCTCTCTTATGTTGAGATGAAGTCTGCCTCAGTGTTATTTGAGGATTAAAACCTTTACTACAGTGTCTGAACTAAATGCTTTTAAGAATGGAAGTGATTATTGGGGCTCCTGGGTGGCTCAGTTGGTTCAGCATCCATCCGACTTTGGCTCAGGTTATGATCTCCCAGTTTCTGAGTTTGAGCCCCGCATCTGGCTCTGTGCTGTCAACTCAGAGCCTGGAGTCTGCTTCAGATTCTATGCCTCCCTCTCTCTCTGCCCCTTCCCTGTTTGCACTCTATTTTTGAGAGCGATAAACTAAAAAAAAAAAAAAAAAAGTGATTATTAATCTACAGCAACACTGTCCAGGAAACTTTCTGAGATGTTAGAAATATCTTTGCTGTCCAGTGTGATGACCAGTTAGCCATATGTGGCTGTTGAGGACTTGAGATGGGGCTAGTGGGAGTGAGGAACTGCATTTGTTTTTAAATGGCTGCATGAGGTCGATGGCTACTGTGTTAGTGCAGCTCTGTTTTAGGGATGGGCCACTAGCCCAAAGATGGAATTAAAGGCTAGAGGGGTGCCTGGGTGGTTCACTCAAGCATCCGACTCTTGATTTTCAGTGCAGGTCATGATCTCAGTTTGTGGGTTTGAACCCCACGTAGGGCTTCACGCTGACAGTGTGGAGCCTGCTTGGGATTCTCCTCTCTCTGCCCCTCCCCAACTCATGCAATCATGCTTTGTCTCAAAAAGTCACAGTAGGCATAAACAACATGGACAGATCTCCATGACGTCGAGTGAAAGAAACAAGGTAAGAGTACCTGCTGTATGCTTCCATTTAAATACAACCAGAATCTTGATAGAAAGCAAATCAGTTGCCTAAGGACCTTGAGGTGGTTTTGAGGATGGATTTCAAGAGGAAACTTGGGGTGATAGATTTTTAAGCCTAGCAGTTGGGAACTAGTTGACAGAGAATTTGGAAGAATTACCTTTAGATGATGAGTCTGATTTTCCTTTTCTTTTTTTCTTAATGTTTATTTTTGAGAGCGAGAGAGAGTGTGAGTGGGGGAGGGACAGAGAGAGAGAGGGAGACACAGGATCTGAAGCAGGCTCCAGGCTGTCAGCACAGCGCGGGGCTTGAACTCACAAACTGTGAGATCATGATCTGAGCCGAAGTTGGACACTTAACTGAGCCACTCAGGCGCCCCAGGTCTGATTTTCAATTAGGTATCTAAAGTCAGAACACCTCAGTGAAATGCCTTGAAGATAGAGTCAGAGGTCCGTCACATCTGGCAAGTTAGAGTAACTCCTTTGACGTTGGCTTAAAAAAATTCAGGAGTTGGGGCGCCTGGGTGGCGCAGTCGGTTAAGCGTCCGACTTCAGCCAGGTCACGATCTCGCGGCCCGTGAGTTCGAGCCCAGCATCAGGCTCTGGGCTGATGGCTCAGAGCCTGGAGCCTGTTTCCAATTCTGTGTCTCCCTCTCTCTCTGCCCCTCCCCCGTTCATGCTCTGTCTCTCTCTGTTCCAAAAATAAATAAATGTTGAAAAAAAAAAATTAAAAAAAAAATTCAGGAGAGCTTCTGTAAGGATATCAATAGGTTAAGAATCTGTTGGAAAACCGTTAACGTGGGAAGCCTGGATTAGACTGAACTAATTTGTCAATATATTCTATACAGTTAGTATTACATATGAAAACTAACCAGGATGGCCTGTAAAGGGTTGGAGGGGGAATACAGATGGAAAAATCCTAAATAAAATGGTAAAGCTAATCCAGTTGTATCCTGGAAGATAAAACATGACCAACTTGGGGTTTATCCCAGGAATGCAAGACTGTTCTAGTTTTAGTGCACGCTTGAAATTCTGAACATTGAAGGGGGGAAAAGCCCATAATCTTAATAACAGCATGGATACGATTAAGCTTGGGAAAGAAGAAATTGCAACTTGATAAAACTATCTTCCTATGCCTAGCATCACATGGTGAATGGTTAAAGGCAAAGCTTTAGAAACTTACAAGGTCACGAACTAGAGAAGAATGGACCACCATTTTTACAAATTCTTTTCACGGTCTCAGTCTGGTGCAATCAAACCAAATAAAGCTAATTATGGGAAGGAAAAAGAACTCATTTACATACGAAAATCCCAAGAGCAACCAGAAACAAATTAAGTGGCCAGATTTTAAAATATCCCTACATTAATTGCTTTTCTATACACTGGTACAAGTTTAAAAACTGGGTATGGTCGCGGGGGTGGCGTGGTGAGAAGGTCTGTGAAGAAAGTGAAATGTTACTAAGATGTATGTAGAAAAACTTCTAAAAAAGTTCTTGAACGTGTCTCTTCTTGCCTTTCTTGGAGTTCTTTGTAAAACAGAGAAACTAATCCTGTCTGCCGTGAACAAAAATGGGATTCATCAGAAGACTACAATGGTCCTGAGGAAGCAGAAGTCAGAGCGGCACTGGGGACCCCGCAGCAGGTGCTAATCGACGTTGTCTTAGTGCTGTTTGATTTTCTCCCCTTTCCTGAGATGGCAAGATTGGCATAGCCGGGCTATGTCACTGCTCCTCTGAAGGGCAAGATGGCTGGGTTGGCAGTCTCTTAAGGCTACACCGTGGACAAGGTATCCCCTCAAAAGAAATTGAAATGTCATCAGAAGAAAAATTGATTCTAACGAGCCAGAGCACCACACATGTCACTACGCAGCCTTAGGGCCCTTGAGACTTTGTTTAGAAAAACCACCCTGTGCCCACCCTGCCTCTTCCAAGATACCTCAGTCGAATTTTAGGTTTTAGCTAATGAAGTCATTATCTTTTGCCCAAGAAGGATAGGAGCTGGTGTGTCTGAGCTCCTGGGGCCTCTGGGCAGGATAACTGAGGTGTGTGCTGTGTATTTACTAGAGCAGTCCCTCAGTAGGATCACAAGTTCCCTTTTACCCAGATAGTAACTTTTTGATAACACACCTTCTATCGGCTTTCTCCCCCACCCTGTTCTTAGTTCCTTAGGTCAATCTTGAAATACGGTCCCTGCATTCAAATTCTTAACTGGAGTTCGCTTCTAGGAGAACTCAAATGTTGGGGAGAGATGCGATTGTAAGGAGCAACCAAGGAAAGTAAAGTAACTGAGTGTTAACACTTTGGTAAACCAGTTTTGAATTCCAAGCTTAGCATACGAATGTCTCAAGGTCCACTTCAGCCTTTTATTTTACCACCTTCAACTTCCACGTGTGCTAGAGTCCAAAGAGGAATCTGAATACAACAACAGAGCTAGGCTGCCTCTTAAGCTACATTTCCATAGATAAAATGTTAACCAAAAGTTCTCTAAGCATTGTCAGAAGAGGGGCCTTAGCAGTTTCCGGTTAAGCATGTGAGTCAAACCCAGCCATTTAGCTACTCTGTCTCCCTAGACCCCATTAAAAATGACAGTAATCTATAAAAGACATAATCTCACACTGATGAGTCGGTTAATAGCCAGGGAGGATGAAGGAAAAGTGACAAAACAGGGCACAGAAGGAAACTGAAACAAAAATACGAGTATTGCTAAGCAATCCCATTTCTAGAAATCTATTCCACAGATATGTTCCCACACGTGTGAAATGATCTATATTTAAGATCATTTAATGATCTATTTATTCTATTTATTCTATTTGTTCTATCTTATCTATTTAATAGATCTACTGATCTATTCTTTTTTCATTTTTTTATTTAAAAAAAATTTTTTTTAACTTTTATTTATTTTTGAGACAGAGAGAGACAGAGTATGAATGGGGGAGGGTCAGAGAGAGAGGGAGACACAGAATCTGAAACAGGCTCCAGGCTCTGAGCCATCAGCACAGAGCCTGACGCGGGGCTTGAACTCACGAACTGCGAGATCATGACCTGAGCCAAAGTCGGACACTTAACCGACTGAGCCACCCAGGCGCCCCTGAATGATCTATTCTTTAAGGTAGAGAACCTAGACCAAGATAAAGTATTGGTAGATACAACACCATCTTTCACAGAACTAGAACTAATAATCCTAAAATTTGTATGGAAGCACAAAAGACCACGTATCGCCAAAACTATCTTGAGAAAGAAGAACAAAACTGGAGGTATCACCATCCCAGATTACAAGATACACAACAAAGGTGTAGTAATCAAGACAGTATGCTACGGGCACAAAGATGGACATGTAGGCGAGTCGAACAGGACAGAGAGCTCAGAAATAAACCCATGCTTTTATGGTCAATTTATGATGAAGCAAGAACATACAAGGGGAAAATGCCATCTCTTCTATAAATGGTGCTGGGAAAAGTGGACAGCAGCATGGAAAAGACTGAAACGGGACCACTTTCTTCCACCATACACAAAAATAAACTCAAAATGGATTATAGACTTAAATGTGAGACCTGAAGCCATAAAACTTGTCAAAGAAATTGCTGGCTATGTGTTCTTCTACATCAGCCATAAAAACACTTTTCTAGATAGGTCTCCTGAGGTAAGGGAAACAAAAACAAAATTACTTTGTTGGGACTAAACCAAACTAAAAAGCTTCTGCACAGTGAGGGAAACCAGCAAAACAAAAAGGCAACCTACTGAATGGGAGAAGATGTTTGCAAACGACATATCCAATAAAGGGTTAATATTTAAAATATATAAAGAACTTCTATAACTCAACACACACACACATAATCCAACTAAAAAATGGGCAGGGGACCTGAATAGACATTTATCCAAAGAAGACCTACAAATGACCAACAGACACATGAAAAGATGCTCAACATCACTCATCACCAGAGAAATGCAAATTAAAACCACAATGAGACATCACTTTACACTTGTCAGAATGACTTAAATAAAAAAACACAAGAAATAACAAGTGTTGGCAAGGATGTGGAGAAAAAGGAACCTTTGTGCACTGTCGGTAGAAATGTAAATTGGTACAGATACCATGGGAAACCAGTATGGAGGCTCCTCAAAAAGTTAAAAATTGAGGGGCGCCTGGGTGGCGCAGTCAGTTAAGCGTCCGACTTCAGCCAGGTCACGATCTCGCGGTCCGTGAGTTCGAGCCCCGCGTCGGGCTCTGGGCTGATGGCTCGGAGCCTGGAGCCTGTTTCCGATTCTGTGTCTCCCTCTCTCTCTGCCCCTCCCCCGTTCATGCTCTGTCTCTCTCTGTCCCAAAAATAAATAAACGTTGAAAAAAAAAATTAAAAAAAAAAAAAAGTTAAAAATTGAAATTAACCCTATGATGCAGTAATTCCATGGCTAGATAATTACCCAAAGGAAATGAAAACACTAAGTTGAAAAGATAAATACACCCTCTGTTTATTGCAGCATTATTTACAATAGCCAAGAAACGGAAGCAGCCCAAGTGTCCATAGATAGATGAATGGATAAAGAAAGTGTGGGATAGATGTATATAGATTATAGATATACAGAATAGATGAGTGGATAAAGACAGGAGATATAGATGGTATAGGTATATAGACAATGGAATATTACTCAGCCATAAAAAAGCAGGAACTCTTGACATGGGCAACAAATAGCACGGATGGACTTAGAGGGTATTACGCTAAGTGAAATAAGTCAGAGAAGGACAAATACCAGATGATTTCACTCATGTGGAATTCAAGAAACAACAACAAAAAAAGACAAACTCAAAACAGACTCTTAAATACAGAGAACAAACTGGTGGTTGCCAGAGGAAAGATGGCGTGTGGGGGGTGATAAGTGAAATAGATAAAGGGGATTAAGAGTATACTTCTCATGGGATACCAGGGTGGCTCAGTTGGTTAAGTGTCCAACTCCTGATTTCAGCTCAGGTCATGATCTCATGGTTAGTGACTTGAGCCCCGCATCAGGCTCTGTGCTGACAGTGTGGAGCCTGCTTGGGATTCTTTCTTTTCCTCTCTCTCTGCCCCTCCCCTGCTCATGCTCATTCACACTCTGTCTCAAAATAAACAAACAAACAAAAAAATACACTTGTCGCAATGAGCACTGAGTAATGTATAGAATTGTTCAATCATTACATTGTACACCTGAAGTTAATATAATATTGTATGTTAATTATACTTCAATTTTTAAAAAGGTGAATCCCAGAAAAAAATTGCTGCAAATAAAATGCTACTATATAAGAAAACAAGACTAAGAATATATACTAAGAATATAATCTGTATATTATATCTATACAGATAGAATACCTCTGGAAAGTATTCTTTCCAGCAGGGAACCTGCTACTTTTCTAAATCTGGTGTTTTCAGGGCGCCCGCGTGGCTCAGTCAGTTAAACGTCCAACTTCCGCTCAGGGCCTGATTTTGTGGTTTGTGAGTTTGAGCCCCGCGTTGGTCTCTGTGCTGATAGCTCAGAGCCTGGAGCCTGCTTCAGATTCTGTGTCTCCCTCTCTCTCTGCCCCTCCCCTGCTTGTACTCAGTCTCTCAAAAAGTGAATAAACATTAAAAAGAAAATCTAAATCTGAGGTTTTCTTCCAGGAGTGGGAAACTCCAGTCCTGTAACACTCCTGGTTTCAGCAGAGGTGAGTGACCTCACTGACTGTAGGCTTTGGGAAAAACAGAGCCTGGCTCTTCTGAGGAGTGAGGACTTTGAGGTCCTCTGCTGCTCCTCCAGGGTCAGAGGCTGGCTGAAGTCAGATGATCCCTCCAGAAAAATAAACGTATCGTCGGAAATGGCAGATCTCCAAAAACTAACCTCCTCTTCATTCTTTCTGAGGAAACTAGTGGAAAACCCGCTCCAAATTCAGATGTGGGAGTGAACCAGAAAAAGGAAAGCAAAAGTATGTGGGATCCCTCAATAGTATGTGGGATCCCCCAACATGGGAGGGATAGAGGGGATCCCTGGTGGTGAAGGGAAATCCTAAAATCTTTGCTAGCCAGGTGGGAGGCCCAAATGGGAACAATAGCATGGTGGCATCCAGGATGGGGGTGGGGGTCTGTCTTCAAGAGGAAACAATTAGCGTGTAAGTATTGGGTGGCTGAACAGTTAGGGAGAATGGAAATCCGTGAATGAAACTAAGCAACACAACAAAGGAACCAGACTCCAGGGAAAACAGAGTTGTATGAGGAAGGAAATGATGCTACACATACTACTTAGCCATGAAAAACGCTGAAGTACTCCTCTTGTTTTAATGGACAATTGTGGCACAATTATATTGAGAGACGAAGGGGAAACCCCAGCAAGGAACAGGGTTAGAACCTTAAGACCTTGTCAGTCATAGTAAGAAGTAAAAAGAAAATTACCTAAAATTGGGGGGGGGAAACGAATTAGAACTACTTATTTTTTAACGTTTATTTATTTTTGAGACAGAGACAGAGCATGAACAGGGGAGGGTCAGAGAGAGAGGGAAACACAGAATCTGAAAACGGCTCCAGGCTCTGAGCTGTCAGCACAGAGCCCGATGCAGGGCTTGTACCCACGGACCGTGAGATCATGACCTGGGCCAAAGTTGGACGCTCAACCGACTGAGCCACCCAGGTGCCCATATGTGAACTATTTAGAACTAGGATAGTCATAATAATAAAACAATAATAATAAAAACCAGAAGAATCAGCCAAAAAGCCTCAAATGGTCATCTCTGGGAGTGCAAATCAGGAAGGGGTTAAGGGAATGCTATTTCTCAGTCTGAGTCATTGTATTATTTGACTTAAATTTTTTTTTAAATGTTTATATTTGAGAGAGAGCACACAAGCTGAGGAGAGGCAGAGAGAGAAGGAGACACAGAATCCTAAGCAAACTCCAGGCTCTTAGCTGTCAGCACAGAGCCGGATGCAGGGCTCGAACTCATGAACCGTGAGATCATGACCTGAGCCACAGTCAGGCACTCAACTGAGTGAGCCACCCAGGCACCCCACATTATTTGACTTTTTAAATTATGTTTGTGTATTACTTGGACATTACTATTAAAATTTAATTTAAAGAGCATTAACAGGGGCACGTGGGTGGCTCAGTCAGTTAAGCGTCCGACTTCAGCTCAGGTCACGATCTCACGGTTTGGGAGTTTGAGCCCTGTGCTGTCAGCACAGAGCCCACTTCGGATCCTCTGTCTCCCTTTTTGCCCCTTCCCTGCTGGTTCTCTCTCTCTCTCTCTCTCTTAAAATAAACTTCAAAAAAATAATAAAATAAAAAGCATTAACAAAAAGTAATTTCTGACCATGACCCAGTCTCTAAATGGGACTTCCAATTTTCAACCCTTAATCTACCGCCATAAAGGGGATTCTGGTTTGAGAAAGTCTGCATTCACAAAATTCACAGAGGATGAGAATACACAGTTGCTCAGCAGAACACAGCGTTCTCTGGTTTAACCCCTGAGAACACTTGTGCCAAGATCCCTATGAATCCGCGTGATGTGATCAGCCCTCCTATAAGAAATACAAGCAGGGATCACAGAACTGCATTACCATTTTACCGTCACATTGAAGCACAGCTCGGTCAAAGCCAGTTTGTGAAAAAGGTGAAAAATTCAACATCCACTGGCTGCAACTTAAGGCAACGGTCAGTGTGCCTTTAGGCACTTGCGATAAATACCACTTTTTGCACTAAAGCTTTTAATGAGACTGCGTAGCACAGAAGTCAGGTGCAGGCTTTCTGCTACTTATTCTCTAACCGATAATACAGGGATTGTGCACATCGTTGTAGGAAAACCCAAGAGCCTACCTTCAGGCTGCCTCTAGACGTCTGAACACGCGGCACCCCGTCTCCATCCAGAGTTCTACCGGTGGAGTTGAGTTGAGGTTTTATTGAGTGTTAATTGCCCCGAACTTTCAGCTGGCCTCACGCGCGAAGGGATCATGCTTTGGTGGCCAGAAAACCCTCTCAGATAAAGTCGTGGCAGCTGGATGATGAGAAGATCAGCACTGAGATAGGGCTAAAAGGGCACAGGTGGGGTAGTGTCCATTACAAGAGGTGGCTGTGGGCGAGGTTAGGGTCTGGCATTTCTAGGTGCCTTGGCTTAATGTCATCTGATGACACCCCCCCCCAAAACACACCATTGCTCCTAACAGTTGTATAGGTAATGCATCGTTCACTGAATCCCCGTTTTATGAACCTACATTTTATGAGGTCATTTTATTTTTATTTTATTTTATTTTTTTAAGTGTATTTATTTTGAGAGAGACAGAGATAGCACAGTGGGGGAGGGACAGAGAGACAGGGAGAGAGAGAGAATCCCAAGCAGGCTCTGTGCTGTCAGCTTAGAGCTCGATGTGCGGCTCAAACTCATGAAATGTGAGATGGTGACCTGAGCTGAAACCAAGAGTCGGACACTCAACTGACCGAGCCACCCAGGTGTCCCTTTATGAGGTCATTTTAAACACTGGTGCCTTTCATACGTTTGGTTATTTCGGTCACCGTGATGGTCGACAGAGAATTTTTCAACTGCCTAAAAGAAAACACTTTAGAGTACTATCTCGACTTGTTATTGTTTATTTCAGTTTTCCGGGTTAATGCGACGGTAGCTGCCCTTAGAGAAATTAATTCCTGTGGAAACCGATGAGGAAATACAGCACCTCTGCAAAATTCTCAGGCCACCCAGACCAATTCTCAGCCGCCAGTATTTGCAAATGATATTTCAGATTACCTAAGTCTCTAAGCTCCTTTATGCAGGACACATTATTGCAGGTCATGACAGAGAGAACGTAGCAAGCCCAAAATTTAACAAGGAGGTGTTTGTTGATTTCAGTTTTGATGACAGAATCGACTCTGTAGTCAAAAATCCTCACGAGGATAGGGATAAACTTGAAATTCTTGGCTTTCCTCTGGCTGGTAGGATTTAAGTAACACCAGCAGGCTATACTCTGGAGCAGCAGAATCTTTACTTTCGGCGCCAGCTGGTGATTTTGTAACAAACTGGCCACTTCTTTTATGTGCTCAGTGGCGTATTTCCCAGCGGTGGGTCCTCCTGGAAAATAAGTATTTGCATTTCAGAAGTATTTGGTGTATCTAGGAGCTGGTGACATTTGAGTGCTGATGTGTCCATATTCCTTTTGCTGTATACTGACACTTTGGATGCTCTGAATTTTCCTTTTCCTTCCTCCCCACCCCCTCCTGGCGTGCTGCTGTGAACAGGAAAAAGTATGTTGATAAGCACAAAACACGAAAGGGACTGGAAGTTCCCCGCCTGTCAAAGTCTCCTCCCTGGCTGCTTTATTCAAGCACCTACTTGAGTAGGTGTCAGGAGTCCGTACTTCAAGATGAACAGAGCAAACAAAACGGAAAACCAAAACACTGCCCTGCAAAGCCAGGGTGTAACTCGTAAGAGAGGTTTTTCATGAGCCATCCCTTGCTGTCCCGTTCTCTCTGATGTCTCATTTCTCAGCCCGACTCTTGCAGATCTGGAACCAACGTGGCCTTATAAGATTGCTCTTGCTTGGGAACCCAACCTGGTTCCCAGACTGACCCCACCTGAACCCAGGCTCTACTTTCCTCGTATACTGGAACCCTAGATTGCCCGAGTTCAAATCTCAAACCCTAAGAAGGTACTGGCCAAGAAAACACTGGACGAAGACTACTCAGGTGGTGAGGAGTAGCTGGCATACTTGGCCAGATTCTAGCCACTGGGGTTTTGACCTGGCTTGGATTTCTCTTAGTGGCACTACCACAGTCCCGTGGACCCAAGGATGTTCTAGCCAATGTTAAAGCTTTAGCTGAAGCCTGGGCATAGGCTCTTTCCCTGCCTTCTAGAAGTATAACTAAGACTGAGGTTACATACCATCAAGTTAAAGAATTCTGACTCTTTTATAACCAGCCAGCTCTTCCCCCAAATGGTGAACAGAGCTCTACAGGGAACTTTCTCAAGTGGTGGGCGCCATTTATCCTTCCTTCACATGGGAATCCTCCAGCTTCTTTCTAGCTCTGTGCCACTGGTTCTCACCCACCCTGGCACCTAGGACCCCTTGGTTCTTGAAAACGGTAAATGTTTTCTCTCACGGACGCCATTCTTTGAAAAATTTAGTCTATCAAATTACATCTAGGCAACCCATTAAAAAAGAGATCAGTCATCTATGATACTTATAGCTACCAGAGCTTCTAATCAAGAGACGTGTTGTTGAAGATTATGTATAAAATTTCACTGCATATCCTGAAATTTATTGGAACAAAAAAAGTGGAGTGAGTTTAAACCTGATAATCATTAGAGTGGTGTGTGTTTGAGCAGTTTACCACACAATTTTCTGGCCAAATATACATTCACGGTTGCTTTTCACTGATGCCCCAAGTGCCTTCCTGATAGGTGTTTTAACAGCCTTAATGATTAAAACCTTTAACAGCTTTTAATGATTTTTCTAAGGTAGTTTCTGTGCAATGCATTTTTGCAAGATAAAAAATAGGGGCGCCTGGGTGGCTCAGTCGGTTAAGCGTCCGACTTCGGCTCAGGTCGTGATCTCACAGTTTGTGGGTTCGAGCCCTATGTCAGCTCTGTGCTGACAGCTCAGAGCCTGGAGCCTGCTTCAGATTCTGTGTCTCCGTCCCCACCCCCCCAACCTCTCTCCTACTTTCTCTCTCTAATACAATAAACATTAATAAAATAAAAATAAAATATCAACTGGTATTACTCTGTGTTGGAATTATATCACTAAGTTGGAATTATATCAAGTCGGTTTAGATATTTTATTTTTTTAAATAATAATGAGAACTTTGATAGGCAATTTCAGTACAGTTGTTTTTAGTAAAAGTGGGAAAGTTCTTACTGAGTAATTTATTTGATGGACATTCTTTTTTAAATTAAAATTAATTAATTACTTTTTAAATTTACATCTAAGTTAGCATATAGTGCAATAATGATTTCAGGAGTAGAATCTAGTGGATGGACACATTATTTTAAAACACGAGATCCTTGAGGAGAAAATGATTAGTAAGTATCTTTGGTGGTACAAAGACAAAAAACTAAAAATTTAGGCAAAGGGAATGTTATTGGAATTTTAAGATCAGAGCTATGAAAATCCCTAACTTACAGCATTATAACAAGCAGAAGATTTTGAAAGACCTACATTAGCACAGCTGGTTAAATCAGTACCAGCATGGGGCTCCTGGGTGGCTCAGTGCCTCAGGTCATGATCTCGTGACTCGTGAGTTCGAGCCCCTTGTGCTGACGGCTCAGAGCCTGGAGCCTGCTTCAGATTCTGTGTCTCCCTCTCTCTCTGCCCCTCCCCTGCTCACGCTCTGTCTCTCTCTCAAAAATGAATAAACATTAAATAAAACAAATAAAAAATAAGTCCGTACCTGTGAAGGCCAACAGTCCGATTCTATACGCAGCCTGAGCCCTCTTCTCAATGGCTAGAGATTGATTCTTCAATACACGACCAAGCACCACGAATTTTTCTTTGTGAAAAATACTCTCAACCGAAGGGATATCTTCTTCCTTCTTCTTAACGAAAAAGCGCCTAACAGTGACATTCCAGAACTTCTGGAGGCGCTGATACAGCCCCACAAAACACTGGTAGATCTGAGTTGAAAATTGCACATAATAAGTATGTGCCTTAGACATCGTATGAAAAAGGCCAGTGGTGCTTCAGTTATCCTTGTGTAGTGGCAGCTGAAGTCAACAGTCTAGAACTCTGGAATGCATCTCTTAGCGACACTGGAGAATGGAATACACAAATCAGGGGCAAGCAATGGAGGCCGAAATTCTTCAGGCCGCCATCGAAGGCCTTCTACAACTTCAGTCAAATCAAGTTCACTTACACGCCTCTGGGGCACGGAATCTCAGCGTCGACCACACTGGCTTCTCCCCACATACGCCGGGAGTGTTCCCGCCCCTGTCCCTTTGCTTGCACAGGATCTACGGGAACTTGCCTGTTCTACTTGGCTTATTCCAACACATCCTGAATTTCCTTTCATAGCATTGTGGCTATTCTGCTTATTTGTCACGGAATCAGAGTTTTCCTCCAATCATGGCTTTCCTATGTTGGTCCTATTTTGCTGAGAAAATAGAAGCAGTCAGTGGAAGGCATGGTTGCCTTCATTGCGTCCACCTATCTCCATCCGTGCACATATACTCCAACTGTCCTGTTGTTATGGACCCCTCTCCATTCCTGCAGTACATTTCGTGACTTGTCCCACTCAAGGAGATTGCCCTACAGTTCTTCTCTTGCCTTAACTAAGTTTTCCATGTTGACTGGATCCTTTTCACATCAACAAGCAGGCTGTACCTGTTCTCATTAAAAAAATAAAACACTCTCTTGACCTCAGAGAACCCCTCCGCCAAGTTATGGCTCTGTTCCTGTTTATACAAAAAGTTTTCTTTTTTAAATGTTTATTTTTGAGAGAGAGACAGAGCGTGACCAGGGGAGGGACAGAGAGAGAGGGAGACACAGAATCTGAAGCAGGCTCCAGGCTCTGAGCCATCAGCACGGAGCCTGACACAGGGCTCGAACCCATGAACTGTGAGATCATGACCTGAGCTGAAGTCAGATGCTCAACCGACTGAGCCACCCAGGCGCCAAAAACTTTTCAAAGAGTTGCCATACTTAGTGTTTCAAATATTCTTCTATTGTCTCTTGGATGACTCCAAAGATGGATTTCAAACCCATGAATCTTCAGGCTCACTGATGACCTTCATTCTGCTGAGTCCAATTCTCAGTCCTCAGCATTGGATACTCCTTTTTCCTTGAAACACTCAATTCACCTAGCGAATAGCTTCTAAGATGTCACACTTGATGTTTCTCTTGCTTGCCACCCTCCATTTTCCTTTGCTGGTTCCTCTTCTCTCTATGACCTCCAAATATTGGGGTGTTCCAAGACTATTCCGTCACACACACACAAATATATTTTAATATTTTATTTAAAAAATTTTTATTTATTTATTTTGAGAGAGAGAGAGAGAGAGAGAAAGAGAGAGAGAATGAATAGGGTAGGGGCAGTGAGAGAGGGAGAGTGAATTCCAAGCAGGCTCCATGCTGTCAGCTCAGAACCCGAGGTGGGGCTCAAACTCATGAACATTAGATCATGACCTGAGCCGAGATCGAGAGTCAGATGCTCAACCGACTGAGTCACCCAGGCGTCTCATATTTAACATTTTATTTTTTGAGTAATCTCTACACCCAACATGGGGCTTGAACTCACAGCCCTGAGATTGAGTCACACGCTCCCACCAACTGAGGCAGCCAGGCGGCCCCCTCCCCAGTTTTGTATTCTTAACTAGATTTCTCACCTGGACTCCAAACACATTGTCACCAACTTGACAGCCATCCATTTGGATGTCTACGTGGCTTCTCAAATATAACATGTCCAAATCAGAATTCGTGCATTTCCTCTCTAAGCCAGCTGCTGCTCAGGTTCTCTGTCTCGGAAGAGGGCACCCCGATCCTTCCAGCAGTTCAGGTTGAAATTTTTGGATTTATCCTTGGCTTTTATCGGTCTCGCATCTCATTTCCAACTTATCGACAACGCCCTACTGTCAACGTAGAAATTTGGACGGTGGGTCCCTCTCCATTCCTACAGTACATTTCATGACTTGTCCCACTCAAGGAGACTGCCCTACAGTTCTTTTCTTGCTTTCTACAAAGTGTACCTGCCTGTACTCTTCAAATATATCAAGATACGGAAGCTCAAGGAAAGGGGGAGTGGCTACTGTTGTAAGTGAGAAGAGCCTTAAAGAGACATGACAACTAAACATGTAATCCATGGTTGGAACCCTGTATCCATACGCGTGTGCATGCGTGTATGTGAGCACCTGTGCATGTGGGTATGCGAGCACGTGCATATGCATGTGAAGGCTATAAAGGATTATTAGTGGGACAACTGGGAATCACGGACATGTGTTGGCCAGCACGACAGCCACATGTAGCTTTGGAGCACGTGAATGTGACTAATCTGAATTGAGCTGTGCTGTAAGTATAAACTACATACTAGATTTCGAAGACTCAGTATGAGAGAAAAAAAAAGAATGAAGGTGCCTGGGTGGCTCAGTCAGTTAAGTGTCCAACTCTTGATTTTGGCTCAGGTCATGATGTCATAGGGGAAGGGGCAGAGAGAAAGGGAGAGAGAGAGAGAATCTCAAGCAGACTGCATCATCGGTGTGGAGCCCAGTGCAGGGGCTCAAACTCACCAACCGTGAGATCTTGACCTGAGCCGAAATCAAGAGTTGGTTGCTTAACCGACGGAGTCACCTAGACGCCCCCAAAATGTATTATTTAAGTTAACTTCCCCTATTATTTTTACTTTTTAAAATCTGTCTATTAGAAAAAAAATTAAAAATAAACTGTGCCTGCTAGTAAAATCTAAAACCCCAAGCATGGCTCCTCTTCAAGGCCATTGTATTTATTGTTACCTCTTCTTCCCGGGGATATTCACGTGGTTCACCCCTCAGTTCCTCAGGTTGCTGCTCAAATGTAATTTTCTATTAGGCCTTCCTCGAACACCCTCTTCAAACTTGTGACCTTTGCCATGTCACTTCTCCCTTCCCCAACCTTGCGCAATTATGATCGCCTTCCCTGTCTTGTCTTTCCCTCACCAGACTATGAGCCCTGTGAGGGCAGAGATTTTTTTTTTTTTTTTTTTTCTCTTCACTGCTGTATCTGCAGTGTCAAGAACAGTCCCCAGGGGGCGCCTGGGTGGCTCAGTCGGTTAAATGGCTGACTTCGGCTCAGGTCATGGTCTCACCATTCATGGGTTTGAGCCCTGCGTTGGGCTCTGTGCTGTCAGCTCAGAGCCTGGACCCTGATTCAAATTCTGTGTCTCCCTCTCTCTCTATCCCTCCCCGACTCGTGCTCTGTCTCTCTCTCTCTCTCTTGCTCAAAAATAAATGAACACTAAAACAATTAAAAAAAAAAAACAGTCCCCAGTATATACCTTATTCATAGTAAGTATCCAAATAAACAAACAAAACTTGTTGAATAAATGAGAAGTTAGAGATCAGGTTTGTAGCAATTTGTTTCTCACACAAAGCATACTTAGAATTTCTCAAAATCAAGAGAATATTAAGAGATATTATCTCCAGGAAAATTTCAGGGATAAAAATATTTCTTTTTTTTTTTTTTTAGATTTTTTTTTTTCAACGTTTATTTATTTTTGGGACAGAGAGAGACAGAGCATGAATGGGGGAGGGGCAGAGAGAGAGGGAGACACAGAATCAGAAACAGGCTCCAGGCTCTGAGCCATCAGCCCAGAGCCCGACGCGGGGCTCGAACTCACGGACCGTGAGATCGTGACCTGGCTGAAGTCGGACGCTTAACCGACTGCGCCACCCAGGCGCCCCAGGGATAAAAATATTTCTATTTGACTAATTTGCTTTTCGAATACAGTAAGAAGGGCTGGTGTTTTCTGCCAAGTTGGGGTTTACGGTTTTCCTTTACCATCTTGTAAAGTTAAGGAAGACAATTCAGTTAAACAGTATAGCAATAAACCTTCCTTGTAGGAGAAAATTTTTCCTGCTGACTCAGTTAAAGGAATCACTGGTATTTAATAGCGTCAGTGGGTGAATACTCTCCCAGCTGAATGCTGGGGGCTCCTCTGTGATGACACGGGTGGGGTGTGGGCTGGGAACACACAAATGAAGGCTCTTAGCATCCTTAAGGGGCTCGTGGTCTCTGCTCACGGATACCACAATTCTGAAACACAGCTCTTTCCCTCCAATTAGCTTTACAACAAATTGAGAGGTAAACATTATTATCTTCATTTACAAGTGAAGGAATTTCAAGATGAGAAATTCAAGTTGCGAAATGAGGCACCCTGTGCTGTAGAAACGCCGGCTTAAGAAGGGCATGTGAAAAACAGAGCAGACTCTGTGCATAAGAGTAACAATTCAAAAATAATTTTTATTTTAACTTACATGATTGAAAGAGTGATGGATACAAATGCCACAAGACTAAAGGCACCCCCTCTGAGTGAAAATAAAATGCAGAAATGAATACAAAAGTACGTAATTAATTACTCATGCAATATTCAAAAAATTAGAAAACGAAAACAAAACTAACAAAAAACTCTGTAACATTTGTGATTTGACTTTCTACAAAAAGAATCAACCATCTAACAGAGACCATAGGCTACAGACTATACATGCTAAACTACAGACTGTACAATGTACCTTTAAAATGAAGGATATATGCATATATATAATATTTATAAATATACAAATATATATACACATTATAACTTCACAGTTGAAAGAACTATTCTCCAGGAAGTCTGGCAAACAATTCTTACTTTAAAATGGATTAAGAGTTGTTCTTAAAGGTCTTGCTAAAATGTAAATATTTAAAACGACACCTAAATATTTGATACGAACACATCCAGAATACAGTTGATATTCCACGGTTGAAATCACACTCACACATTTTATTTTGATATCTTGGCATATCCCACCGTGTATACTCTTAAGAGGAAGGAAAGTTAGTACGAGCTATCTAGTGGTCTTGTACTTTATTTAGTGGAATTGTTCCCCTGATACAGAAACAGTGAGGGGAGCTGTTGTTTTAACTATTTGGCCAAGAGATCCCACCCAGTGACGAGTGATTTCTCTGGGGCAGTAACTGTCCCTCGTCCCTCGTCCCTCGGGACATTCTTCCTCCTAACCTCCTGGTAATTCCTGTAGAAGCAAGGACCACTTGTGAATCTCCTTCTGCTCCCGCCCCATTAAGATTCCTCCAAGTGCCCAGTTCTACGACCCCAAAGAGCATCACAGCTTTCTGATTCCATGAGTTTTTGTTTTGATTTGTCTTAGCAGCAAAATACCTCTGTTGTAAAAGTATCCTTAAAAAAAAAATGGCTCGTGTTCAAAAAAGCTTCAACTTCGAATGTCTTTTTTTAAGGAGTACGGGTATCATCTTAGACATCAACCTGTCTTTTATCCATCACGGAAACATGCTTTGGGAATGGTCAGGATGGAGAAAAGAAACAAAAGAAGTAATGGAGGCTTGAAAAAGAAATGAAGTTAAAAAAATTTTTAAACTCTTACAATGTGTCATTTTACCGAGTTCCGGGGGCAAACTGTTATTCGAAGAAATTCTTTTTTGTGCTTTGCATTTAAGGTAAAATTAGGTAGCTGGTGGGGCCCCTCAACCCTCAGGACACGACGGGGAGACACCGCAAGGCGTGTGATAGTCATCAAAGTATCATGTGACGATTTTAGGCTTAGAGAAGAACTTCCAAAAAAGTACAAAGATGGCTGTTTTAAAATTCCATACATACGAGATAAGATGGACGTTTCTACCAAGTATCGTCAGACGCAATCGACACCGTCATCTACGGAGTCATATTGGCCCTATTCTATCGGCCAAGGGAAAAGTAGATAGGTACTATGACGCTCGACTTTGACTTCTATCTATGACGTGTTAAATTTCCAGACAACCTCAGCAGAACTCTTCAAGGTTTAAACACGCCCGCTAAATCCCAGCACCATCTTGATGAACAGGGCCATTTATTAAGATGGCTGTTGGGCAGAGCTCATTAAAAGGCCGTGGCAACTTCAGCCCCATGACGCCCTCCGGCGTTAACACGGTCTCGAGGAAATTTGTCCAGCTGTTCGTACGCCAGCCGCCCATCTTCTCCTGCGCGCAGAACATCAAAAATAAACACCAGTTTAACCTTCTTATTCATCACTCAGGATAACGAATTGAAACCAGTTGTTTGGGAATGGATTGCTATATCTGCTAATGTTAACTTTAGTAAGGAAAGTCATCTTCTGTAATTCTTAACTATGCTGTTTCCTGGTACTGTTTAGAAGAGCCAAGAACTTTTTTTTTATACTCAAAAAAAAAAAAAAAAATTCCAGGGGCGCCTGGGTGGCTCAGTGGGTCGGGCGTCCCACTTCGGCTCAGGTCATGATCTCACAGTTCGTGGGTTCGAGCCCCGCGTCGGGCTCTGTGCTGACAGCTTGGAGCCTGGAGCCTGCTTCTGATTCTGTGTCTCCCTCTCTCCGCCCCTTCCCCGCTCGTGCTCTGTCTCTCTCAAAAATAAATAAAGATTAAAGAAAAGAATTCCAGTGTAGTGAACATACAGTGTTATATGTTTCGGTTTCGGGTGTACAATACAATGATCCAACAATTCTATACATTACCCAGTGCTCATCAAGATAAGTGTGCTCTTAATCTCCCTCACCTATTTCACCCATCCCCCATCCACCTCCCCTCTGGTAACCATCAGTGTGTTCTCTGTAGTTAAGAGTTGGCTTTTTGGTTTGTCTCTTTTTTCCTTTGTAGAACAACCAAGTAGTTTTGAGTTAATGCCAGAGACTAAAATAACGTCAGGGTGTGGAACAGTTGAACTCCTAGGGGCATTTAATGGCAACAATTTCACACATAGATTTCTTCCTGAGAAACCATATGGATTATAAGTGTGTTAGAGATTTCAGAATGGCTGGTCCTTGACTTCAAGGCATTGAACTTTGATATAGCTTTTACTTTTTTACATTATATATTGACATATCTAAAGGGTCTTTTATAAAAGTCAAATTTAGCTACACTTCAGCTAAAAAACTTGAGCTAAAAAAAATTACCCTTGGCCTTGGACACATGTGGTGATGCCATCTACCAGCTAGTAACTAGGTCACGTCTGCCAGTAGAACCATCTCGAACAGCCAACAGGTAAATGCAAGTTATCTGAACGTTCCATTCTATTTTTTCCTATTTAAAACAATGATTAGGAAACGGGGAAAACAATCACAGAGAAGTAGTGATAAGAAGCAGGTTTGCACGTATTTAATACAAGAGAGACAAAGCTGGGAATAATGAGTTGTGCTCAATCAGAAGTTCATTAAGAGGGACACCTGGGTGGCTCAGTCGGTTAAGCTTCCCACTTGGGCTCAGGTCATGATCTCACAGTTCATGGGTTCGAGCCCCGTGTCGGGCTCTGTGCTGACAGCTCAGAGCCTGGAGCCTGCTTTAGATTCTGTGTCTCCCTCTCTCTGCCCCTCCCCAGCTCACATTCTGTCTCTGTCTCAAAAATAATAAACATTAAAAATAAAAAAGAAGTTCATTAACAAAAAAAGTAAAAAAAGATTCGTGAAACGCTAGAAATACATTGATGTCAGTGAGTTTTTGAAAAGCAGTGTAATGGTGGATTTTATAATATATCGTAGTCTCTGGAAACAGAAGCCTCTCAATCAACTAAAGTTTGTCTTTTAGAGGGGTATATTTAATTTTTTCGGTAATACATCACATATCAAAGGAGGGAGTCATCTGCACTTATAAGAACTTAGCGAACTCCTCTAGACAAAGGCCCCCAAATTTTAGAGATTTCTGTAGATTGTTTTGTCATGCCTTGTTGACTTTTCTGAGGCAAATGCTATTTTTTCCCCTAATTCAGTAATTTTTGCTTTTTTATTGCTTTGGAGTGGAATCCTTTTTTGAGACAAAATATTTGCACAAAACCCTGACATATAAAACATGAAACACAGCACCTTTCCAGGTGATGACAGCGGGGCGGGGGGGCGGGGGTAGAGAGAGAGAGAGTTAGGCACATTCATACCATGGCACACAGCCTGAATGGCTTGCGTAACTAACGCTCTTTAGAACCCAGTGAATACCCGGCCCGTTCCTAGCGTGTGCATGGCTATATCCCAATTTAGAGGTGTGCAGTCCTTCCCCAGAGTCCCGCAGAGTGTAGGTGGGTCAGGATTCCATCGAGGTGCCCTACCGGGTCTGGGTGCCCATAAGTGAGTTATGCCTCAATGGGCCCTTCTGCAAAATGGGACTAACTGCCCTTCTCCCTCGTGGAGTCCTTCGGAAGATTAAATGCGCTAACTCATGCAGGTCCCTCAAAACAGTGCCCGGCACAGAGAGAATCTTCTACAGGTGTAACCCGCATCACTGCAGAGACACAACCAGAGCTGGGATGCCGGGGCCTCTTACTCTAACGTTGTTTTCCATGGGCGTTGATCTGCGTTGGCCCCTCCTCTGGTCTGTCAACAGCCCTGGGAAGCAGGCAGGTGTTGGAGGAGAAAGGGCCTGAGCTTTGGCACATGGGGCAGTGTGCTTTCAACCGGTCTGAGGCCCAGCCGGACGGGGAGGTGGCCACAGCTACGCAGACGGCAGTGGGGCAGCGGCCTCAGGTGGCGATTTACATGTGAGCGGTAACGACTCAAAATTAAATACAGTTAACCTTCAGTTCCTCACTTACAGAAGCCACTAATTCCACAGCAGCCGTCTAGGACAAAGAGACCGGCCCCCAAATCACAGGGGGACCTACCAGACACAATTACCAACTCGGTCATCTGGGTGAGTTAAAAACACACCAGTGTTTGTGTATTAAGGTCAAAGGAGATTCATAACATCGGGTTCAAGCATCGGTTACATCTTAGAATCACCTGGGGGGCTTTGAACAGTCCCAGCACCCAGGCACACCCCAGCCCACTGAAATCAGAACCTTCGGGAGTAGAACCCCGGGCATGAGTGTATTTGAGAGCCTCCTTAGTGATTCCAATGTGCAACTAGTGTTGGGAACGTGAGCTGGTGGTGTGAGGGGGGCATGGGGACCGGGGGGAGCCCCGCAGGTGAAGCAGGTGTGACCATCGCTCCTGGAGATGCTGTTTGTGCCGCTGAAGTGACTCCTGGGGCACATCTGGCGGGGACAGGCTTCTCTGGGTCACACTGGGTAAGGAAGCGTCGCTGAGCTGTGCAAACACTTGGCTTGCCTTCAGTGTTAGCCCAGAACACGATGGGATAAAAGAGGTTCAAACTAATAATACCCTGGGCATATGTTTAGGGAATTAAAGTTGTATGCCTAAAGCAGCCGTAAGGAATCACTGTTTTTTTTAAATTTTTTTTATGCTTTTAATTTTATTTTTGAGAGAGAGAAAAGGGGAGGGGAGGGGCAGAGAGCGAGAGGGAGACACAGAATCCGAAGCAGGCTCCAGGCTCTGAGCTGTCAGCACTGAGCCTGATGTGGGGCTCAAACCCACGAACTGTGAGATCATGACCTGAGCCAAAGTCAGACGCTCAGCCAGCTGAGGCGCCCTCAGCACCCAGGCGCCCCTTACCCAAATTTGTTTTAAAATTTTGTTAACGTTTATTATTGAGAGACAGAGAGAGACAGAGCATGAGCAGGGGAGGGCAGAGAGAGGAGGAGACACAGACTTCGAAGCAGGCTCCAGGCTCCGAGCGGTCAGCACAGAGCCCCACGTGGGGCTCGAACTCAAGAACCTGAGATCATGACCTGAGCTGAAGTGGGATGCTTAACTGACTGAGCCACCCAGGTGACTCAAGAAATAACTGTTTTATCCTTTAAACAAACATGTGCTGGCTTGGATTTCTGTGGATCAAATGATGTATTCATTAGCAGAAGGAAGTGTCACTAAACCAGTGACTGTAAGAAAGAACACCTACAACAACGAATTGATCTGCACGGTGATTATAAATGCCACGAGGTTCTGCCTTACGTTATTAAGCGACTATAGCCAAACCAAGGTGGCTTCTTTCCAACTAGTATTATTAGCCGGATTATATTTGAGGACTTTTAGAAGCATAGTTTTTGCACATTAAGAGCGGTGGCAGTAGTAAAATACCAACTGTCTCTATCTTTTATGCAGGTCAAAACAGCCTCTCTCTGCCCCCTGCACTCCCCCGAAAGAACAAAGGCGTGAAACCTGGTAGGCAGGTGCCTTTACAAGGTGAAGTGGGGAGGGGGGTTTATCTGGCTATTCCAGCATTCAAGAACCACACTTCTTTTCTCCGGTGTCAGGACTCAGCTGGGCACAGGTCAGCGGGGCAACCAGAGGCTAACCTGCGAGGCAGGGTGAGGAGGGGACTAGTGTGCCCGCCGTGCCTGCCGCCTCAGCCAACCGCGGCCCCCGGAGTCCCAGCCCAAGCTCGGCAGCCCCCCTGGATCCCTGACTACTGCCTCTGCTTTAGGTTCGAGTCTACGTCCTGGCCTCCAAACAGCACAGGCTGATCGGCCTGGCGGGGCTCCCGAGAGCAGCCCTCCCCCAGCTCCAGGCGGTGAGACCCCGGCCTTGGAGGGAGATGGGAAGCCACCAGTTCCTCATAGTGTGTGTGTGTGATTGTGACCTACCTTGTGTGTGTGTAACGTGCCCTGTGCGAGTGTGACCTCCCCTGTGTAAGTGTGAGTGACGTATGCCATGCGAACATGCGTGTGACGTCCCCTGTGCGAGTGTGATGTCCCATGTGTGTGACGCCCCATGTGTGAGCATGAGTGTGAGCAGCGCCCCGGTGGGGGGGGGGGGGAGGCGCTCCCGCGGCGCCCACGAACCGTCTGGGCCCAGGTCCCTTGGAGAGCACCAGAAGGAAACAACCGTGTAAGCGAAACTCACCGAGAGACAAGAGGGTCTCCGAGGCCACGTTTCTGATTTCCTCGGTGTCGCACTGACACAAAGTCACCAGCATCTTAATGCTTTCGGTGGCCTGCGAGGAGAGAGCCGTTAGTGCTGCGACACCCACGGCGGGGCCACAGGGGCGGTACTGTCTTGCGCAGGGTTCCCCGGGCCCGCTGAGCGTCTGGCTCCTGAGGGGCTCTTTTAAAGGAACACATTCCGCGCCGTCCCTCCAAGATGCACGGGATTCGTCTCCCGGGATGGCGCCTGGGCCGCGTACCTGCAGGAGCTCCAACAAGGCGCGTTTGGAAGGGGAGTGGCCAGCCTGTCCTTCCAGAACAGGATCCCCTTCTCCGAGCTCTTTCCCACGCGCCTCACTGGTTCCAACCCAGTGCTCAGCTAAGGACTCTGTGTTTGGCTTGTGTGCCCAACGGGAGGACAGCCAGAGCGGTGGTCGGAACCCTCGTGTCTGTCCATCCCACACATATCAGCGCCCCGGGGACCGGGCAGCCGGCCAGGCAGCGAGCGGGGCTCAGTCCTGACCCCCCAGGGTTTCCGGTCCAGCGGAAAGACAGACGGTGGGACAATGACAGGCGGGGACACGGTGCTCGGGCAGAACAGAGCTGGGAAACGTCATCTGGTCTGACCTGGAGAGTCTTCACAGAGGAAGCGGTGTCTTAGGGCAATTAGCCACATTCGGGCAAGTGGTAGGCGTGTGTGTGTGTGTGTGTGTGTGTGTGTGTGTACGTGCGTGCACGTGTGCATGTGTTGGGCGCTGTGGGGCAGGAAATACATTCCAGGCGAGGGGAGCACCTCCTACCAGGACCCCAATCAAGGAGGGGCCTTACCAGCCACATTAAGTGCTTTGAACTTCATCCTTAGCATCGTGGAGAGCCACATAAGAGCTTTGGAAGCGGGATTTGTGGGGTGTTTTGTTTTGCTTTTATTGATTTTGAGAGAGCTAGAGAGCGAGCAGGGGAGGGGCAGAGAGAGAGGGAGAGAGCGAGAATCCCAAGCGGGCTCAGCGCCGTCAGCGCGGAGCCCCATGTGGGGCTTGAACTCACGAACCGTGAGATCACGACCGGAGCTGAGATCACGAGTCTCACCCTTGACCCACGGAGCTACCCGGCGCCCGGGACTCGTGCTGTAGTGAGAGCAGCCTCACCGCAGCAGAAAGCGCGCACGGAAGGCGCGGACTCCGCGGGGGCAGAGGCCGGTGGGAAGGCGGCTCCAATGGGGGTGGGCAGAGCGGGCTGCCGGGCGGTGGGGTCCGCGGGGCGGGGCCGTCAGGGGTGAGGATGAGGTGGGGAAGGGGCACGGACGAGCTGCACCCCCCACTGAGGTGGGCGAGCTGGGTGCCAGTCGGTCGGAGGTGACTTCCCAGCAGGGACGCCCCGCAGGCAGCGGGGCACGTGCCAGCGAGGGAGGACCCGGCCTGGAAACCCGGGCGGGGGGCGTCATTGGCCTGGGGAAGATGACAGACACCCCCGGGAGAGGACGCGTGCAGGCAGAGGAGGGCCTAGCACCGCGTTTCCAGGGACACCACCGCGTGGGGCACGCCTGTGGCCAGACCCAAATGCTTCTGCTGAGGTTCTGAGGGACCAGATTGCGAGATGGAGATTCTCCTTCTGGAAGGAAGCCAGGCGCAGAGAGCCCTGGTGCCGGTGACAGAGGTGTCAAGGGCAGTGAGCAGCACAGGCAGACCACAGGCTCTTAGCCCAGAGAAACAGATGAGGGGCCCGAACTTCGAGGGCCTCTTGGTTTGAGGATCTCGATCTCTCATTTGGGTCCAGTTTGGTAACAGAAAAATGTGGCTGTCTGCTTGCTAGCATTAACTAAGTACTACTAATAATAGTAACGATAAAAATAAAATAATGATAATGATGATGATGATGATGATGATGATGATGTTTTCCCTGACAGGTTAGCTAGAGTTGATTGGTTTGGGTGGATGAAACCCCCGTGTCTACACTGTTTTCACACCATGCTGCCCAGAGCCCCTTTCAGGAGCTGGGGGGCTGGGGATGGTTTAAAAAGAGGTGTTTTGTCTAGCACAAAGGATCGTATTTTCTGGAAGACAAGAGAACAGTGGAGGCATCGGGGCTCTCAGACTTGAGATCTGCTAGAGTTAAAACCGTTGCTTTTACTGTCACGTTCACACTGTGCAAATCCACAGACGTGGACACCGTTCACTGTACCCTGGTCACTTTGTTTCCATTAGCTCTGTGTCACAACCATCGTCTCTGAGATGTCACGGGTACCAGGAGGCCACTCAAATAAACAGCAGTCACTGTGGGCTCTCTTGGCCACACAAGGTATTTTTCAGCACG
Organism: Prionailurus bengalensis; assembly: GCF_016509475.1. Classification (NCBI taxonomy): domain Eukaryota; kingdom Metazoa; phylum Chordata; class Mammalia; order Carnivora; family Felidae; genus Prionailurus; species Prionailurus bengalensis. The sequence goes on along the minus strand of NC_057349.1, from coordinate 5,084,661 downwards.
TGACAAGGAAGGCTATATTTCCCAGAGCTGTTTTTCTGCACAGGTCATGAGATCTTCTTTTGAGAGTATTAACCCCTCTCTTCATGCCCATCCGGCTACAGGTCCCGCCCCTTGTCCCATGCGGCCATCCAAGATTTTAGCAAGTTTGAAGGTGTGACTTTATCTTTTTCTCAAAAGTGACTGGTCTTATTTTTGATGATTTAAGGTAGGTTGAACATTAAATCTTTCCTACTGAAAGGCAAACTTTCTTTCCTTTCTTTTTCTTCCTCTCTTCCCCTTTCCTTCTCTTCTTTCTTTCTTTCTTTCTTTCTTTCTTTCTTTCTTTCTTTCTTTCTTTCTCCTTTCCTTCCTCCCTTCCTCCCTCCCTTCCTTCCTTCCTTCCTTCCTTCCTTCCTTCCTTCCTTCCTCCCTCCCTCCCTCCCTTCCTCCCTCCCTTCCTTCCTTCCTTCCTCCCTTCCTCCCTTCCTCCCTTCCTTCCTTCCTTCAATTTCCTTAAGTAATCTCTACGGTCAACCTGGGGCTCAAACTCACGACTGCAAGTTGCACACCCTGCTGACTGAGCCAGCTGGGCACCCTGAAAGGCAAAGTCTCTAATGTTGGGAATTCTCAGCCTTTGTTTCATTTACATTTTAGCCCTGTCACTGCTCAGTGACATGTCCCCCTGACACACTTAAGATGGGTGAGCTGCTGGGGTGCCTGGGTGGCTCAGTCAGTTGGATGTCCAACTTCAGCTTGGGTTGTGGTCTTGAGGTTTGTGGGTTCGAGATCCCCATTGGGCTCTCCACTCTTAACGAGGAGCCTGCTTCAGATCCTCTGTGTCTCTCTCTGCCCCTCCCCCATTTGCTCTCTGTCTCTCAAAAATGAATAAACATTAAAAAAATTTAAAAAAAAAGGAAGGGTGAGCTGCTTGTTAAAGCAGATCATGGGGAAGCATCTGGGAATTTATCGGCACATTGAATTTCAGTATTTCCTTACAAATTTTATTTGTCCCTGTTCTTTCTTGTACACAAGAAAAATTGGTGAAATCATCCTATCAACTCTTTTTTTGGGATAAGCTATCCATTTCTGGGCTGCGGGCTGCTGAAACACATAATTATTTCATTTGGAAAATTATCAACTCTAACGAAACAAAGTCACATTTAGCTACTATTTAAAGAAAAGACCCCAGAGCGCTTGGGTGGCTCAATCGATTAAGCATCTGACCTTGGCTCAGGTCATGATCTCGTGGTTGGTTCAGTTCGTAGGTTCGAGCCCCGCATCAGGCTCTGTGGTGATAGCTCAGAGCCTGGAGCCTGCTTCGGATTCTGTCTCTCCCTCTCTCTCTCTCTCTCTCTCTCTCTCTCTCTCTCTCTGCCCCTCCCCCACTTACTGTTTCTTTCTCAGAAATAAATAAACATTAAAGTTTTAGGGGCGCCTGGGTGGCTCAGTCGGTTAAGCGGCCGACTTCAGCCAGGTCACGATCTCGCAGTCCGTGAGTTCGAGCCCCGTGTCAGGCTCTGGGCTGATGGCTCAGAGCCTGGAGCCTGTTTCGGATTCTGTGTCTCCCTCTCTCTGACCCTCCCCCGTTCATGCTCTGTCTCTCTCTGTCTCAAAAATAAGTAAACGTTAAAAAAAATATAAAAATAAAATAAAATAAAATAAAGTTTTAAGAAAAGACCCCCAAATGAATACACAGTTCCCACCATGAAAGAGGTAAGACAGGTGCCCCCAAGTAGGGGAAGAAAGCTGTTGGGTGCACTTGGCCTAGACTTGCTCAGAGCTGAACTGCCAGGGCCTCGGAGACTGGATCTTACCTGCAAGCTTTTCAGGGCCAGGCAGGCTGCCTTCTGGAGCTGGGGGTTTGCCTTTGTCAGTGCCTCACAGTAATACAGCAAGGCCTGGAAGAGAGGGAGGGACCCCGTGAGGACATTTTGATGTGTCTGCAGTTTTAGAGGCATCACTTTTACTCCCGGACCTAAACTATAGATAAAACGAGACATTTCATATGACCTTCAGAGCACAAAAAAAAAAAAGAAAAAAAAATCCATAACAATTCATGTTTACTAAAAGAACTGTCTCTGAATTCAATCCATTACTCTTTTTATCAGGTCACAGACTCTGTGGACTATGAAGCTGGAAGGTCCAAAGTTATGTTTCCAGCATTCAAGAGCCCCTGAGGTCTAGCGCAAGTGCTAAGGTTGCAGAAGGGTCTGTAGGGAAGGAATGTGTCTCCACAGAAGCTGCGAGACGCTAAGTGAATCGCGTGGAAGAAAGCCACCTTCCAAAGTGCCAGGACACGGTGCATGAAAATGATACTCGACCTGGACCGGGAAGGACGGGTTAGATTTCAGCCAAAATTAAGAGTTGGACGCTTATCAGACTGAGCCACCCAGGCGCTGCCCCCCCGCCCAATTATCTTTTAAGCTGGTTTAAGACCCAGGCCCTGCGTCACCAACCACTATGTGACCGGCTCTCTACTGTCTTTCTGATTTCCTATGACTTACGTTGACCTAATTATCATTACGTATGTACACATATGTACGCCTGTGTTTATATCTATTTCTACTCTCTCAACTTGCTCATGCGTGCTTCTGGCATTTTACTTAACTTCCTGTGCCTCAGTCTGTCAATCTGCAAAGTGAGTAGAATCAAAAGCCACTCACAGGCCTTTCTGATTCTTCCACATGGTGACACATGTCAAGGACTGAAATCCGGTCTTAGCACGAAGTAAGGCCTCGATAAACAGAGCTGTAGCGTTACTGCTATTCTCATATACATCTGCGTATTCATGTATTTGTTTATAGGAGATACAACAGTGACTCCATGTCTGTTGAAGCTCCCTAAAAGATGAAGACCTTGGATTTTTTGTTTTTTAATCGTATTTGATTCCTTACAGCACCTAGAATGATACCCTGCGCTTAGTGAGCACCCATCAACTCTGGTGCCACCATTGTGCCTGGATGAAAGAGCTTGAAAGTGTAACCTTCTGATGTGTTTGCTCATGGGATGGCACCTAGCACTGTGGTGGTCCCTCCCACTTGTGATGAGACACAGCCTAGTTTCTCAGTGCTGGACAACAGCCCCACCCTTAAATTCTTTTGAACGTTTATTTATTTTGAGACAGAGAGAGACAGAGCATGAACAGGGGAGGGTCAGAGAGAGAGAGGGAGACACAGAATCTGAAACGGGCTCCAGGCCCTGAGCTGTCAGCACAGAGCCCGACGCAGGGCTCGAACTCACGGATCGTGAGATCATGACCTGAGCCGAAGTCGGACGCTTAACCGACTGAGCCACCCAGGCACCCCAAGAACAGCCCCACCCTTAAAAAAATATGGAGATATAATTCACATACCATAATATTCACCCTTGAAACTGTATGGCCCAGTGGTTTTTCATACACTCACAAAACATCACCACTACCTAATTCCAGATCATTTTCTTTTTCCTTTTTTTTTTTTTTTTTTTTTTTTTTTTTTTTTTTTTAGTAATAAAGTTTATTTTTAGTTGGTACTAAGAGAAAGGGACCAGATCATTTCCACGACTCTAAAAAGAAATCCTGTACCCTTGGGCAGTCATTCCCCTGGTCTCCTCCCTCTAATTCCTGGCAACCACTGATCCCTCCTTCTCTCTGCATTTCCCTAGTCTGGACATTTTGCGGAACGGAGTCACATAACATGTGGCCTTTTACGTCTTGCACTTTCACTAGCCAGATGCGTTCAAGGTTCCTCCAGCACGAGTCAGAATTCCTTGTGTGTTGCATCATATTCCTCTGTAGGGACAGATCACATTTTGCGCACCCGTCAGCCGATGGACATTTGGACTGTTTCCACTTTTTGGGTGTTGTGAGTAATAATCATATTAAATGTCCCATTTCACTTAGGCTTTTGCATAGTTATCATCAGTTGGTTTTTGACCTCCAGGGCCAGCCCTTGTGAAAATTGTAAAGTGGATGAACTTTAGCACATGATGCTTCTCCATTTTCCCCCGTCCATTTCCCTCCTGTACCCCTCCTAAGAGCTTCCAAGCTTTAACCACCTAACCAAAGTTTAACCCGTTGTGCAAAGCATACATTCCAAGGCTTAACTGGCCAAAAACAACTTAAATGGTTCTTCCTCTCAGGCATGTTTGCATGACACTGACTCAAGAGGGATGAAGTGCTGCATATGGGCCCGGTCAGTCCACCGCTGATAATGGGATCTTTGTTTTGTTTTGTTTTAAAATTTTTTTTCAATGTTTATTCGTTTTTGAGAGAGTGAGAGAGTGAGAGAGTGAGAGAGTGAGAGAGTGAGAGAGAGAGAGAGCACAAGCCACGAGCAGAGGAAGGGCAGAGAGGGAGACACAGAATCTGAAGCAGGCTCCAGGCTCTGAGCTGTCAGCACAGAGCCTGACGCGGGGCTTGAACCCACAAACCGTGAGATCATGACCTGAGCCAAAGTCGGATGCTCAGCCGACTGAGCCACCGAGGTGCCCCTGTTTTGTTTTTTGAATGTTTATTTATCTATTTATTTTGAGAGAGAGTATGCCTATATGAGCGGGGGAGGAGGAGAGACAGGGAGAGGGAGAGAGAGAGAGAGAGAGAGAGAATCCTAAGCAGGCTCTGTACCACCAGCACAGAGCCTAACGTGGGGCTCGGTCCATGAACCGTGAGATCATGACCTGAGCGCAAGCCAAGAGTCGAACGCTTAACCAGCTGAGCCACCCAGGTGCCCCAGGAACAGGATCTGTAGATGGGACTTCTGGACCACACTGTCCCTGTGAGCATGAAGCCCGTAACTCTGCTGGCTTGAGTGGGAACTGGGCGCTGTTCCCCGGCCTGAGAAAGCATCTGGAATTCTCTGTGCCTTGCAGAGATATACCATCTCACAGGACACGTAAGCAGCATCTTGCTCACTTGGGTTTGAGTAGTGGCCCAAGAAGAGGTGGCTGCTGTGACATTTGGATCGATAAGTTATTTTTTTTTTTAATTTTTAAATGTTTTTATTTATTTTTGAGACAGAGAGAGACAGAGCATGAGCAGGGGAGGGGCAGAGAGAGAGGGAGACACAGAATCTGAAACAGGCTCCAGGCTCCGAGCTGTCAGCACAGAGCCTGACGCAGGGCTCGAACTCACGGACTGTAAGATCATGACCTGAGCCGAAGTCGGAAGCCCAACCGACCGAGCCACCCAGGCGCCCCAAGAGTTATTTTTTTTAATGTTTATTCTTGAGAGAGAGAGAGAGAGAAAGACAGAGCACAAGCAGGGGAGGGGCAGAGAGAAAGGGAGACACAGAATCCAAAGCAGGCTCGAGGCTCTGAGCTGTCAGCGCAGAGCCCAACGTGGGGCTCAAACCCACAAACCGTGAGATCGTGACCGGAACTGAAGTCGGACGTTTAACCGACTGAGCCACCCAAGTGCCCCACAATTGGTAGGAGTTCTAAGAAGCCAAGAGAAGGTGTGCTGTTAAGCAAGAAGTCCCTGACACTGAACAGGACAGCGAGCATCTCCTCTGGCAAGTCCCAGATGATTGGAGAAACAACATCCCAACACAATGGTAAAACTGGAAAGGATGGACATCTTCTACTTGTTTGGGGTGGGGGAGCAAAAAGCATCAAAAGTGAACCAACCTACAACTTTTAGTTTCAGTAGCTACGGGTTTTCAAAGGTTCAAGATTTATAGAAACACCAGCTCTCACCTAGGTATTTTTATATTTGCTTTAGCCCTTCACATGTGAGTACAGAATTAATGTGACAACGTTTGCTATTTCATACAAGAAAAAATGGAAAGAACTCAAGGTTTGGGCACGGTGGGTCCAACATTTCTAGGTGGTACCTAAGTTTCTAGCTTCTTAACTAGTGTGTCGTCTAAGCCATCTGCAAGGGGACACTCTTTCGTGGAAAACGAATCCAAGGGCATGACAATGAGAGCTGAACTGGAATAAAGAGAGAGCATGTGACCAGTGGCATGTGCCCTAAAAGTAGAAGGCGCATACAGAAGAGCCAAAGAAGGGCTGTGTTGTAACTGCTGTGGTTGCTGCTGTTTTCTGTGTTGTTTTTTAATTTTCGATGTTTATCTATTTATTGTAAAGCCGAGAGAGCGAGTGGGGGAGGGGCAGAGAGAGGAGGAGAGAATCCCACACAGGGTCCACGCCGTCAGCACAGAGTCTGATGGGGGGCTCCATCCTATGGACCGTGAGATCACGACCTGAGCCGAAATCAAGAGTTGGATGCCCAACCGACTGAGATGCCCAGGTGCCCCAGGCTGCCTTTATCTAAGGAGACGCTAGACCATGGGTCCTTGTCATGACCAAAGGGCACTTGTCATGACCAAAGGGCACCATGATCCCACGCACAGAAGACTGTGTCTGTATAGGCTGCTACCAGCAGCGGCCACACGCCTTTAATTTTCCTCCTCTCTCTTCAGTAGAGTGAGGATGATTGGCCCATAGAACAGCCTGTTGAGCAAATCCCAGTAAAAGACTGGAGCTTTGTAGGGAAGAAGAACATGAAGTCCCTGCTCTTGGGCCCAGATGACCTTAGAATGGAAGGTCTTGTGGAGACACAAACATCCCACCATTCCCCAGCTTAGCTGACACCTCAGAGAAGTTAAGCTCTTCTCAGCTGTCAACATTTGACCTTTCCCAGGACAAGAAGGGGCCAACTTTGATTTTACTGAGCTGATCTGAGGGTGGGCATGAGCTGATTTTTAGAACAACTGTTCAGATTATAAAGGGGACCGAGCCGCTGTCTGTACGGGGCCCCTGCGTGCTTGAATTGCCAATGCCTGTTACACCCGGCTGATACTGAATTAAAGCCACGGAGGGGTCAACTTCCTCTCCCCTGGCAAAAAGGAGTGATGGCTTTCAAAATTAAAAATGTTCTTTGACTCAATGGTTTGATGACCGATGTCAAGTCACAAACGTTGTGTGCCTGTATGCTCATCATGATATTTTTCAGAGTTGGGATCTCCACAAAGGCCCATCAGTATGGAACAAGAAAATAAATTATAGAGTATCCATACCCTGAGATGCACATTAACCCCTCAAATAGAATGAAGTAGATCAGCATGTTCTAACAAGGAAAATAACCATGATCTATTACATTTAAAAACTCAGTTATGCAACAGAACAGTGTGATCTCATTTAAGAAAAAAAAAATAATTATAGGGGCGCCTGGGTGGCTCAGTCGGTTAAGCGTCCCACTTCGGCTGAGGTCATGATCTTGCACTCCGTGAGTTCGAGCCCCGTGTTGGGCTCTGTGCTGACAGCTCGGAGCCTGGAGCCTGCTTCGGATTCTGTGTCTCCCTCTCTCTCTGCCCCTCCCCTGCTCGCACTCTGTCTCTCTCTCAAAAATAAATAAATATTAACAAAAAAGAAAAAATAATTATAGACGTTAGCATATGCATAGAAGAACATTAGAAGGAATGTACACCAAATCCCTAACAGTTTTCTCTGGGGGCTGGACTTATAGGCACTAAAATATTTACAGTATATTTTGTAGTTTAAATTGTGTTACAGGGTATGTGTTATTAACAGGCAGAAGAAAATTATTTTTTTTTATAAGAAACATTTGGCAAAATATTAATAGTAAATGATAGAAAATTAAAGAAGCTTCTGGCTTGATGTCCGTGGTTTGGGGCTTTACCTTTTCCCTGAAGTGCTCGTTTCTGGAGGCTGCGGTCAAGTACAGCATCACAGCCTCACGGGCTTCCTGGTCATCGCCAGTCAGCAGCACAGCCAGAGTCCCGAGTACTTCCTGCTGGGCCGAGAGGCTGCCAGGTGCAAGGTCACTCATGGCCTGGAGCAGTTTCTCATCTCTCAGCGACTGCAGGGTCTGAATCAAGGAAACTAGCGAGTGAAGAGAAAGCAGAGGTCACTTTCTGATCGTAAGGTAACACACTCACTAAAAATATACGACTCAAGTATACATGTAATAACAGACCCAAGTACGCAAAGTCAGCATACGACGAAGGTGATGTTTTCAGTTAGTGAGAAAAGGGCATGATTCTAGTAACTCTATTATGGTAAATGGCAAACCTTAATAGGGAGTAGCGAAGGCAGATCTCCATCTTGTATGGCCGCTAAAATAACTTCTAGATGAATTAAATAGTCAAATGTAAAAATATACAGTGAAGGAACTACAAGTAAACTTGTAGTTTACTACAAGTAAAATCTTCCCGATGAGAGCCAACTCTGTTTCCGATCTTTTAGCCATACCCGTCTGGCAATCCCCTGGCCCCGAGTGACCCCAGCTTGATGTTCTCTCTGTCTGCACTCGGGCACCTGGGCCGGGATGGAGAAATCCAGCTGGTTGGCTGGAATATGGAGATGATATGATAAAAAATAAAATTCTGAGTCCCATTGGGACAGACTGACGATGTTCCATGACCAAGGACTATATTCTGATCCCTCACAAAGTACCTGGTGCAGGCATCTATTAGTCACTGAAACATTAGGATAAGAGTGTATCTGGTCAGTACAGATGGGAAACGATAACCTAAAATTCACGACCCATCAGTAGACAGCATCCACTATTCAATGGACACGTTAGTGAATTTTTGAGATTTTTTTTTTTTTTGGCTTTAATTTCCTATTTCTGCTGCTGGGGATGTTGTGGTCATTTCACTGCTTTTTAAATAAATGCCACAGCATAAGGTCTCGAGACAGTATTATGTATAAAAATGGAACAAACGGGGCGCCTGGGTGGCGCAGTCGGTTAAGCGTCCGACTTCAGCCAGGTCACGATCTCGCGGTCCGTGAGTTCGAGCCCCGCGTCAGGCTCTGGGCTGATGGCTCGGAGCCTGGAGCCTGTTTCCGATTCTGTGTCTCCCTCTCTCTCTCTGCCCCTCCCCCGTTCATGCTCTGTCTCTCTCTGTCCCAAAAATAAATAAACGTTGGAAAAAAAAAATGGAACAAACAAATCATGGAAAACAACCTAACTGTTCAACAATAATCAACTATATTCGCATGAATCCAAATGCAGGGATACTACAAACTAAAAAAACTTTCAAAGGATAACATGGGATATAATATCAAATAAAAGCTAGGACTGAATGCTTTATAATAGGTCATCACAGCTTTGAAATGTCAAATCCATGCATATCCAACTAAAAATACATTAAATTTTAAAAGTAAGATAGTAGGTGATTTGAATATTTTTAGGTGTACTTTTTTTCTAGTCTTTTTTTTTTTTAAATAATGAGGGCCTTTTTCTTATTTAAAGGAAGAAGAAAACAAAAAAGACATGTACAGGGTTAGGGTTTCTCCACGGTCCTCCTCCACTCCTACTGGTAAGTAGGTACGCCTTCCCCGGGACCGTCGGGGGGAGGCTCAGGGATGTCAGCTGCTACTGATGTCATTTGAATAGTAGAGAAATTTACTCAGAAAACTGCTTTAGAGACAGTGACAAACTTAGAGAAGATAGGAAGACTATCCTCAAGTGAGATCCTGTGGTCTCCCGCCTCGGTTCTCCTTCTAGAACTCTGGACCAGCATTTACTCATCATGAGGGCTACACAGACTCTCCTGTGTTCGGGCTGGCTTAGGCACCGGGTCGGGGGGAGAAAGTGCGTCTTCTCACTGGGATGTGAGCTCTGTGACGGACCTGTCAGTGCAGGGTTTAGCGCTCTGGAGGGAAGGGCTAAGTCTGGTGCTGAGCCAACCCGTCTACTCCTAAAGAACACACTGCAGTCCCACCCCCTTTCACCGGCAGTGGTGAAGTCTGGGTGGATTTACAGAGCACAGACTGGGGAGCCAGAACCCAGCCCCTCGCTGCCTGGCTCCGCCCCCAAAGAGGTTTCCTCTCATTGCAGCTGCTTATTTTATTTTCAGCATGTGACACCACGCGAGAAGCAAGGCAATCATGAACTTCAGGCCACCCCGCTGTGCTGGTGCCCGTTCTGCACCCTCCCCGGAGACACAGCCCGAGACGTGGTTTTCCATCTCCTTTCCTGACCAACATGTCGCCCCATCTGCCTTCTCGTGAATCCCATTGTGGACTGTTATGAAAGTGCCTCCAAAAAGGGCAACGTAACACAGTACTGCCTGTAGGCTCGATCCCACAAACGGCAAATACATTCGTGAAGAAATTACATCATTAAGTCAGCTTCTGGTCAATGTCGTATCCTTGCTGGGTGATCAGGATGCTCCCGGTACACCCCTGGTTCATTGCCAAGAGGCTCACTACTGTTAGGGGTCCAGAAGTCATTGAAAAGGCTGATCTCATCCCAGCTGTTGACTTGGGGAAGAAATGGTTACCAGCCCTAAAAATGATGACTGAAAAGACCAGAGCTCACTCCAAATGGAGCCACCACACGGTGCAACGAAAGAACACGTCCCACCTTGCTTGGCCAGCTGGTTCAAGTAGCTCTCTAGGTCGCTCACGCCGTGGCTGGTGAAGTAACCGTAATATTGGAAAACGGTGATGACCTCTGAAGAGAGGCTGGAGGGGAGCAGAGGCTCAGCCTGGTCCAGGATTTGGGACACCAGGGTTCGAAACACTGTTTGGAAGGAGAAACACAAAGAGGCTTTGAAGTGTCACGAGCACTCATTCGTTCACCTGTCTTTGTACCGTGGGGTACGGCAGAGCACAGTACGTGAGACGAGCTAGTCCTCAGTGAATAGCTGGATGATTACTGGACGTACGTATACATACCTGTGTAACTGCGTTGGGTCAAGAACAGAACACTGCTGGCACCCCACCTGGTTGACTCATGCCCCCATCTCAGTGCCCCCCTCAGGTCCCCCCACCCCCACCACAGGTAACTGATAATCTGACTTCTATCACTAGGACTCAGCTTTACCTGTTCTTGAACATCATATACATGGGATTATACAGTATACACTGTTTGTATCTGGTTCCTTTTACTCAATAAAATATTTGTGGGATTCACCTACATTGTTGCTTACAGTTTATTCTTCTTAAAAATTGCCGTGTAATAGCCTATTGTATGACTGATGCTATAAATACACAATATATACATATATACAATATTATATACATACACATTATACACACACACACACACACAACACATTTGTTTTCTTGTTGGTGGGCATTTGAGTTGTTTCTGATTTTCGGTTCTTGTGAAGAAAGTGCTATGAACCTTTTTTGAGAGTCTAAGCATCTATCTCCCTTGACATATTTAGGAGCGGAATGGCTGGATCATAGGGTAGGTATATTTAGCTTTAGTAGAAATTGCCAAACTGTTTCCCACGTGGTTCCACCATGGGACACGCTCCTGTTGGTAACATTTTAATGAAAAACATATACAGCCACCTAAACAGCAACACGGACGCACAGTGCTTTTAAAAGTCACCGCTGAGATTCTGAGTTGGAACACATTCGTGCTCCGACTTTTCTTTTCTTAGAGTAGATGATGGACAGACGACGTCTTCTCCGGAGAGTCAGCCTTTTCTCCAGGACTAGCTGCTGGGGAAGTGGTGAGGGGCAGCCCGCCAGTGCTCGCTCTCAAACCAAACGGCGGACCCCTTCCTCCCCGCCCCTGCCCTGTACCTGGGTCTGCGAGGCCTGGATATTCTCTGTTGACGGTTCTGGCAAAGCTGGCTTCCAGCTGCTTCATCACTCTGTCAGCCGAGCTGTGGTAGACCCCCACCGGGCTGCAGCACCTCGTCCAGAATGACAGCAAAGACAGCTTTTTGTGAAATTCTGGGATGGCTGGAAAAGAAGAGCAACCCCCACCCCCAACACACAGTTGGAACGAAGCAGATGAAGAGAATGCGCCTGTGTGGGGGTGGGGCAGGCATCACTGCCCTCCCCCCTTTTTAAAGACGGTGGTTTTTAAAAGTTAAAAAAAATTTTTTTTTATTTGAGAGAAAGAGAGAGAGAGCGGTGGACAGGCAGAGAGAGAGGTGGGGACAGAGGATCCAAAGCAGGCTGTGTGTTGACAACAGAGAGCCTGATGCGGGGCTCGAACCCATGAACTGTGAGATCATAACCTGAGCCGAAGTCAGATGCTTAACCAACTGAGCCACCCAGGCGCCCCAAGACTATGGTTTTTACATAAAAAAATATTTACTGATTTTGAGAGACAGTGTGGGGGGGGAGGGGCAGAGAGAGAGAGGATCCCAAGCAGGCTCTGCACTGTCAGCACAGAGCCTGACATGGGGCTCAGTCCCATGAACTGTGAGATCAAGAGTTGGATGCTTAACGGACTGAGCCCCCCAGGCGCCTCTAAATTTTTTTTTAAGTAGGTTCCACACCCAACGTGGGGCTTGAACTCATGACCCGGAGAACCACAGTCTCCTTGTCCCACCGAACGAGCCAGCCAGGCATCCCCTAAAGACTGTGGTTTAAAATTATTTTTTTAATGTTTATTTATTTTTGAGAAAGAGAGAGAGACAGAACATGAGTGGGGGAGGGACAGAGAGAGAGAGGGAGACACAGAATCCGAAGCAGGCTCCAGGCTCCGAGCTGTCAGCCCGGAGCCCGACGCGGGGCCTGAACCCACGAACTGTGAGATCGTGACTTGAGCTGAAGTCGGCTGCTCGAGCAACTGCGCCACCCGGGCGCCCCTAAAGACTGTTTTTTAACTGGGACTACGAGATTCCTCTGTAGTTGGCAGATTTTCTAAAGGGCAAGGAACTTATGACCGGGAGTTCATCTAGCCCGGGCGGCAAAGAAAACACAGCAAAGGCAAAGCTGTTTGCTTTCGGTGAGAGAAAACCCAGCAGCCCTCCTCTCGGAAGATGCTCTCACCATCTCCCCCCCGCCGTAACTTTCCTGCAAACCCGGCTACAGGATCAGAGAATCACCCCGGAGGAGATGTTTCTGAAGGGGCCGTAACACATCAGGAGGTGGGCTGGGGGAGTGTGACACCCGCCCGGGGGGGCCTCTCTGGCTGAAATGGCGAAGAGCACCGTGTAGGCAGCACACGGTCAGTGACCGTGAGGTCGTGACCTCATGCGGTTGGGACCATGAGGAGGTGCCTGGGAGCCGGGAGGACGCCAGTCACTGGTGTCCTCGGCTTCCTGTCCCCTTTTACGCCTCTCAGACACCTGCCGAGGTCACTGGCTCCCAGGAGGACTGGATGCGGGAGGCAGAAATCTAAAGCGGGAACCTACAGGGAGGTCTCTTCTAGGCTGGATCTGAGCGACCCAGAGAAGAGTCTGGCGCCCCACTACCTCCACGGGATGTGTGCTGTGAACAAAGACGAAAACTCCTGTCTTTATAAAGAGCTCCGTGGCCAGACCACGCAAGTTCAAAGGCAGCTTCCCCACGTCAAGTTCTCCACCTAACCCTCTTGGAACCGGGGACTTTCCTGAGAGCCTGCCAGCGTATTTCTACCTTTTCCAAGGCCAGCTAGGGAGTGTCCTGCCTTTGCCAGTCAGCTGCTGTGGGAGCCGTGTCTTCACCAGCAACACGGCACAAGCACAGACAGTCCCGGTCGCCTGTCCCCCCAATGGAACCGCGCTGGCAGAAAAAGTCCCTGAGACCGCCTGCGCGGTGCACGCTGGTTCTGCTTAGACACGGGTGTCTGACTTCCGGAGGTGGGGGGCTGGCCCCATGGACAAAACCGTGTTCTGCTGGTTTGACTCCGAAGGCTGAGGCGCAGTGTCAGCGAGATGGCACCAGTCCACGCTGCTGGGCACTGGCCACTGGCCGTTCCTCCACTGTCATGCCTTCCTGCCGGCCCCACGGAGCAAGGGAGAGGCTGGGGGTGTGGCACACACGTGCTTACCTTCAATGACAGAACTAATGTTCCCTATGTTCTCATCGCTGACGGCTGACAGCTTCTCCATCACCTGGACTTGCCGAGAAAGCTTCTCCAAGAGGTTGCTCGCCACAAATGGGGTTTTGCTTGAGAAAACAATTTGCTGAGAAAACAAAGAAGCCGCCGTGTCAATCACGCCCACTGTCGTCAGCGGAGGTTTCCCGACCCAACCCCGTCCTTCCTCCCACGGCCGTCACGCTAAATACGCCTGCACCGTGTTCTGTTCCGGCGGGAGAACGTTCCTCGTTCTGTGCCCGTTACAACACCCGACGAAATCACACGTGTTTTTGTTGCCTCTCAACTTTTTCCGTGCCTGTATGGATTCTGGGATTTTTTCACTAATAGAGCCACAAGGTTATTATCAAGTTGAGGCTCTGTAAATCCTCTTTGAAACTTCGAAGGCATATTCAGGCTGCTTATCTGTGTGCTCACACAGATAAAAAAAAGATTGCTTTCCCAAGTAGTCATTTTTCCCAGCACGGATTTCTTTCCTTGTTTTCAAGCTGGAAATGAAGAATGTGTGGTATAATAATCATGATTATAATCAAGGCTTTCTCATTCTAATTAACGAGTGCTGATTATGTACCAGGCACTGGTCTGAGCCCGTGTATTAGCTCATGTCATTGCTCACCACCACCCTAGGAGGTGGGTACTGTTGATGTTCCATTTTACTGCTGGGGAAACTGAGGCACAGAGAGGTCCAGTAGCATGCCCAAGGCCACATGAATAGTAACTGATTTCATTTGAGTGCAGGTCACAAGAGTAAAGGGCATGAGAGAGGACAGAAGTCACTTGTTGCCTGAAGGTTCTAGACCTTTCTGTGTGCCTCAGAGACCTGTCCAGTCACCTGGTGGGTATGGATACAGGGAGCTGACCTGTACTGCCACCCTCCCCTGTCTAAACCATGTAGATTCTATGCACATATGATTTCCAATCTCCGAGCCTAGTGTAGCAATTATGTGCTGATGCCTTTCACACATGTAGATACAGCAGAAGTGAACTGACTTCAGGCATAACATATGGTCCACATGGAATGCCTGTTTTTTTCTCTTTGCAATTACATTCCGAATGAAGATATAAACTCACCGATTCGGCAGTGGGTGTGAGTTAGAAATTACGTTTCTAATCCTTAATCCTTTACATCTCTGTACATGTGCCTCTTCTGTTTTTTTGATGCTGATTTTCCCCACAGTGGGGCTGACTTGTTATGACCATGGTCTGGTCTGACTATCGGGAAGAACACTGCACTGAATATTTTTAAATTTTTTTTTTTAGTTTATTTATTTTTTGAGAGACAGTGCACAGGGGAGGGGCAGAGAGAGAGAGAGAGAGAATCCCAAACAGGATCCGTGCACTGTCAGCACAGAGCCTGATGTAGGGCTCGAACTCACGAACTGCATTGCACTAAATATTGCTTGTCAATTAGTCTTTGAGAGAAAACATTCATTCCTTCATGGAGGAGAATTCTCTTATGTCTCACAAGATGATGACTTTACCTCTACAATGCCAACAGGTAGTGTGCTCAGCACAGAATCAGGCTCAGCAAGGACGAAGAGTTGTGAAAATCATCTTATTCAAGTGGTTGGATAGAGAATACAACAACCCTTTCCCATTTTGGTCAGAAAAAAACCACTGCGCCTTCTGCCAGATTGGTTGTCAGTAAATGGCTGGCAAATTCAACAGTCAACAGAAGAGATCAACTGGGATGTTGGCCAACCTAGCGGAAGAGTCGTAATTGCCAACCAGTTTCCCACAGTGTCTGAGGTGACTCTGGGGTTGTTTGTTCACGAAGGAAAAGTATATTCTCCATCTCATCACAAGTGCATTATGGAAAAAGCACACTAACCCACTTCTGGCCTCTCTGGGACCCCCCTCCTCCTTACCCTGCCTCTTGTCTGCCACTTGGTCCCATGCTCTTAGAAGCATGATTGATTGATTGACTGACTATTTATTTATTTATTTATTTATTTAAGTTTTGCACCCTTCCTGTCTGGCCAATCCCCCTGAAGACCATTACCCATTTGCTTTCACTTTCTCATCCTGTTCCCCACACATGCAAACAGGCTGGAGAAGACAAGCAACCAGGCGAGGAGTAAGTATTTAAGGAGATGCTTGGGGCAGGAGGTGGGGAGCACTTTGTTCAAGGGAGCTAACGCACTTCCTGCAACCAAAGAATTTCAAAATATCCGCTTCACTGTTGCAAAGTCTTAACAGGTAAGTAGCCTGAAGTGAGAAGAAAAACAAGTCCCATGGCGTCCCAGAACGAGCGCCTGCCTGGCAACGATAATGGCCTCTGGAACTATTCTCTCTCGCTGCTAATACGTACTTATTCAAGATCTGGGAAACCGTGCTTATATCCTGCACCATTTCGCCTTTAGCCGTCCAGGTGGAGTGACAATATTCACACTACCGTGTGCCCTGTAACACTGGCTTTCGAAGTCCACCCGTTTGTAGATGGCACAATGCAATTTTTTTTTCCCTTAGTCACGTTCCTCTTCTCTTTTGGCAAATGATTTGAAATCAAGAGCTAACCTATTGCGTGTTCGAGTGCGGAGAGCTAGGTCTCAAGGTAGAAAACCCAGGGTTCAGGGAGGATGGCCAGGGCCATCAGAACTTTCGAGTCGGCCCAAAGCGAAGCAGGCTTGTTCTCATATTCCTGAATGTTCATTTCTCTGGCAAAACTGAAAAAAGGCAGCACACATTCTTGGTGCATAAAGAGCCTGGGGTCTAAAACAAACACAGTCGCCGAGCCCACCTGAACGAGTTGGGTGCAATACTGAAGGTGCCTGACAATGGTGATGTCCAGGCTCTCATTTCCTGTGGTCAGGGGGAGGGGGCTTCCGGCCACACTGGTCCCGACTCCTGTGTCTTCTGTCAGCGCCTCGCTCAGGTGCCCCCTGGCCTCTGGGTGTACCGACCTGTAAGGGCTGAAGCAGGAAGGTGAACGCAACGTTAGCGGTTTCTTTCAGCGGGGAAACCCCAGGTCAACCCTACGAAGCTCCCAGAAGGCCCCAAGTAGCACCTACCGCAAAGAGGCTGTCTCTAGCCTACCTTGGAAAACCGAGAGACCTTTCAAAAGCTACTTCTTGATTCAGCCCAGTCACCAATGTGCCGTATTAAAAGATCACACAAACTGCTTCCAGAATTTGCTTCTCAAGCACAGTGAATCAGTGTTTAAAAAATTTTAATGTTTATTTATTTTTGAGAGAGAGAGAGCGAGAGTGAGAGTGAGAGAGAGCACAAGTGGGGAAGGGCCAGAGAGAGAGGGAGACACAGAATCCGAAGCAGGCTCCAGGCTCCGAGCTGTCAGCACAGAGCCTGACGTGGGGCTTGAACCCATGAACTGTGAGATCATGACCCGTGCTGAAGTCGGACGCTTAACAGACTGAGCCACCCAGCTGCCCCCAGCAGTGAACCATTTGTAAAGCAGGCTCACCAAGGAATCTGCTCTCATGGTGCACCTGTTACACTTTCTTGCTCTGGGGATGGGGCGCTTTGCCAAATATCCTGGGATTAAATTGTCCTCTATAGTTGTGGTTTCCCAAGAGCAATTCCATTAAGAGATAATGTCAAGGCTTTTTTTTTTTTTTTTTTTTTTTTTTTGGCCTCAGATCAATTGCTACTAGAAGAGAAGGAAAAAGGAAAACTGCCAACAGGAGGCATGATGTTCTACCCCAGACAAAGGCTAAAAGGCGTTTATTGGACTCTTCCAAGGCAGAGCTTGGTTCTGCCTCTCACACCTTGTTTACTCCCCGCTGGTGAACTGTCTAAACCTGGGATCGTGACGGGCACTTACGTTTACAAATAAATACGTTGCCTCTATGATCCAACTTTGTTCTTAAAATTAATCTGTGTGGGAAAGAGGGAAGAGCTGTCTCATTTCACACTGGGAGGACTGACGGGCAGAGGGGTTCCCCATGGGGTCCTGTTCACACGGCTAGACAGCGACAGGGCAGTTGCTGGCTTCCGGGCTCCTGGCCTCCAGCCTCCATGATTTAAAGAGATCGTGAACCTGAGCTAAGAGGCACTGGACGCTTTACTCCACTGCACACCTGCCTCCAGGGGAAAGCACTGTGCCTGCATCCTGGCCATCAACACATATTTAATACTCACACATGGGGGTGCCTGGGGGCTCAGTTGGTTAAGCGTCCAACTCTTGGTTTTGGCTCAGGTCATGATCTCAGTTTCGTGAGTTCAAGCCCTGCATGGGGCTCTGTGCTGGCAACACGGAACCTGCTTGGGATTCTCTCTCTCTCTCTCTCTCCCTCTCTCTCTCTCTCTCTCTCTCTCTCTCTGCCCTTCCCCAACTTGTGCTATCTCTGTCTCTCTCAAAATAAATAAACTCAAAAAAAATAACATAAAAAAAAACACAATTTTCACAATTTTCCCTAATATCACTGAGGACATATACTAAAGTTGATCGATTCAGTCAATTTAATATCAATGTTCTATAAAATGTACAAAATCTACGAGGTTTTTGTTGTTAAAATGCTTCTGAGAGCCAGAAGAACGAAGCTTAGACTGATGTCTGACTCTGACATATTATGTAATGAGGAGACAGATTTTTGGTTTTGCAGCATTTCACAAATTCGATCAAATTGGAGAAATCTCAGCATAGAATGCAGGGGCATCGCTTAAACATTGCATTCGTTTAGTAACTTTTGTTTGCCGTGTCCTCAGTTTGCTCAAAGCATAAATTCTAGTTCTCACTTTTTCTCTTCCTGGTTTTGGAAGAAGAAAGCCTCCAGGAACAAGAAAACCCCAAAACACTGACATAACATCACCCACAGAGAGGTTCGTGACAGTGTAACTTGAAAACCTGTTTACATAACACGGCAAAAGTAAAGAAGGTGGAAATCTGCCCTTTCCTTTGGGAAAGTGTGTGAGTGTGTGTGTGTAGTGAAGGTGAGCAAATTCCACTGTGCTTGGTTTGCTTCGTTCAAGTTACAAAACGGACCCCAGACGCTAGTGCCAAAGACAAGATGTGGCCGCACACGGAAGGCTGATGGAGAAGGTGACAACAATCCCCCTTCCCCTTCCCTTCCCTCCCCAGAGAAGGCCTCATTCTCCACCTGCTGGGCTGCAGAAGCAGAAGAAATCGTTACCAGTTGTTGGTCATCCCTGTTACATTCTGAGGCAATTACGTGCCCTGGACTTCAACCTGACATTGACGCGTGCACGGATGAGGTTAACGTATAGCAACTTTGCCAAAGGGAGCAAGAGATACAGGGGTGGAAAAAGCAGAGCACAACAAAATGAAGAGATAAGAAATAAGACACGCAAAGAGAGGAGAACCAGGTGCAGGTGGATCATCCAGTAAGAGGTCTCCAGACACACAGCACGCTTCGTGAATTTGGAATTCATTGCACCGGGGGCAAGTTGTCGACCCCCGGAGCCTCCAAGATATCGGTGTGCACAAAACACATGCCCACACAAAAGTTTCCCCTTTATTTACAACGAAGAAAGGTGATTCATTTTCCCTCCGACAACACAAGAGAGGTGAACAACATTTAAAAATGGCCCTTGCCAATAAGAGGGAATTGAAAGCCAGTTGGCCATTCGTGTAGGGAGTTTTCTCTTCCTGGAGATGTGCACGGGTCCCGTCTGAGAGTAACAAAGAACCACTGTTCAGAAGAGAGGTAAGCGGACGCTGACTTCACACTTACCTACTTTTCTCCGTCTCAGTGTCTGAAAATACCGAGTCCGTGCCTCCTCCAACAGTACAAACCTCATCACCATCCTCCTCCTCGTCAAAATCAGAGGTGTTCAGGAAATCAAAGCTTTCTAAAGCACTTTCGACTGTGAGACTTAAACTGGAAGACCGGCTGCGGTTTCCGGCTGGCTTACACTGCAAAGGCAGAAGGCATCGGGGAGAAGGTCAACATATCCAGAAGCAGAAACAGAACAGGCAACACTCGATCTGAGACGCGACACTTTCTTTTTTTCCAAGCTTTTATTTTTTGTTGTTGTTGGCATTTAAAAAAAAATGCATTTAAAATCTTCGCATTAAAAAAAAAAAAAAAACTACAACGATGGATTAAATGACACAGGATCTGGGATTCGTTCCAAAATGATCTGGAGGGAAATAAGCGGGTAGGAGAACAGACGGAACAAGACTGGCCGCGAGCTGACATCGTGGAAGCCGGGGGATGGGCGCACTGGGAGCCGTTACAGGATTCTCTCTACTTCTGCTTGAAGGTTTTTTTAAAAATTTTTTATTTAAAATTTTTTTTAATGTTTTTATTTATTTTTGAGACAGAGAGAGACAGAGCATGAGCAGGGAAGGGGCAGAGAGAGAGGGAGACCCAGAATCGGAAGCAGGCTCCAGGCTCTGAGCTGTCAGCACAGAGCCCGACGCGGGGCTCGAACTCACAGACCGCGAGATCATGACCTGAGCTGAAGTCGGATGCTCAACCGACTGAGCCACCCAGGCACCCCTACGTCTGCTTGAAAGTTTAGAATAAAAAGTTGAGAAAACATTACAGCCCAAAAAGCCTTGGGAAACGGAACTGCCATATCCCTCTGCCTAGAGCTCAACTCCAAAGAAAATACAACCAGCAGACAAATCTAGAGAGTCACGGAGTCCGGAGTCCGTGCCACATAGTAACCAATCTGTAACGTGTGCAGTGTCCCGAGACAGGAGCTGACTGCCCAAGGAACCTGTTCTAAAGGATTAAAAAAAAAACACACAAAAAACAACCAACCCCAGGAAGAGAAAACTACTCAAACTCAGACTTAACTCATACTCCCTAGGCAAGTGTATTGATTTTACATTCACGGCATATCATTTTCTTTGAGCGCTGAGGAGAAAAGGAAGGGTACAGGGCCAGCAAGAAGGGTCCCTGCCTCCTCTCCGGAACAAATCCCGTCACTTCCGTGACTGGGCCCTGGGATACTGTGGGCAAACCCATCCTAGGGCCTGGGGAATTCTGTATTGCTAGACACAGACAGAAGCAAGACAAACAGCGTAACGCCAGTTGCTACGGGCACAGAGATGGAAAGAAGTCCTTCCAAATATTCAAGAGGACGGACGCTGGGGCGGACTGAACGGGACAAGTCTTGTGAGTCAGAAGAACTACATGTCCACCCTCTCAGGCTCTCCTCGCTGACTTCGCAACACAAGGCAGGCAGCGCCTCGCAGAGAGCTGTCTCTGATACTCAAGATGGCACAAAACCACGGGGGGAACCGTCTTTCGGTCTTTTAAATCAGAGTTGTTTCCTTCACCCTCAGTGATCTCCGTCCCAGGGGCAGCATCATTTAGTTTCTGATCCTCAAGAGGCTTTAGCATCCTAGGAATGTGAAGGGGGGGAGAAAAGAGAAAGCTTTGTCCAGCTGATGCTTTAATTCTGGCTGGATCTAAAGCCATTTGCCCCAGCCCTCAACTCGAATGCTGTTTTCAGTCTCAGACAGATAGAAGGAGCCGGTCCAGACTCAACCCACCTCTAGGGTCTTCGTTCTTAAGTAGCTATCTGCTGAACTTGACCTGGCACGGTATGGATGCGTTTACATATCGATCATAACGAAGGGAGGGACAGTAAAGGATTTTAGAGGCAGGACCGTTCTGGAACAACAGCAGATTGAAATAACACTCTGGAAAGAAATCTGTGACCCCCAGGTTTTTATAAGACTAACAGATGGGGTGCTTAGTGTTTCCTGGTGGGCCGAGATACTTCTCAGCATTCCAGATGTCTGGAAATGGGAACTGGTATCTCCACTTGCTTTCTCGAAGGCATCTGCGAGAGGTGGGGTCAGTTGTCTTTAAATTGAACACCTTTCGCCCACTAAGCAAAGCTGGTCACCTATGCAGATGAGAGCTTCTTGGGGGGTTAGAAGATGTTTTCACTGGAGTACTAGGGCAAGCAGCATGAACACACGGGTCCTGAACGGGCACTGTTATGTTTTACAGAAGGCAGATTCAGAGCGTCCTCTCAGAGGACAACAACTGAATTAGTCCGTCCTGGGCACTAGAGGATCTGCAGAGTTGGGCCTGAAGTTTCATCTGCCCTGGGGACAAATCTCCCTCCAAGCTAGGGGAGCATGACTGAGAAGGCTAAGAGAGTCAGAGAAGCCTTGGAAATGTGTGGAAATGCATTTCCCACAGGCCACTGAGAAGACCACATCTGAAAACCAGTCATTCCAAGGGACACAACAGGCTTCTGTGGGTGGAATCTCGGCTCGCCACCGGCACCTTATTTTCAAGCCTATTTTATAGCACAGGTCAGCAAAGAATTGCTGTTTCCTGGAAAAGGACCCGATTTCTTTCCTGTGTGGCAACCTTAGAGTAGCAAAGGACGCAGAAGTGGCGTGGGATTCAGGACAAAATCAGGTCCTGTCTTCTTGTGCCGTGTTGTCAAAAGTTTAATCTGTATGCCCGGTAGAAACATGCATTCCGGTGTAGCAACAATGATCCCATCGTTAGGAACCCCCGCCTGTGTGGAGATCATCCCTCTTGCTCTCTGCTCCCACCATGTCCACACTGAGCTGTCTGATCAGGAACAGGGTTGAGAGGACATCTCTGGTGGACTTGGGGGTCCCTGGCTTCTAGAACACAGCAGATGACGATTGGTGCTGGATCTATCTCCGATTCCGACTCACTGGTTGGGACAAGTCTGGAGAAGGGACTCTTTGGAGGCAGTGCCCGGGGCTGGCGGGGAGGCCTGTTGGGGGGGGGGGGTGCGGAGGGGAGAGACCCATGGCTCCACCCATGCCTAAGTCTTGATCAGTCAGGAAGGGATCCTATCCAGTAGCATCTCAGTGACATTATGATCATCAAAATGCCTCCGTTTCACATCACATCACATCACATCACATCACATCACATCACATCACATCACATCACATGGGTTTACAGTGACTAACTCTGGGACCAAAGGGGCTCAGCCACTCCTCAGAGCTGTTTAGTTTAACTCCTGATCGTCTTAGGTACGTCGATCTGTTGTGAGGAAAAACGAAACTTAACATGTGCTACCGGGGTGGAAAAGTCAGCGCCAAAGGATGGTTATCTATCGGTCAGGGAAAGATAGATACGCAACTTTGCACAGAAGCTGGCCTCAGACGCCTCTCTCCAAACCTAGTCTGGTTTCCCTGAAACGGTACTTACTTTTAGAATATCATCCAAATGCTTGACTTCTTGGTTCAGATCCTGAAACTCCTTATACTGCTCCTTGTGGGGCTCCAGCGCAAGGAAAAGCCCGCTGAAGGCGTCCTCCAAGCTTCCGTCCAGGAAGGATCGACAGCCTTCGGATTCTCCACTGACCGAGCCCTCGGAGAGCAGCCTGTCCGCGGCCGCGGGCGCCTCAGCCGAGGTCAGCCTCTTCACCAGCTGCTTCGTGAGGTTTCCTTCAAAAGTGTCCAGTTCGACCGGCTTGAGCTCGGATGCCTCGTCGGACTCCCGCAGGAGCGCCTCGGCCACCTCCTTCTCCAGGAACAGGCGCTCCGGCCCGGCACCTGCCACCGCTCGGCGCTCCGGGGGGCTCCTGGGCCCGGCTGGGGGCTCCTCCGGGGGCGGCTTGGCCTCCCGGCCCTCTCGCGAGGAGTTTCTGGAAGATGCCGAGCCAGAGTCTTCCGTGCCCTCGTTGTGGGAGGACGGGCTGCTGGGGCTCAGCTCTGCGGGGGTGATGGTGATTTCGGGGTTTGCCACACCTGCGCTGGAGAGAGAGCCTGCTGGGTCCGGGGTGAGGGCGCAGTCCTCGTTGGGCAGGTCACCGAAGCTGAGAGACAGCGGCGTTTTCTCCTCAGCGGCCTTGCCATTTTCAAAGACGTCATCGGGTAGATTAGACTGTGGATAAAAGGCGTCTCGTTATTATTTTAAAAATTTTTAATGTTTATTTATTTTTGAGAGAAAGAGTTAGGGAGTGAGCAGGGGAGGGGCAGAGAGAGAGGGAGACACAGAATCCGAAGCAGGCTCCAGGCTCTGAGCTGTCGGCACAGAGCCCGACGCGGGGCTCGAACTCGTGAACCGTGTGTGAGATCATGACCTGAGCCAAAGTCAGATGCTGAACCGACTGAGCCACCCGGGAGCCCTGACACCATTATTTTTAAATACAAATTATATGCTTGGTGTGGTTTGTGTGCAGACAAGATATGAGATCATTAAAATAAACAACCGGCACTTTCATGATATTAACGTTTCATTTGTTGATTGTGTGTATGTGTGTGTGTGTGTGTGGTTATGTGTGTGGTTGTGTGTGTGGTTGTGCGTGTGTGTGTGGTTGTGTGTGTGGTAGTATGTGTGTATGTTTGTGGTTTGTGTTGTGTGTGGTTATGTGTGGTTGTATGTGTATGTGTGTGTGGTTGTGTGTGTGTGTGATTGTATATGTGTGGTTGTGTGTGTGTGTGTGGTTTGTGTGTGTGGCTGTGTGTGTGTGGCTGTGTATTTGTGTGTGGTTGTAGTGTGTGTGGTTGTGTGTATATGTGACTTGTGTGTGGTTGTATGTGTGTGTGGTTGTGTGTGTGGTAGTATGTGTGTATGTTTGTGGTTTGTGTTGTGTGTGGTTATGTGTGGTTGTATGTGTATGTGTGTGTGGTTGTATGTGTGTGTGGTTGTGTGGTTTGTGTGTGTGTGGTTGTGTATTTGTATGTGGCTGTACGTGTGTGGTTGTATGTGTGTGTGGTTGTATGTGTGATTTGTGTGTAGTTGTGTGTGTGTGTGGTTGTATGTGTGATTTGTGTGTAGTTGTGTGTGTATGTGGTTGTATGTGTGATTTGTGTGTAGTTGTGTGTGTGTGGTTGTGTGTATGTGTGACTTGTGTGTGGTTGTATGTGTGTGTGTTTGTGTATGTGTGGTTGTGTGTGTGTGGTTGTGTGTGTGTGTGGTTGTGTTGTGTGGCAAGAGAAAACAAAGCTCTTAGAAAGGACTTCTGGTGTTGAATCTAGGTGAAAGTTCATTAGACTATTCTTGGGTTTAACATTTTCAAAAGAAAAGGGTGGGGGAGGGGAGGCAAGTGAGCCTGTTTCCTGAAACGCAGGATCTCACAATATTTGGCAGCTGTACTTATGAATAATGCTACCAATTTTGGGGGGGAGGCATTTATCTTAAAAGACTTTACAACATTCATGCTATTTCACTCAAAAGACGGGATGCTTTGTTCTGCTTCAATTCTCATAGATTATTTTAAAAGAATCTCTACCCACAAATCCAAGCCCTTGAAAATGTTCTATTAATTTGGTAACCATGCCACAAATAACTGAGGCCAGAAATACACTGGCATAGCTTCTGTAAAAACGGGAGACTAATAAACTTGAACATCTCCCGCGATTGCACAGCCAGAGCTGTGTCTAGAAACAGCGAGTCCTCTTGTCGAGCCGGCCCGGGCTGGGTCAAGTACACTCTGTGATCCATGAAGCAGAGCTCAGAAGGGGGAGAGGTTCCAAATATCCAGGTAACCAAGATAATTACTTTATGCGGGCATTAAAATGATTTCTAAGTCAGTTTTCCCTACGTTGCGGTCCGTGCAGGGTCTCGGTACCAAATGCTGCTCCGTGGAAAAAGTTTTCTGGGTATTTGAGACCAGCTCTTTCAAAATGGATAATTTCTCCTGGGTTCTGGATTTGATATTCTAGCTAAATAGTTAAGTACCACGCTCATGCCTAATTACATACAAAGCAAGGAATTACCATCATAGTTCTGGGAAACAAAACGTTCCAGCCAGTGAAATGGGAGCGGACGGAAAGGGAGCCCCTGTCCTCCCAGCCGTGTCTCTGGTCCCCTCGCTGCTGGGCTGGGGCCGCCAGATCCCAGCACGTGCAGTCAGTTCAACCCAAACTTTCTATTCTCCTCTGGTTAACCACAGGGTGAGCTGTGTCACTGGGGCACTCCAGGAACCTCTGCAGCTCAGTTTTGCCTCTAAAGAACGTTTTCTTCCGTGAATGGTCCCCGCGCGTTCTGCTCAGGGCCCTGGGGGTGCAGGGGCGGGAGTGGGCGGAGTTCTGGGAACCCCCCCAGGAGCCGCGAAGCAGCAGGTGGGCCCCGTGGGCTCTGGGGCTTGTCTCCTTCGGTGTCCTCTGCCCTCTGTCTGCCCCCCTGCACCTTACCCCTCTAGGAGAGACAAAGGGGGAGCTTCTGGTAGGATTGGAAAAGGGCTACCCCCTGGACTTCCTCCGAGGGGATCCCTCAGGCATCTCACAGAACCCCCGGGGCCCTGGCCGCACTGGGGGACGAGGGAGGCACTGGCTGAGGCGGGGGGTTGCTCCATCAGGACTCTTGCGGAAATTCCGAAGTCCTCACCAGCCGCTTCTCTCGGGCCTCATGTTCCCAAACCCAACGCGCACCTACACGAGTGGCCAAGGTTGAGTTAGACGAAGCCGAGGTGCTCTGCTCAAGGGGACTCCCGGTGTGCCAAGGGGAGCCTATAAACGGGCACACGACAGTGCGAGCGCGTGCGCGATAACTGAGGCGTGACACGACAAGGCAGGACCCCGCACGGGGATGGTTGCCGCCTGGGGAACAGGGGGTCCCAGAGCTCAGCCCTGCAGGATGGGGAGGCGGAGGCGAGGAGGAGGGAGTGCATTCGAGAAGGAACGTTGTGTGCGCAAAGATGGCAGCTCGCGGAGGGTGTGGTGGGGTTGGAGAGCGGTGGGGAGGTCAAGGGGCTCAGGCAGAGGACGAAGAGTGGTCAATGGCAGGCGTGGAAAGCCGGGCCGAGGAAGAGCCGCTCTGAGGCGTCTGCCTTTATCCAAAAGGTTACAAGAAGCCATCAAACCCTTGTTTAAATTATGCTATTAAGATCTCTACCAACTCCCTCCACAACTTAAAGCAGGCGAACATGGATATACACATGATATCCGTGGTTACGTATACAATTGTATCTGCTATATCGTTTTTGGGTCCATGTGTTCAGGCACATTTTCCTCACACGATCTTTCCGTTTTCCTCGGAAACCCCACTACTTTAGTCTGGTCCTTGTCACCTGGGATTTGTAATTGAACGAATTAGATGCAATTATTATCATCATTAACCAGAAAACTTTTTAGTCCTTTCCTTTCTGGACATTCAAAGATGACTCCCCCCCCCCACCCAAAGATGACTTCTATATGTTCGTAAAGAGCAGAATATTCCATGTACACACGTACATGTGTGTGTACGTGTGCCCTCTCTTGTGACCTAACGTCACAAGACGTTCTCTTGTGACCTAACCTCATACAATGTAGGTCACCTGTTGCATTCCTGGCTACAAATGAAAGAGTTTCTTTTGCTAAGGCAGCAAAAATTAACAGACACTACAATAAACTAAGGCTAAGAACCTCTTTAAATAAAAAAGGCTCTCGTTAAATTGGTGTGCATCCTTTTGACCTCCTCGAATGCCCCTTTTTGAGGTTACTCAAATGCTAAGTGCATCTGAATGCCGAAAGGCCTAAAGACTGTTACTGGTGATAAACTAGTTGGACTTGGGAAGGAACATCTTTGACCGCAAGTGTAATTGTATTTTTAAAAGATGAAGATCTTGTTACCATGGATATCTTTGCCCCAGCGGAGAAAAACCACAGCACAAAAGCGGGGCTCGCCAAAGACAGGGACAACCACCTGGCGGACAGAGGCGCATGCGTGACCCAATTTCCCGCCCCAGGGACAGGACGGCTGTAACCGTCGCCCCATGAGCACGACAGAGAAGCGGGAAAAACGGACAGACCACAGCACACGTGCCACCAGCCCCCACGGCAAGCACTTCCCAGCGGGCAGGCCACCCGCACTCACATAAAACTCTAGCCCGGCCTTGGGTCTCAGCCGGAGGGAGGGCAGGTCACTGAGGGAGCGGCTGCAGTGCAGCTTGGCCAAGAAAGTGTCCTGCAAGGCACTCAAGACAGACAGCCGCCGCGGCTTGTCTGCCGGAGGGCGCAGCCACCGCTTGGGAAGTCAAAGCAAGACGCGCAGTTAGCGGAAAGCATTGGTTACTGTGTCTCGTTAGCTTTCGAGCCCGCGTTTCTTTCTTTAAAAATTTTTTTTCAACGTTTATTTATTCTTTTTGGGACAGAGAGAGACAGAGCATGAACAGGGGAGGGGCAGAGAGAGAGGGAGACACAGAATCGGAAACAGGCTCCAGGCTCTGAGCCATCAGCCCAGAGCCTGATGCGGGGCTCGAACTCCCGGACCGTGAGATCGTGACCTGGCTGAAGTCGGACGCTTTACCGACTGTGCCACCCAGGCGCCCCCGAGCCTGCGTTTCTGATTAGAACTAGGAGGCCGCTGTGGACCCCCTCACTCTAAAAGGCTGAGCTCAGAGAGTCTTCAGAAAAGTCTACGTGTTATCAGTGCGATCAGTAAAGGGGGGTGAGGGGAGAGGAAAGATGGCAGGGGGCAGTCTACCACCGCCCTGTGCAGATGGCCAAGGGCATCTTGGAGCATTATCAGGAGTTACCGAGAACCCCTAATGCCGTGTCACGCGTTTCAAATACTGGGTGCAAGCCCCCCCTCGGGTTCAACGCGCCTCCTCCCCAGATCACTGTGAACTTACGAAAAAGGAGTGGTCCTTCAGGGTGGGCGTCTCCGGGGTCCCCTGGCTGTACATGGACATTCTCCTCTGCAGGGCTGCGGCCTTGCTCCCGGCGCCCGAGGACGGGGCCATGTCCTCCACGTCAAAGGGGCTGCAACACAACAGGTCTCCGTGAACGCACGTTTGTTAGGTCGCCTCTAACCCCTGGACCGCAGGCCGAGAAGACACCTCATTATACTAAAGTAAACTCAAAAAAGTGGGAACTGGGCTGGCCGGGCGGGCGATAAACCAAGATAAAACAAAGTGGAGCAGAAGACTGAGTCCAGACCCCTCCAGGGGCCAAGGTTATCATCATGGCATTAAGTGCAATTCACCTATACACCCAGCCATTAGATAAATCTGTTTCTTGGTTAATGTTAGACATGGAAACATATTAATGCTTGTCCAGTACAAGATGTCAGTCTGTAAAGATTCTTTGAGCTTTATGTTGGCAATACAGGAGAGTAACGTGATTGTTCTAAAGAAAATGAATGTAGACTCCTGTTCGTTTCTGTCAACACAGAGCCTGTTGCGTGCAGGACAGTCTGTCCACCGTCACCCTGTTTATCATCATGCCATCTGGTTCGTCCGGCCAGACAAACGGTCTTGCCTTTGCCACACCGATGACTACAGCTGACGTGGAGGGAGGCCGGGCAAAAGGTGTCCACAGGGGTTCATGGACAAGACAACGGGGTCCTTGCTGCTTCCATACCTCACCCTCTATGTCGGAAAGAGGACCCTGAATATCGGTGCCCCGCACGTCACGCGTGCATGGAAATATACCAGGGGCACAGTGTCAAACGTCGTGGGCGACCAGTGTTTAATGGCTTACGACCTTTCTCATGAGGTGACTTCAGAAAACCACCTTTAAGTTCACTGCTCTGACGAAAGGTATCTCTTCCTCCCTGGCAATTTTCTATTTCAGTAGAGTGTGAAAGATACCGAGAAGTTTCCCAGAGCAGCATAGGGCACACGAGATAAAGAGGGACAGGCAATGAAGACATTATAGAGAGAATCGGGATTTTTTCCAAGGGTGAAATATCTCCTTTGGACAGTTATTTTTCTTCCAAATTAGCTTAAGAGCTGTATTTGTGTTTTTTTCTAATTTTTTAATGTTCACTTATTTTTGAGAGACAGAGAGAGGCAGAGCACGAGTGGGAGAGGGGCAGAGAGAGAGGGAGGGAGACACAGAATCCCAAAGCAGGCTCCAGGCTCCGAGCTGTCAGTACAGAGCCCGACGCGGGGCTCGAACGCATGAACCGCGAAATCATGACCTGAGCCACCCAGGCGCCCCAGAGCTATGTTTCTTTATATACGTTGAAAGGTTGAGAAGGAGGGAAGGCAGCACAATAAACAGTTTTCAAGCAGAAAGTAGGAGAGGAGCAGAGTGGTAAGACAGAGGCTTCTCCAGCTTATGGAGCTGACAATGTGCAAACGTCACCCGCTGAGCCAGCCGAGCAGAGCCTCGGGCCCTCGAGGCTCTGACACAGGTCTCGGTGGGACCCGAGAGTCTCCTTCTGTGACAAGCCCCCCTGGGGATGCCGATGGTCCCCGTGCCACCCTCTGAACAGCACTGGTCTGCAGCACGTATTTGTAACGTGGCAAAACTGAAAAGGGCCACTTACTACCAGGTGATCTCCAGGCTCAGTTTGATGGTGCCAAGGTCATTGATGTCAACCGCCACCACCTGAGGTCGGGCGGCAAACAGCTCTTTGGTCTCGCAGGTCACACTGCCGACCAGGAGGTGAGTTGCGAGCCCTTTGAGTTCCGTGACCTGGTGAGAGAGGGACAGGGACGGCCTTACGTCGGTGGGGGAGGGGGGTGCCGGACAAAGGCCAGGGACACTTTCCCCTGTTCTGCTTGGCCCGCTCTGGGCGAGAGCCACGGTCTTCACGGCGGACTCGGGGTGCAGAGGGGAGTCTGCAAGGTGGAGGGCCCGCGGGCGGAAGTCACGAACAAAGGTCCCCACCGACGGGGTCACCCATCCGTGCACCAGGATATGACAATGACGATACTGAACCTTGATGGAAATGAATCCGACGATCAGGGGCAGGAACACGACCTCCTCTCCGTCCCAGCTCTGCTTGCCGTTGGCTTCTATTCTGCCTTTCAGTTTCCACCTCTGTCGGCCGTACTTCATGAAAATCTGGGGAGAAGACACCAAACCTCGGGTTCCAGGGGCCTCGCCCGACTTGCCACCCACACTTTGAGATACACGGCATGGGAATAAATCAGCTGCTGCTCCCCCCTCTTCCGTCCTCCTCGCCCACCCCCTTCTTGTGGGTCTTTCCAATTCCCTGGGGTCTGGGCGGAGGGGCAGATGGTGAGTGGGGAAGAGGCTTTTAAGAGGGAGCAAGGTCTGCTCCGCCAGGCAGAGGGGGTGGGGGGCCCTCTTTGTAAAAGGTCAACCCGTGTCTCCTTGTTACCACGGTCACGGTGACCAGATCCTTCTCCTGGGAGAATACAATGCTTCAGTACATTAGCCGTTGGACCCCCCAGCTCCGTGAGCGGGAGGAGAAACCATCAGCTAAAATCTACTCAGCAGCCAGAAGCACAAAAAAAAAAAAAAACCCCTCCTCCTTCTCCTGGATGAGGGAGGCAGAACTGGACAAAGATTTTGAAATCCGACAGACCCCAGGGAGAGGGTCTCCACTCTCTTTGCTCAGACAGCTTTACCGTTTAGGGGAAGATACCCTTCCCTTACACCCGCCCCAAGGATGATCGTAGAGGGTTTTGGAGAAGACAGATGATTCAATTAGGGAAGTTCTCTTTTAAAGAGGGGAAAAGAGAAAAGCCTTTTTTACTTTCTGGAGTGTATCTTTATAAAGAAAGGTCTAGATACTAGTGTTCTTTAGTCCGTGATATTTACGAGCACTCATGATCCCGGACTGGCTCTTGCATCAGGAGAAAAGGCTGCTTTCAAGTACAACATTGGGACTGGGGAAAATACGAATATGGACCGTATGGCAAATGCCCATGTTAAGTTAGCTGTGTTGAGAGTTGCACGATCCTGATAGGAAAGCAGGTTCTTCCATTTTGGGGAAAATAATTATGGGGCAAAAGGTCACTATGCCTGTGCTTTGGTCTAAAATGATTCAGCAAAATAACGATCATAGTAGTAATAATAAGGCAAATGTGACATTATGTTAAAAATTGGTGTCTGCAAAAATAGATCTACCCTATGACCCAGCAATAGCACTGCTAGGAATTTACCCAAGGGATACAAGAGTACTGATGCATAGGGCCACTTGTACCCCAATGTTTGTAGCAGCACTCTCAACAATAGCCAAATTATGGAAAAAGCCTAAATGTCCATCAACTGAAGAGTGGATAAAGAAGTTGTGGTTTATATACACAATACAATACTACTTGGCAATGAGAAAGAATGAAATACGGCCTTTTGTAGCAACATGGATGGAACTGGAGAGTGATATGCTAAGTGAAACAAGTCATACAGAGAAAGACAGCTATATGTTTTCACTCTTATGTGGATCCTGAGAAACTTAACGGAAACCCATGGGGGAAGGGAAGGGAAAAAAAAAGTTAGAGAGGGAGGGAGCCAAACCATAAGAGACTCTTAAAAACTGAGAACAAACTGAGGGATGATGGGGGTGGGAGGGAGGGGAGGGTGGGTGGCGGGTATGGAGGAGGGCACCTGTTGGGATGAGCACTGGGTGTTGTATGGAAACCAATTTGACAATAAATTTCATATTAAAAAAATTGGTGTCTGGATGAAGAGTATGTGGGGGTCTTCACCTCCAAACGTTCTCACTGGGGCTTCATTTTTCCCCCAAATAAACAAATGTAAAAGGAAAAAAAAAGGGCAATGTAAGAAACCAAATAATGGCAGCTGATTCCTGTCCCTCAAATCCCCAATTCCAGCAGGCAGATGGACACAATACTTACTTCATACTGATCTCCAGGACAGAGGCGAGCAAAACCAGCCAGACCTGTAAGCATGCAACAGAGACATGAGGTGTGGCATAGATTCCCCTTCACAAGCCCACACTGGAACGTTAATAAACCAGAAGCATCAGACCTTTGTGAAAGCTCATGGAATAGTTTTGAGGGACCACCCGAGGGGATGAGGGGACAGCTGAGAATCCCATCTATCACCGCTGCAGAGAACATTCCTGGCCGGGTTAACCAAAGATGGTGCTTTCTGGGGCAAAGAAGGCTGCTCGACAGGGACTAGAACCCTATGAACCTTTGACCAATTAGAAGTCCACCCAGCTTCCAGGACCAGAGAATTAGGGCCAGAAAGATACATTCATTTATTTACCCAAAATATTCCCATGAAAACAAACTGCTGTCTTGTTTTTCCTTCTGTCCCAAAGATTGGTGATTTCTGATAAGTGCCTCTCACTTGGGTGAAGATTCCATGGGCTTAGTCTGTCCCCCTCGCCTCTCCCCAGTTCACTCATTCCTGTGTTTTCCTATTCCTATCTACCCAGCATAATGATAATAGAGAGATAATTACGATAAGGACAACTAGACGGCATAATGCACCATCTAGTGTGTGATGAGATCACTTAAAACGGATTATCATCTATACAAAGGCAGTAATTAAGAAAACAAAAACAACCAACCAGATGACAACAACCCACACTCCCCATGTGGAGAGGGGGCTTCCCTTCGATCATGCCGTCAGCACGTCTCCCCCGGCTGGATCTGCTCAACCTGGGATCCAGCCCCATCTCTGATGTAGCAGCAAGAACAAACCATGTCAGGCCACTGTCGTGGGACATCTCAGGGACCCTGAATTTAATCAGTCTCTTTCTTTCTGTAGATATTCATTGAGACTCCGTGTGGGGGGATCTGTGCATTGGGGTAATGATCTGGAAATTAAGAGAGAGGTCACCGATACCCAGAAAATAGAATAAAATGTGATTAAAGTCCACAGGGATGAAACAGACAAGGACCCGAGGCAGTAAGAGGGGTTAAAGCAGAAGGCGACTTCTGTTTTATTGACCAGGGAGCCTACTCTAGGTATCAACTCCAATTTCATCACCTCTAAAAGGGCGGGGAGGTCACAGTCTCCACCTCAGAGAGCTATTTGTAAAGACAATCGATGGCCTCTGGTCCATAGTACGTGCCTAATGCATAGTAATGATTATATATTCAGGAATGGGGTCATACTATTCATTCATTCATTCATTCATTCATTCACTTATTTATTTATAGTTTATTAATTTATTTTGAGAGAGAGAGAGAGAGAGAGAGAGCGAGCACGTGAACGCACAAGCAGGGGAGGGGCAGGCAGAGAGGAGAGACAGAATCCCAAGTAGGCTTTGTGCCATCAGTGCAGAGCCCGATGTGGGGCTTGAACTCCTACAAATTATGAGATCATGACCTGAGCCAAAACCAGGAGTTGGAAGGTCACCCGACTGAGCCACCCAGGCGCCCCAGGTCATACTATCTATTGACCATGTGCCATACATGGTTCATTTAAAAGATGTTATCTATACGAAAAGGTAGCAAATCGATGCACATCAGACAGAGGGACAGCAATGGAGAGATAGTAAAAGGAGATGTTTTTCTCTATTTTGGATTTTTGTAAGAATGTGTTACTTAGGTGTAATTCAACAAGAAACTCTATCTCATTTAACGCAGGCTAGTTTCTTGGGGGAAGGTAGTATTTGAACAACAGAATTTCACCACAGGCAAATGAGGGCATGGGTAAGCAGGCACTTCTGGGCAAAGGGAGTGGCCTGTATTCACGCATCAATATTTCCGGAACGCCTACTGCATGTCAAGCACGAATATAGTTGTGGGGAGGGAGAGACGCACATCACACGTGCACAATAAATGTAGGGACTAAACTCATCAATAGGGGCTTATCAGTAATCCTGACTCTGCTTCCATGGCAACCACAAAGCAAAGTCTCTTACCCTAATAAGGACCCGAAGACACAGTTTTAATGAAGGAATGAAACAAATTTAATAAGAATGGGCAATTTTATTTTCTCATTTTCCAATGAAAAGCACCAATATACTTTTATGAAAAAAACCCTCCAGTTCAGAATTCACTACAAATGCTTACACACAATGGAATACTACAGAGCCATAAAAAAAGGATGAGATCTTGCCATTTGTGACAACATGGATGGACCTGGAGGGCATGAGGCTAAGTGAAATCGGTCAGGCTGAGGAAGACAAATACCGTATGATTCCATTTATATGTGGAATCTAAAAACAAAATCAACAAAATAAACGAGAAGCAGAAGCAGACCCATAACTACAGAGAACAAACTGATGGGTTCCAGAGGGGAGGCAGGTGGGGGGATGGGCCAAGTGGGTGAAGGGGAGAGTGGGAGGTACAGGCTTCCAGTTATGGAATAAGTCATGGGGATATAAAGCACAGCGTAGGGAATATAGTCAATGGTATCGTAACAGTGTTGTATAGGGAAGAACGGTACCTACAGTCACGGTGGACACAGCAGAACATATAAACCTGTGGAATCACTACGTTGTGCACCTGAAACTAATATAATATTGAGGGTCAACTATACTTCAATTAAAAAAAATTCAGTACAGGGGCGCCTGGGTGGCTCAGTCGGTTAAGCGTCGACTTCGGCTCAGGTCACGATCTCACGGTCTGTGAGTTCGAGCCCCGCATCGGGCTCTGGGCTGACAGCTCGGAGCCTGGAGCCTGTTTCCGATTCTGTGTCTCCCTCTCTCTGCCCCTCCCCTGTTCATGCTCTGTCTCTCTGTGTCTCAAAAATAAATAAACGTTAAAAAAAAATAAAAAAAATAAATAAAATAAAATTCAGTACAAATGCTTAGCTATCTTTAACAAGCTATTATTAATTATTATGTATGAATTATGTTGCGATAATTAATATAAATATTAAAAATAATGGTCTCTGGTAAGGTGGGATTAAGAGGAAAATTAAACGTTTGGCATTCAATAGCGATTTTTATTGGATTTTTTTTCAAATATCATGTGTTTATAAGAAAAAAGACATAAAAAAGATCACGTATGTTGGTTGGCGGGCAGCATATATGCAGAGAACAGGCTGTTCGGATATTCATGACAATTTTTACAAAGTTTAGCACTGGATAGAGCGATGACATTATGATTTAAAAATTTTGGGTATATTTGCCAATGTTAAAAAAAAATTAGAAGGTACCATTTAAAAAATTTTAAACTGATTCGAGAAGAACAATCCTGCTCTTTTCGTAGAGGCAGCCGGAGAGGAGATAATTTTGAACGGCTGGTATGAGAACGACCCTGGGACTCTCAGCTGCCTTCGCACACAGGGCGTCCATACGGCCAACGGACCCCTTGGTGGCCCAGTCTCCTCCAGCTGCTGTTTACGACCTTTGAGTTCCTAATTGTTCTTATGTGAGGGTATGTATGGTTTTACCCGTGTAAATTTGACCGCGATGGTATCACCACACAGTGTATCTTGCCTTCTTTGAATAGCCCCGTTAAGCTGTGAGACTGGAATGAATGACCGCCTCTCCCCGGTCCAAGAGGCACGGCCACAGTTAAGAGGATAGGGAAGGTCCGTTTAGGCTTAAAAAAGGCACCCGCTGTTACCACTGTCTGTCAGTAGATGGCAGCAACTCACCACCTCCTTCTGCCTCCTTCCCCACCGAGCCAGGCCACTTAGGACTTTGCCAATAACTAGAACATAACAAGCCACTTTAAAAGATTTACTGAAATAACAGCAGAATTTAAAAAGTCAACTTTCCCTAGTCATTTTCTGCAGGATTAGTCTTTTTTTTTTTAATACTTTGGGGAAAAAAGCACAATTGACTGGTTTTTACAAATCAGAATAGGGCAGATGTGCTGATTCTAAGAAAATCCAAAGTGCCCTTTAAAACCTGTGCAAATTAGTGCAGGTTTCATCCGCTGCAGGCTTACCTGTGCAAATACAACAGAAGCCTGGTTAAAAAACAAAAAACCCAAAACTGACAAGGTATGTAAAGGGAAAAATCCTTTGAAGGTTTTTTTTTTCCCCCTTTCAAAATTACCGGGAATTTCATACCTGAGGAACTTATCTAATGGGAGAAAGGTACTTGGTAGGGATGTTTTTGCGCTTATGAGCCCATGTTATTAAAGCAAAATTTCTTAGAATCGCTTGTAGTGCTATCACACTGAGACCCTGATTACAACCATAATGTAGCCAATTGGCCACAGGCAGGCAAAAAACAGGTCCCGCCCTCTGCTCCTGTAAGCCAATCACCATACTGGCTGCAGAATTAAAACCAACAGCAGGCCAATTGTAGTTACAGCCTGAGGTCTCTGAGGCCCGGCTGGAGCCTTGCTGGGATTTTCACAGTTGGGGAAACCTTTATGCTTTCTCAGTGGTTTTGTGATTACCGTTGCACAGTCTAGAAAGCTTTCATTTCGGCCCCTCTGAGGACCACTGGGGGCTAGCATCCAGGGATGGGTGGGGGTAGGGGACTTTTATTTCTATGGCTACCTTTGGCTGTTTTACTGTAAAACCTACTACTGATTGAACGGGCTTCTGCACCCCATTTGGAAGGCCCAGACACTAGACTAGGCAGCCGCTCACCTTTCCTTCCTTTGCTCAGAGACTTATCTGCCAGAACAATGCTCCCCACGTTTTCTAGTTCTATGATGATCTTCCGCTCCAGAGATAAAAAAAGATCACACATGTTGACCGCATATACACAGGGAAAAGGGTGGCCGGGTATTCATGACACTGTGAACAAAGTTTAGCACCTGGTGGAGTAGTTACGAAGCTAAGGAAGTCAGACTTTCTACTCCAAGGCAAAGAGCCAAGCAGCTGGCCAGCCAGGAGCTCTGCTACAGGCCTTCCTGATTTATTGACCAGGTATAAATAATGCAGATTTACTAGCTCACAGGGAGTTCTCCCCTCTGCTGAGGCCTGACCCGCCCTGCAAGCTGGACGGGCAGGTGTAGGCGTGGGGACACACACCGCCTGGAGGGTCACTGGAACAATCGCTGTGGGAGCTACTGTTCCCCGAGAGCCCACGTCTTTTCGTCACCGTCCTGGTTAACAAGACGCTCCCTCTTTAACCTGACATTCAAGGTGCTTTAAGATCCAGTGCCAACGCACGCCCGTAAGTCTTCTTCCAGGAAGCGGCTCAGCCCTGCCAGCCCGCCTGCCATTTTCCACATGCTTTTCCCTCTTTGGTGAACGCCATTGCCTTGCTGTTCATGTGCCCAGAACAGTCCCTCTCATTCGTGTTCAGAGATGACACTGGGGAGCCTTCCTCCTTCCTCCCTGCTTCCGTCCCCCGAGACAGGTGAGTGGCACCCTTCTCCCCCCGCCCCCCCAGGCTTCTGAGATAATCCAGCCTCCCCACTGGTCCAGCAGGTGATTCGTTCCACTGAATGAGAACACGCTGGCTCATACCTCCATCTTCTCCAGTGGATGGGTGGAACTCAGACCTGGGGCCACGCATCGGGAGGCAGTGTAGGGCATGGCCAAGAGCAGGGGCTCCCTAAGTGTTTGATCAGTTGTTTTTATCATCAATCCAGCCACACCCCCACTGCCCCCCCCACCCCCAAATGGTTGTTTTCTTCACGTTGGGTGGGGCAAAAAGGGAAGTGTGGAAGGGTGTGGCAGGAGGAAGTCGGGTTACCAGGTCTGAAAATATTATGAAATATCCTCAGTTTATGTCAGTATGTTTGTTGGGGTAGTTATATTTTACCAGAAGGAATAACAGATAAAGTAGCTGATGGTAAAGACATAAGACTTCTCGGCAGTGTGAGGACGCTTCCCTTTATCAAAAGAAAGGATGATTTCGGTGCCGGTGTTACCCTTGAAAGGCTTCCTAGTTGTAGTTTCTGAGTCAGATTAGGGAAGTGAAAGGCCATGCTCTGAGCCACAGTTTATAGCGTCTGCTTTGCTCTCTTAAACTTCAGTCCTCCTCATATGGGACTGAGCGTGGGACTGGGAGAGGCCTGGAATTCAGTGTCAAGTTTGACTCCAACTTAGTGAGTACTAGGACAAGTCACTGAACGCCCACTTCCTGCCAATAAAATGGGGGGAGTTATCACCTCACCAATGATGGGTGCCCTGGAGAGCCGTGAGCACCAGAAATAGGGGAAATCTGGGACCCCCAGTAGGAACAGCGGGAAGATGTGCTGCCCGAGTTTCTCTCAGCGAGAGACAGACTAGTCTGCACGGATGGTGACCGAGCATCGGGGGAAAGGAGAGGGAAGTGCTTGCTGCTAAACACTGATTCAGGGCAACTGTCTTCCAGAATCAGGCTGCTGCTGAAACCATCCTGAGAGTCTTAAAAAATCTTGCCAACTCCCCCCCACCCCCCACCCCCGACTTGCTGGGTCTGGGGCAGGGCTTGAGCGGTTTTGGAACCTCTGACTCTCGTGAGGACCCAACATGAAGACAAGAAATGGAAAGCTGAAAGGGCACGGATGCCCCACCTCGGTGTTGAGATTTAACACCGAATCACAAACCAGTTCACTCTCAGGCTTGCCCGAGAGAAGAATGCAGCCATTGCAGACGCTGAAGGTCAAGGTCACTGTTGCTCCAGCAATAAACACGCAGAGTGGCTCTCGTGCTGTCACGGAGGGCCTGGTGTTGGACACAAACAGTGCCCCGCAGACTTAAATGACAGATTCCAAAACGAAAGTCTCCCGTTGAACACTTGAAAAAGTACCCCTTCTCTACTCCCTTAACTGCAAAAAGTAGGCAAGAGGGTGATTAAGTTCCCATTAGCAACAAGCCAGGGATCAGGCTGCCGACGAAACCCGAGGACCGGAACCGCCTGCGCCCAGCCCTCGCCGCTGCAGTCAACGGGCGCGAACTCAAAACTCAACGGATTTGCCGTTGCTGATCTGACAGCCCTGCCCGCGAGGCCCGGCAGATGCTCCGTCTGCTACAGCGAGCACGCCTTGTTTGTTCTGAAGATGCCGCGCTACAAATATAACCCCATCATGCTTCTAGGTTGGAACTTGCCAGAGCAAACCCCACAGACGCACTGGGAAAAAGAGGAAAACGCAGAGACCTCTGTGGGTTTAACACTAGAGATGAATAAAAGGAAGTAACTGGTGGGTAGTTTACAGAAAACATGAGTGCAAGGGAGTTACTGAAGCGACACCACAGAGAAGCCAGAAGACAAATCTAGGTGTGGGATACTCTATACAATGGTTTCTATGCCAAGTCGACGGTAGAAAGGAAATGGGAAGGGTCTGTGTTAGGTGACAGCAAGCCCAAGAGAGACACCGAACGACCACTTATGACGCCTGGACCTCATGTGGATCCCGACGGCAACATACCAACCATACAAAGCATTTTTGAGACAACTGGGAAACCTGGATCAGGGAACAGATTAATAACAAAGGCATGTTCGTTTCATTAGACATGATAATACTGGGCATTGTGGTTATGGGGGAAGATGTCCCTATTCTTTTTTTTTAATTTTGTTTTTTACATTTTTATTTATTTTTGAGAGACAGAGAGAGACAAAGCATGAGTGGGGGAGGAGCAGAGAGAGAGGAAGACACAGAATCGGAAGCAGGCTCCAGGCTCTGAGCTGTCAGCACAGAGCCCGACGCGGGGCTCGAACCCACAAACCGCGAGATCATGACTTGAGCTCAAGTCGGACGCTTAACCGACCGAGCCACCAAGGCACCCCAAGATGTCCCTATTCTTTAAGGGATGCATAACGAAATATATACAGGCAGACTCATATCTGGGCTATACATCATCAAAGGAAAAAACAAATGAAGCAAATGTGGCAAAATCTTGCTAATTATTAAATCTAGGTGATATGGGGCTCGCTGTAAATTCTCTTCACTTCTGTGTATGTCTGAGATTCTGCCATAATAAAGATTCAAGGATGCAGGCAAGTCTTAGGACCAGGAGGTTCTGGAACATCAATACATTAACATAAATGGGGAGGGGTAAAGGTGGCAGCACAGTGCCTTTGCAAGAAAAATAAAAATAGTGTGAGCTCTGTCTGTGGAGATGGCTCCTGACTCTCTGTGGGGGAAAAATAGCTTTCATCTTTTTTTTTTTTTAGTTTATTTATTTATTTTGAGAGAGAGAGAGAGAGACAGACAGACAGACAGACAGAGCGTGACCAGGGGAGGGGCAGAGAGAGAGGGAGATGCAGAATCCCAAGCAATCTCTGCTATCAGCACTGAGCCTGACATGGGACTCGAACCCATGAACCGTGAGATCATGACCTGAGTTGAGATCAAGAGTCAGACACGTAACTGACTGAACCCCCCAGGCGCCCCGAGTACCTTTCATCTTGATGGAGAACTCCCCCAGCAGATTCTCCAGCTCTGCTTCAATGGCACACATGTTCTGTGGAGAGTACAAAAGAGTGGCATCAGACCTAGGCTTCTCTCCCACAACAGCTCAAGGCGCATGACGTTCTCTCGGCTGCAAACAAGTAACTAGTGCTTGAATTCCAGGAGACTCCTGGAGTCTCCAGCACTGCCGGAGAAGCCTTCTTGACAAAATGGTGCACAGGAAATTCAGAGTCTAGAACAAGTTCAATTATTTCCATGCACGACAACGAGGACTGGGATGCTAGATAAGCAGGAAAGCAGTCTTCTCCTAAATGGAGAAGATCAAGGCTGTTACGTTGCTGACTCCGGGACCTACTGCAACAGAAGCCTTGCTGTGTTGCCTTCAGATGGTGCATCAGTTATGTCATCAAATTATGCCATGGACAGACGAATCCAGAACATGACATGCTGGAAGAACGGGCCCGGATTCTATGTAAGGTCAATGTTGGGGGGCGGGGCGGGGGGAAGAAGTTCTAGACAAAAGAGGCTAAAGAGACATAACAACCAGATGCGACCTGTTGACTTTCATTGCATCCTGATTTGAAGGACAATAAACTAAGACAGAAAAGACATTACTACTGGACCAAATAGGGGACGTCTGGAAATGCACAGGCTCTTTGATAACTCTGTTGAGTGGATTGATTTTCTTACTTGTGACAATGCTGTGTGTTTGTGCAAGGGATACACAGATTACACGGGTTGCCATTATGGGATCGGCGCTGAAATACTTACTGTAAAGTG
The DNA here is from genome assembly GCF_016509475.1 of Prionailurus bengalensis. Classification (NCBI taxonomy): domain Eukaryota; kingdom Metazoa; phylum Chordata; class Mammalia; order Carnivora; family Felidae; genus Prionailurus; species Prionailurus bengalensis. Next base: position 5,043,497 of record NC_057349.1, on the reverse strand, counting down.
TCATAATGTCTACTAATGACTGTCAAATGACTCAACAAGAAAAAAAAAAAAGAAAAGAAAAAGAAAAAATTGGGCCTATGTGAGAGAAGGAAAGCAAATGGGGCAAACTGTTACCAACTGGTCAACCTCCGTAAAGGTAGATGGTGTTTATTACGCTAGTCTTGACTGTTCTGTCGATTGGAAGTTTTTCTTAATAAAAACGGGGGGGGGGGGCGGCAAAAATAGCACTGTGCTCTATGAGTGACGCGGGGCTCCTGAGGTGCCCGGAAGTGATTCCCGGGTGTGACGAGAGTCCTCTGCTGACTCTGGAGTTGAGGGGACACTGAAGGCAGAAGAAGGGACACTATCTCAGCGTGTGGTTAGATACCCTGCCTCCTCAGTATCTGATGACCCAAACAGAGCCACTGGAGATCAGAAAAGGAAAAGCACCCTGGCGGGGGGAGGGGGGGCTCTCCCCACGGGGCCCCTCTGCAGGTCGACCAGCTTAAGCTCCGGAGACCACCTCGGCTGCAGGAAGCATCGGTGCCCATGTCCGCCCCCTCCCCCAGGCGGGGCACCTGCAGGCTTCCCCCTCAGCAGTCAGCCTCCATGATGGGAGTGAGGGTGGGTGGGGTGGGGCCAGCCCAGGGTGCTGACAGGGATGGCTCCCTTTACATTTTGTTTGCTGAGAACTTCAGGACTGATCTGTAAGGCTACTGTTTCTCCTACTTGTTCCTTTGTTCGGCCCCAAAAGATCACTCTTCTGAACTGGTGCCTGAATGGGACGCAAAGAGAATGGCATTGTCTTTCCCCTTGTAAGCTCTTAGTGCCTGAAACAGCTTCGCAAACCTGGGGGAAACTTCCTGACGTCTGAGCTCTGTGCTGCTCGAAAGCTTTGAAAGCAAACCCTCGGTATTATAAACCTCTTTTCTTAGAGCATCGTGTGTTTCTGTGAAAGAACACGTTACACTCTCCAAAAAGGCCAGTGATGTTATCATGCAAGCCAGGATTGGCACCAGTGTCTTCAAAAAAACCTTGGGGCCAGCTAGTTTAGCGGCTGAGGACCTCTGTGGACAGGATTTGCTTCCATCTCGCCCGTGCGGCGACTGATGAACATGGCTGCACCTGCGGAAGCATCCAGAGCCTTCTTGCCCTAAACATTCTTTGCTATCAAATCCTGGCTTTGCAGTTCTGGGAAGACACAAACCCACCTGATGTCAAGTGAGGTAGGGCCCTGCAGAAATCCGACACTTTCTTCTCTAAGGCAGAAGTCCCTCTTGCTGAAATTGTAATCTACATCTTTGAATTTGCGAGCAGACTGTGATGCCATGTTTTGGCACTTGACCAAGGGCAGGTGTTTCCAAAACGGCTAGCAAATGTTCCAGGACAGGAAGCTCCTGCCGGTCCGTTATCTGCTCGTGGACTCTGAACGACCTCTGTAACTGCTCTTTTTATTTCACGAATATGGAGAAAGGTGGTCTCATGAACCAGGGCTGGGCTACTTCTAAGCCAGAGATCCTCAACCCCTGGGTTCACCAACTTGGGCGAGGAAAAGAAACCCTCTGCTGTTTCCCAACCTCTAATTGAAACTTGTCCCCTGTTGAAGTGTCACAAATGTAGAAAGGAAGCCCCAGCAGTATGACCGACCAGTACCTGTGACTCTGACACGGACAGAAATCACAGGCATGTTCCTGGTCACATCATTTGTCCTAGGTACCTTGAAAAATCATTTATACTTTTTGCTGCTTTAAAATCTTATAACTTCAAACAAGTAGAGGCACTGCTAGATCTTATAACTTAACGTTGACGTGCTAATAAAGCAGCAGAACTAAAGCATAGCACGATAATCAAAATATTTTGCTTGCTGACAACTGGACGGCTAATATTGAAATATCTGTTTCAGGATAATTGGTTTCTTTTGAATTCCTGGATTCTTTGTATTTTATTTCATGCATTTAAAAAGCGTTGTTCTGAAAGGGGAACATAGGTAAAGAAGCCCATTTCAGACCACGGAAAGGGACTAACGGTTCCGACCAGAGGCGCAGCTTGAATGACCATACAAAGCGACCCGTGAGGTCCCTCCCGCCGCAGGGCCGTGACAGACGCTCCGCTCTGGGAACTGTCCAGCAGACCCTCATGGGGCTGATGACTTCATTCATGGAATTCGATCGGTGAGCAGACTCACGGGCTAGTGAGACAAGCTGCTTTAATAATTCAGCTTTCATCAAAGACACTTGGTATCAGGTGACCCCGGGAGGACTGAAGATCTCCCTGTGTCATATGTTTGGGCCTCAGAGACAGAAGCCAGGAGAGCACACTTCTGCTCAGGGTTCTTTATCTTGCCTCCTTTAAGACAGAAGGGAACTTCCTTACAATAAAATAATCCTGGGCAGGAGGCTTAGCGATACCCGACATCCAGGGAACCCATCTTACCCCCCGGGTCTGTTCGACTTCCAGGAATAAAGCCAGATTCGACCACACGCTAGAAAATTTGGAAGCGCACTTAAACGTCAAAAACCAGGGCATCGCGGCTGACTCGCGCATTCACTGACATTTCCGACAAGCGTTTGCAGCCTACGTGTGCAAAGAGTACAAGGCAGCACGAGCACACAAGAGCGAATGGCTTCGTAGAATCTACAGTCTTAGGGTTTTACAAGCTTGTGAGCGAGCACGTTCCAAGGCACTAGGAAACGGGTGTCTGACAGGCGATGTTCGGGGACTGAGAAAAGCCAATAAAGGCCGCGGGGTCTAACGAAGACTCTGAACAAAAATACAACCGACCAAACTGCCCAGCAGTTGTCTTAAATAATTCCACGGACAGCCTCAAACCAACGCAAGAGAGGCCAACAGCAACACATCTCCCTGAAGCGTAGCACGGGGCCGGAGGCTGCCGCTCCCTTGTTGCTGGCGGTGACCAGCGATTCCGACAATCCCGGGGTGGGGGGCCTGGGGGGCAATTAAGCTGCTGAGCAGACCTGCGCGTACCTCCGTGTACTCCCTGTAGCTGCGACTGATCTCGGACAGACTCTCCCGGGCAGCTCTGCTGGCCGGGGAGGCTGCGAAGGCTTGCTTCATTTTGCTGGCACCGTCTTGGAGGCGTCTTTGGATACAGTAAGCTTCGTAGAGTTCGTCCACCTGTCAGAATCACAAGAGGGCACACAAGGGATGTAAACATTTCACCTCACTTGGAAGAAGTTACATGGGCCATGGCTACGTGCTTAAGGTATTTACGTTTCCGACCTCAACAAGGGGACTCTTGGCAGAAGCGTCATCCTTTCAGACAGAGACCAATCGTTTTTGTTTGAGCCACTGGGATCCATTTTCCATTCTGAAGCAGATTTTAATCTGAGCTGTCTTTTCAAATGGCACAAAATGGAAATGAGCTGAACACCGGTGGCTGCGTGAGATGTGTACTAGATAACGAAGGCAGGAGTCTTCTTCATAAGCAAAAAAACGCTGGAAGTGTCGATACGAGGCTATTATCACTTTATTTTAAGAGGACTGTCACAAGGTGATATCCACACATGTAAATTTATCAATTAAAAAAAAAAAGAAATTGAGGGGCGCCTGGGTGGCTCAGTCGCTTAAGCGTCCGACTTCGGCTCGGGTCACGATCTCGCGGTCCGTGGCTTCGAGCCCCGCGTCGCGCTCTGTGCTGACGGCTCAGAACCTGGAGCCCGCTTCCGATTCTGCGTCTCCCTCTCTCTCTGACCCTCCCCCACTCATGCTCTATCTCTCTCTGCCTCTCAAAAATAAATGAACATTAAAAAAAATTAAAAAAAAATTGAGCCAAGGTTTTACAAAAATCATTTTCTTTTTTTTTAAATTTTTTTTTCAACGTTTTTTATTTATTTTTGGGACAGAGAGAGACAGAGCATGAACGGGGGAGGGGCAGAGAGAGCGGGAGACACAGAATCGGAAACAGCCTCCAGGCTCCGAGCCATCAGCCCAGAGCCCGACGCGGGGCTCGAACTCGCGGACCGCGAGATCGTGACCTGGCTGAAGTCGGACGCTTCACCGACTGCGCCACCCAGGCGCCCCCAAAAATCATTTTCAATAAAGAGCCTCACGATAGACGTGAACATTTTCCTCCTACACCTCTACACCCATGCCTCTAGATGATAATAAACCTTCTGCAAATGACTATCAACCATACTCGTTCTATAAGCCTGATAATCACTTAATGCCTCTAAGGCAGTGATGTTCAATCAACCCAAGGCTGTTTTGACACCCAGGGGACATTTGGCAAAAGCTGGGGCCGTTTTGTTTCCCGTGGCACGGGGAGAGGCGCTGCTGCTATCCGGTAGGTATAGAGGCCACGGATACTCAGCATCCTGAGCAGGAGAGGGCAGCCCCCGCAGCACAGGCCATCTCCAAATGTCAACTGTGCCTACACCGAGAGAACCTCGTTATTCCCGGTCACGTGTAGGTGCACAGGCTTGGACCGTCCTCCATTATCCACACGCTACCCAGTTAACTACAGCAGCCTGCAGGCAGATTAAAAGGACAGTAGCACCAGGCGTGAGCAGAAGCAAAGGAAATCCACGAGACCAGGAAGCCTGCCTCGGGCTACTTGTTGTCCTTTCTGTACGCACTTCACTGCCTCAAAAAGCTACAGAGCCAGAAGACGGTCGAGGTAAATGTCATGGGTTTTGGAGCTGAAGATTCCCCTTTGGTTCTGAAGGCGAGTTTTGGGGCGCTCGCTGAAAAGCATCAGTAGGACCCGCCAGTGGTGTGGTTTTCCCCAGTTGCGGTCTCTACATTAGACGTCATCACACTCAGCTTAGAAGATGAACATTAAGAGATTGCAAATTATTCTCTGGTTACAGGATTCTCTGTCGCTCTTCAACAGTTCACTGCGCTCTGCTGAGGGAAATTGCCAGACTCCGGGAAGCAGCCTTTCATCTTTGGGGCCGATGGATTCGTGCCTGATTAAGGGGGAGACCTAGGACTCAGGGGTGGTGATGTGCCGATAAAATCGTTGGGCTGGTGACCGGCACAGAAGGTGGGTCCCATACTTAAAAGTTAAACTCAGCCTTACTTGGTGAGCTCATTACTATGCTGATGGCCAGGCCCCACTCTGAGATGCTGATTCAGGAGGTTAGGGCTGGGCTGGGCATCTGAAGTTTTAAATAAACGCTGCAGATCGTTCTGACGCGGGAGGTCCCCACGAAACTCTTAGAAGCGCAAGAGCTGATACCTCTTCCAGCGCAGGTCAGGCGGTTGTACCCAGGTAATCCCCTGGAAGCCTGTGCCTTCAACCTTTCCCCCCTGTGGCCGGGTTTGCCAAAGACTCCGAGTCTGTAATCCCGTCTACAAGGAAGCTGCTGGCGGGGTGCTGGTTTAGCCCTGATGATGTAGTCTACTACTTTGCATTTAAAGATAAGTTAATTCTTCATTTTCATTTCAATATCAACCTATCCTAGCCAAATGAAGTTCACCTTTAGGATAAAGGGTTACCAAGCACTCACCTGAGCGGAAACGGGCCCGTCTGTAGGCAAGCATCTGTCTCGACTCTAAGTCAGCAGTGGCTCTCATCAAATAAACGGACTGACTCACTCGGTTGACTATAATTTGTGAGGCATGCTGTATATAGGTGTTGCAAACAGACCGCTACCAACCTTTAACAGCCGCCGGGATTGTTGTGTTTAACAATGATGGATACAAGATGGATAAATTCACTCCTACCTAATGCAGGGTTGTGCCTTCTTGCTGGGTTTCAATCTGCCAACACTTGCCAGCCACACGGCTGGATGTCATCTGATGGATGTCATTGTTTTATTTATTAACAGAGATTGGAGCGGTTTCAGATTTGCGGAGGGAAAAGGGATTTGTCAGAGTGGGAACACACAAAGGCAGTTATAGATACACGTGCTTACGTGCGCATAAATCATCACAGAATTTTAAAATGAAGGAACTCTTGGGGTCATTTAGACCGAACACGTGCACCTCCCAGCCCCATTTCACAGAGTCGAACACTCAGGTCCACGTCGGTGCTAGAGGCCAGAGAGCACACGCCTGGAATCCAGGGCTTCTGACTCCTAGCACAGAGATCGGCTGAAGCGTCCAGTCTCCGTACTTGGAAGAGAGGCTGCCACGCGGGGATGCAGACAGGAATAGCCACTGGTGTGATTTAGCGGCTCCCAAAGGGAAATATTTCCAGGCTGTCCCGGTAACTCTCTTAAGTGTTCAGAACAAGGGGTGACAAAGTCCCACCCCGCACAAGGCTGGCTGGACCATCAGTGAACTCTCTGTAGGGTTCAGGGCTGGGTGTCAGGGAGCCTGGCAAAATGGCCCCATCTATGCGGGCGACGAAGATGAAGAGGTCATGCGAGAAAGGGCAGAAGGAACTGGGCGCTCGACAGGGTTAGAGAGGTACATGGCAGCGTCCGTAAGTACTTATACGGCCTTCACGAAGAAGTTTCTGGGGTACCGAGTTGTATGCGTGCCCAGAGGTCAAGTTACGCAAGCGTGAAGTTTCTCCTAGGTCCGTTTGGTTCAGTCTTTACCAAGACTACGTGGAGACTAAAAGCCCAGCAGGAGGCACTGTGGGTGCCTCACGGGAAGCACTTAATGTCTGTTGAACTGAGTAGGGTCGGTACTATGCCGGACTGTCAGGCTCCTAAGTCTTGTTTGTCTCCATTTTTACTGCCTGTTGGAAGACTTAACTGCTAGGAGTCAATTAGGTAAGAAATTGTCCACGGACTAGACGCCACGCTTAGGCCCAAGGCGTAGTGATTAGTGACTGAGAACGGAAACACAGAAGCAAGACAACAGGAACTTCCATTACCTTACTGATGTGAAACTCCAGGCGTCTCATGTATCTTTCAATCGTTTTAATTTGCTGGAAATAAAAGAAGAAGTTTGAAAGAAAATGCAGCCATTTACAGTTTCACCCATCTAGACTGGCAGGAATATCTTCTCCCCGCTCTCCTACTCAGAAGTACCAGAAAATGCGAACCATCCCCCCTTTCTTCCAATCGTGGCTATTTCAGAGACTCTCTGTAACGATTCGGGAAGTATTTTCTGAAACATGGAATAAATATTCCGACAGATGAACTCGAGCTGGTTATTGGAATCGTTGTGTGGAACATCGAGGGAAGCCAATCAAATGGAACTCACTGGGTCTCTGGCAGGACGGTATCATGTTGGGCTAGACCTCAATCCCTCCATTCTGTCACCTCTAAGATGAACTCACCCCCCTGCCTTTTAGTGTCTCTGAAACGGGGGTGCATTTTACAATCCCTACTGCCGGGGCACACTCACAGATAATCACAGTGGTTCTATGTGTCATCCCTTCGTTTGAGTTATGAATACTGTTATTACACGCATTCAATTTAATTACCCTTTAAAATGTCTTCAAAAAAACCATCATACCATGATTCAGCATTAAAACTTTCTCTGCATCTACAGAAAGGCATGGGAAGGGGACAGCAGCATATTGAAAGAAACAAAAACAAAATCTACAACGAAAAGAAAGCTCGAAGGGCTTTGTCCTGAGGCATACAATACAAATTTTAAGTGAAAAGAAAAAAAAATGGTGCCAGGATTTAACTGGAATCACTTTTTTCCCTCTTAGGCGCATATAAAATACCAGTGTATTTTCCAATCAAGGACGTCTTTGGCTTGATGAAACAGTATAGTCCATATTTAGAAGGGGCACAGGTAAGGTGCTTAAATACCTGGGAAGTCCTGAAACTCATCAGCACACCGAGAACCCTCCAACCAGGTGCCACTTTTATGGAAGTGACCTTAAAGACAGCATTGGAGCTACATGATGGTAGCTCCCCCTCATTAGAGAAAAGCATGACTTTTCCTAGGCTTAGAAAAATCCTCAGTTCTCTGAGGTCTTGTTATGCCTAAGAGGACATCACTGACCTCTATTCAAAGATTTAGTGCTTATTTTCCAGCAACTCTCGGCACAGAATGATAACTTACCTTGTCTAGGTCATACAGGACACCCTAAAATAAAAAAAAAAGGAGTGTTGGGATTAAAACTTATTCTCCTCAAAATTGTTACTGATATGAACAGAGGGGTTTAGTCTGCATTTCTGCATTACCAGTGAAATGATGATCAAACCCGCCAAGTTCTACCGGGTTATTTCAAATAGCAGTAAGAGTACTTTTAAGAGCCAATATTTATTTATACTCCGTGTCTCCAGAATTCCACCCCAATCTCTCCACATGCTGGGAGCTTTAAGGGTTTCACTTGCTTTTAGCTCTCCACTCTTACATATTGAGGAACACATAAATTCATGTTAAGTTTTAATTTTTTTAACGTTTATTTTTTTGATAGAGACAGAGCATGAGCAGGGGAGGGGCAGAGAGAGCAAGAGAGAGCGAGAGAGAGTGAGAGAGAGGGAGACACAGAATTTGAAACAGGCTCCAGGCTCTGAGCTGTCAGCACAGAGCCCGACCGGGGCTCAAACCCATGAACGGTGAGACCATGACCTGAGCCGAAGTCGGATGCTTAACCGACTGAGCCACCCAAGTGCCCCCACGTTAACTTTTAAATAAAGAAGGGGCGCCTGGGTGGCTCAGTCGGTTGGGCGTCCGACTTCAGCTCAGGTCACGATCTCGCGGTCTGTGAGTTCGAGCCCTGCGTCGGGCTCTGGGCTGATGGCTCAGAGGCTGGAGCCTGTTTCCGATTCTGTGTCTCCCTCTCTCTCTGCCCCTCCCCCGTTCATGCTCTGTCTCTCTCTGTCTCAAAAATAAATTAAAAACGTTAAAAATAAAAAAAAATAAAATAAATTAAAAAAATAAAAAATTAAAAAAATAAATAAAGAAAAAAGTTAACATAAAATGCGGCAGTGATATATGTGTTAAAAGAATACTTGCCTTCCTGTTTAAACAGATAAAACTGGTGTTTAAGAGTGTTCTGGAGGGCGGTGATATGCTTTTCACAAAATGTTTTTTTAAGCAAGTTCATTTCCTGCGTGCTCATAATATCACAGCATAATCAGTACACCATTCCCACAGCCCCTTCGGGAGGGGTTTTACGGGACACTGGGTCCTGGCAGAAGCCCCTCCATCCATTCACCATTGTTCTCCAAGGAGACACATTTGTTGCCATTGGGGATGGCCAAGGGCATAGAAGCCCATTCCATGAGGAGCCACTCCCCACAGAGATGGGGCAGTTCATACTCTAACATCACCAGGGTATAAAATCCTTAGCTTCGACAAAGCTTTTAACCTCTAAGCCTTCAAAAAAGGACACCACTACACTTTTTCTCAAATCTCCTAAAACAGAAGAAGAGAGCGGCTGTTAACGCACAGCTGGACCCTCTAGTATACGGAGACTTTTCCTGGGCTTTCCGAAGCCTCGAAACATTCTGGTGTAAGATCATTTAGAACGGAACTAAATCGTTTTTTAAAGTTTATTTCATTTATTTTGAGAGAGAGAGACAGAGACAGAGACAGCGCAAGCAGGGGAGGGGCAGAGAGAGAGGGAGAGAGAGAGAATCCCAAGCAGGCTCCACACTGTCAGAGTGGAGCCTGATGCGGGGCTCGAACTCATGAACCCAAGATCGTGACCTGAGCCAAAACCAAAAGTCAGATCTTAACCCACTGCCCACCCAGGTGCCCCTGAACAAAATCATTTAAAATAGTGTATACAGGGGTGCCTGGGTGGCTCAGTTGGTTAAAGCATCCAACTTTGGCTCAGGTCACGATCTCACGGTTTGTGAGTTCGAGGCCCGCTTCGGGCCGTGTGCTGACAGCTGGGAGCGTGGAGCCCGCTTTGGATTCTGTGTCTCCCTCTCTCTCTGACCCTCCCCTGCTCATGCTCTGTTTCTTTCTTTCTCTCTCAAAAATAAATAAACATTAAAAATAAAATAGTGTATAGATTAGAGGCCTCTCTGCAAGCAGACAAGTCTTTACAGATTCATCGGACTAGAGGACATCTACAAACATCTTGAGCAGGAGGACGTGTAACTAAAGTGGACCGGGGCCCCTCCAGCTTCCCATAACAGGCACCACTGGAGCCTCCTTCCTTTCCCTCGCTGATGTCACTGAACTGTACTATTTTCTTAGTGGTTCTGGGTTCCAAACTCTGCACTAACAATATGCTAGGACAACCCCAATTTTGCATTTCCTTAGATTATTGGGAGGAGGGGCAGGGGGGTTGTGGCTGTTGTTTAGTATCTTTTCTCTTTTTTAAAATATCTTTTAAATGTTTATTTATTTTGGAGAGAGAGTATGAGCAGGTGAGGGGCAGAGAGAGAGGGAGAGAGAATCCCAAGCAGGTGCTGAGCTGTTAGCACAGAGTCCCCCGTGGGGCTTGAACTCACGAACAGTGAGATCATGACCTGAGCTGAAGTCGGATGCTTAACCGGCTGAGCCACCCACGTGCCCCAGTATTTTTTCTTGATTATAAAGTCTACCTGCATAAACATGTTTGGAAAATACTGAAAGGTATCAAGAATAAAGCATTAAGAAGAAATATAACCTCCTTCACAAATACGCATCAGGACGCAGATATAGTAAGTACTTTGCCCCTTGGATCTGATTTTCTTTTTTTTAAAGATATTTCTATTTTTATTTTTTATAATGTTTTATTTATATATTTTGAGGGAGAGAAAGAGCAAGGGAGGGGCAGAGAAGGAGGGAGAGAGAGGAATTCCAAGCAGGCTCTGCACTGTCAGCACAGAGCTCAATGTGGGGCTCAAACCCACAAACTGAGATCGTGATCTGAGCCGAGACCAAGAGTCGGACACTTAAGCAACGGAGCCACCCAGGCGCCCCATGACCTGCTTTTCTTAAAGGTTCTTCCTTGTCCTCGTACCCTTCTCCATCTCCCCATTTCCATCCAGGACAAAAAGAAAAGGACACTTAGCCATAAAAAGGAATACTGTGTTAACATCCTACTGCTTGAACGACACCTACCAGGCGAGAGTTCCTTCTCATATCTTTTAACTGAGCTGTCAACTTGTCCAACTCCGTCTGGTGAACCTCCAGATACTCGCTGCAAAAAACAACAGGAAACACCACTGTGAACTCTGTGCCTGGCAAGTGACATCTGGTGCCGGTGCTGACCCTGTCCTCCTGAAGGGGATTAAGAATCTGGTTCCTGCTCTGCAGAGGGCAAAGTCGGTGGGAGAGAGGCTGTGTGTTTCCCAATCTCTCAACTTTTGGAAAGCTCCAGCAGTTGCTTCTGGTACTCTCCAGATGGTTAAAGAGGAGAACCCTGTGAGGCTGAAAGTCCAAAAAGAAAAACCAATGGGGAGAGAAGGGGCAAAACACCTATGGAGTCTGTCCTGGGTCCAGGTTTCCAGAATTCTATCTAGTTAAATACAACACTGACTCTATACGGCACCCTGCACTCTAGGGAAATTTTATTCTGGGAAAATAATAATAATAATAATAATAATAATAATAATAATAAATATATATATAATATATACGACACAATATGATGTAATACAACAACTTGGGAAGGTTTCAGAACTCTTCCTCAGCAATCACTAAAATGGAGAAGTCTGTCCACCATTGTTTAATTAAGTGGACTCCAATTCGAGGTCGAGTTAAACACATCACTAGTTCAGATCTCCTTCAATGTCATGGATATGATGTGGAAACCCAACATATTTCACATGTTTGGGACTCATTTAAGGCTTCCTCGGTTGCAGTACAAGAATGAAATATCACTACAGAAATAGACATTTTAAAATGATCTCCTAAGACTTTGCTGTGTGCCCCCACCTCCCCACCTCCCGTGGGACTTTAGAAAGGAGACACGTTCTAGGGTATTGTTGGTTCAATGTTCTTACTCAAGTCCATTTTTCAAGGCTCTGACGACCTCTTCTACCCTCTTAGGCTGAGGCTCTTTGGGAGGGTTATTGTTTTTGTGTCCTAAATTGTGCATTTTCTTCAGTTTGGCCTGAGGCTTCTTGAGAGCGGAGGGATTTTCGATAAAGGAGTTACATCTACGCAGAGAAAAAAGAAATTGTGAGTCTCGGCGTCCAAAAGGACTTGAGCAAAGACATGCCTTTTTCATCGTCTTGTGTTTGTATTCATGTCTTTCGGGGAAGGTATCGGTCCCTTATATATGCACAACCTGAGCCATCCTGTGTTTAGTCTATCAGCAGATGTACTATCAGATTTATTGCCCTGAACTGGACAGGCTACCTGGCTAGCCCGTCAGGTACCGTGCTCTGCGTGGAAACATGCCACACCACTGACACCTTATGGAAAGCCAAGGACAAACACTTCCGAGGAAGTGAGGAAGCAGAAGGATATAATCCAATGGAAAAATATGTGCGCTACGTAACCTTGGGCACGAGCGTCTACTAAATTCGTCTAGGATGTGAATGAACAGTTTTGTTTTTTATATGTTTGTTGAGAGAGAGAGAGAGAGAGAGAGAGAGAGAGAGAAAGTGTGCAAGAGGGGCAGAGAGAGAGGGAGACAGAGAATCCCAAGCAGGTTCCATGCTGTCAGTGCAGAGCCCAAATCGAGGCTCGATCCCATGAACCATGAGATCATGACCTGAGCCAAGATCAAGAGTTGGATGCTCAACAGCCTGAGCCCCCCGGGTGCCCCTGAACAGTTTTTAGATAAAGGAAAAAGCACGACATGTGGCTAACTCCAGACAGCAGTAAAGAAAAGCCCAGGGGCGCGTGGGCATCTGACTTCGGCTCAGGTCACGATCTCACAGTTCGTGGGTTTGAGCCCTGCAGCGGGCTCTGTGCTGACAGCTCGGAGCCTGGAGCCTGCTTCGGATTCTGTGTCTCCCTCTCTCTCTGCCCTTTCCCGGCTTGCACTCTGTCTCTCTCTCTCTCTCAAAAATAAATAAACATTAAAAAAATTAAAAAAAAAAAAAGAAAAGTCCATGTAGCTGGGCCAATAGCTTGTTTTCAGCTTGATTTTGATGGAGCAAATGATCTTTAGGTAGAACATAAAACTTAGCGTCACATTAGTGGCAGGGAGTGCGGTGGGAAGGTGGACACCTGATAGCTTAGACCCAAACTACTGATCTGATTAGGAGACCAAGAGGCCAGAACCTCACTGACCCCACCGTCAACGGGAAAGCCGTGACCTCCGAGTGTGGCAGGTGCCTGCCCTGTGCCCCTCCCAGGTTACTTGTCCTTTTCCTCTGCCGCAACTGTGCGCACCAAAGGGGATGTGACAGGTCAGAGCACAAGGTCCCGAGAGCCTGTAAGACCTCTGCTGTGTCAGAAAAACCGACGACAGACCTACTCCATGTTACCTATTTCGTTACCCGTGTGTTCCCCCAAGTCCTGGCGTAGATGAAGGGAGATTCCAGAGAAAGCGGAAGACTAACTTCCCGAGCCCGTATCCGAATGATATCTGCTTCCCAGAGCTGATGTGCAGATGCTGTCTTTACCGGCTGCGTAACCTTATACCCAACGCAGTCTCCCAAATCTGGATGCCGTGGGGAATGTGCTGCATGGGGCGTGGGGTGGGAGGGTGGGGAAAGCCATGCACAGATACCGCTGGCTTGTCCAAGATCCTCAGACATCTGCTTTGCAGCAGGAATTTGAAATGACAGAAAAGAAACCACGGTCCTTAATTTCTGGTGCATTACGTCTGTTTCATGAAAGAGATTCAAAGAGCACGTGTGTGTGTGTTTTGACAAGGCTGCGTGCTCACAGAGCCTCTCCAGGGCACGAGCTCACGTCCTTCTCACGCCGCGTCCCGGAAGAGACCCACACACGACTTGCCTGGATCGCCTCTCCTGAAGGCCGCTGAACCCCGCAAAGGACTGGCTTCTGATGATCCCATTGGGTCCCCCAGGTGAGAAGGACTGGGACCCTACCAACATGATTTCTGGGAGTCTGGCTGGTAGTCCTGTAAGACAGTGGAAAGATTATGGCAAATTACAGGCAGGTCCAGGCAGAAAAGACACTAAGCTTGTCAACAATGACAAAGGTGAGGTGAGGTGAGTCATGAGACCATTAGATGTTTGTAAGTCTTGTTTCCTAGGGCTCGTTCCTTTCCAAAGGATTCAGCTCGCGGGTGAAGAAGAAAAAGATACCCACCTACTGAGACAGAAATAAATGAAAATTGCACACAATTATCAGTCATTTTAGGTTTCTTTTCTGGGATTTTTTTTTTTTTTTTTGACAGGCTCAGATACACGAAAACTTCGGAACATTTACCTCCATTCAACAGCAGAAACACACAAACAGGCCAAGTCAACGTTTCGGCCAGGCCCCGCATCCCATTCAAAACACAAGTCAGGTCTCAGGGTAGGATTCTACATTTAGAAGTCAGATGGCTGAAAACACGAGGTTTCTTTAGAGATGAATTTACTTAAGCTTGTTCTCCTTTCTACCCTTAAGTATATTTTGAAAGATACGATCTCGCCGCTGTTGTGGCCTTGCGAAACAAGACGGGTAAAGAGAGCATTCACAAAAGTGGGGATAATGTAGGTTATTAAATGAGAATGCAGGAGGAGCGGGAGGAAAGGGAGGGGGAAATACAGCAGAAAGCATGCCCCCTATTTCAGTCTCTTGCTCGGCTTTTGTCGAGACTCACCACGCCAATGACTAAGAGGCATTGTCAAAACACAACTCTGGCGGACACAAGCCTGAGGTTAGTTCCCCCAAAGGACTGGCCTGAGCTGTTAGGTAATTCTACCCGCCTAGGTCAGGCAGACTGGAAGCAGATACCATTGTCTTAGCAGGGAACCTCACTCCGGAGAGGAACAGGCTCCAGGAGAATGGGGGGGCAGCCTCTGGGAGGACTGAGGGCTTCCACAGTGAGCAGACACCCACCTGGCCTGTTTGAACAGCACCAGTAACTGTCCTTTAAAGACCCAGCAAGGAAGAAAAGCTAAAAGGCACAGCAGCTGAACTTTCCAGATGGGATGGAAGAGTCACTTGGCCAGGGCGTACTCGGACTGGCCCCTCCTCCATGCCTTGGCTGGTTTCTAAATCCCCTCATTCGGTCCCTACCCCCTCCCTCCCTCTCTAGAAGAAAGCAGCTCTGGGGTGTACAGGGATTCTTGCAGAGCCCGGGTGTTGACTCACCCGGCAACAGGCCTGGCAACAGGCACCAGGCTTGCTGGATGGCACCACAGCCCCACCAGTTCCATGCCAGCTATGGGGGGGGGGGGAGGTTAAGTTTTGCTGGCGTTCTCTAGCATTTTAAAAGTGACGATGGAGGGGCGCCTGGGTGGCGTAGTTGCCTGAGCATCCGACTTCGGCTCAGGTCATGATCTCACGGTTCATGGGTTCGAGCCCCGCGTCGGGCTCGGTGCCGGCAGCTCGGGGCCTGGAGCCCGCTTCGGACTCTGTGTCTCCCTCTCTCTCTGCCCCTCCCCTTCCGATGCTCTGTCTCTCTTTCTCTCTCTCTCAAAAATAAACATTAAAAAAATAAAAGAAGTGATGATGCGTGTGTGTGCGCGTGTGCGTGCAGTGAAGGTAATACCTCATGCACCGATGGCAGGGAGAAATGCAAGACTCAACGAGGTCCTTCTAGGGGCTCTCTGCTGCCTACTAAGGGGTCGTCCGCATCTCAGGCTCATACGGCACGCCTGTGTCATCTTTGTGTCTACATCAAACCTGTCCTGAGTATCAAGAAGACACTATCGTCGCGGCGCCTGGGTGGCTCGGTCGGTTAAGTGTCCGACTCCGGTTCAGGTCCGGATCTCAAGGTTCGCGAGATGGAACCCCGGTCAGGCTCACTGCTGTCGGTGCAGAGCCCGCTTCGGGGGCTCTGCCCCCCCCTCTCCGCCCCTCCCCTGCTCGCTCTCTCAAAAAATAAATGAATACTAAAAAAAAAAGGAAGAAGACACTTCAGTTTGCGTTATTTCTGTACTCGACAGTTTTATAATCACCTTAAGGTCTAAATTTGGGGAATTTTATTAGTACTGTATCTCACTTTATAAATTATTGCTCAGTAGATCTGTTGTTGCAATTACGGGATTCTTCGATCACGGGGGAAGAATTAAAGCATTTGAAATATTTTAATGGCATGATCCTTTTTTTAAGCCACAAAGATTTGTTTTCTCTTATCCATTCGATCGGTAGTTTCCACTAGGGGCATCTGGATCCTGTGGCCAGGCGTTCAATTTAATTAATGCAGAAGGCCACGTGGGTACTGGGGTTTTGCAAAGGTCCTCAACTGATTCTTAGCTCAGCAAAGACAAGAAAAAAAAAATGATGCCAAGTTGGTTGAAATTTTAAAACTTCAGTTAGAATAATCTTCTCAACTCCAACTTTTAATGTATACCGTTCGGTCTTAAATAGGCTTCTCTTTGCAAAGTTTAAATGTCTGGTTAAATGAATTAAACCCATGAACCGGATGCTAGAATAATTCACCTTTTCCCTCCGTTCAGCGACAGATAAGGGTCTTGAGAATAAGACACACGCCTGTCCAGGATTCTAGGACTGTAAAGTGCTTTGGGATGGGTAAAACCCTCGGAAGCTACATGTTGAATGGACGATCAGTAGGAACGTGCTTGCTGGTCTGAGGAATGATCGTTATCAGGCAAGAATTTGGCCGAGAGCTGGTTTAGGCCGAGATCTCTATCCTACGGGTCAGCTGTCCCGAAGGCTGACAAGCCGCCCAAGGAGAGTCGTAGAGCACAAGTGCACAGCCCCCCACACAAAGTCCGGCTGTTGGAGAAAGGGGTAGGTTGGGACCGGGGAGACAGAGGAGGAGGCATTCGGGCCACGTGACCACCCCGTCCCGCAACTCAGAAGGAGGCAAGTTCTTTGCTACCAGCCTTCCGGCCGCCTCAGTTTCTCCTGAAAGGCTCTGTTTTACCTGAAAGGCTCTGTTGCCTCCTTTTTGATGACCCTACTCCCGCCTCTGTGCTCTCAAAGTCTGCAGGCTCCTCCCTGGCTCCCTAAGAAGTCCCACGGATGCAGTCTTCCCAGCTTCCAGCAAAACCACCCCCCAAACTGCACCGGTCCCTTTCAGGGCTCTAAGGACTTAAAACCGGTCATCCCCACCTGAGTCATTTACATTTTCCTTTTACATGCTCCTTTGGCCTGAACGCTTGAACTTAAAAAAAAGAAAAAAAAGGCCACAGTAGAACTGGAGTATCGATGCTGGGATGCTGGTAGGGGTAGGGGGTTAAAGGTGGGTTTATCCTCCAAAGTTTGGAGGACAATTTGGAAGATCTGTTTAAAAAGTAAAACATTTGGGGCGCCTGGGTGGCTCAGTCAGTTGAGCCTCTGGCTCTTGATTTCGGGTCGGTCATAGTCTCAGGGTTGTGGGATCGAGCCCCACATTGGGCTACGTGCTGAGCACGAATCCTGCTTAAGATTCTCTCCCACCCTCTGCCTCTCCCTTCTGCTCACCCTCACATGTGTGCACTCTCTCTCTCCCTCAAATAAATAAATACATAAATAAAATAAAAGGTTAAACATTGGTATCCTTTAACATGTCCTATCTACTCTTCAGTCTGTCCTGTAGAGAAAGACTCAAGTTCACAAAGGGGCATTTACAGGGATGTTGATGACAGGCAGTGGAACAGGGGAAAAACGGAAAAAAATGCCAGTTTTTACAGCAAGAGTCGATAATACATCACGGCAAAACCGTGGGATAGAATACTACGTGGCAGTTAGAAAACAATAGGTCCGGGGGGGCATCTGGGTGGCTCAGTCGGTTGAGCATCTGACCTCAGCTCAGGTCATGATCTCTAGGTTCATGGGTTTGAGCCCCACGTCTGGTTCTCTGCTGTCAGCTCGGAGCCTGCTTCACATCCTCTGTCTGCCCCTCCCCTGCTCGTGCTCTGTCTCTCTCTCTCCCTCAAAAACAAATACACATTAAAAAAAGGACAAAAAAGGAACATATATGATACGTGCTGGGCAACATATGTACTTATACTGTTGTGTAGAAGTCTTGCAAAGGAGAAATCTGACTTCTAAGAAGTGATGTGTCAGGTTTCACAAATTCTCATGACACCAGAACAGTTCAGATTCCCCCGGTGACATCCTTATGAGTCCTGAGCTTTGTGCCAACGTCTTTGTTTCATCTGCAAAACTTGTGTGTGGTGGTGGGGGGGGGTACTCAGCACGTGGGGCACCCAGCACGTGAGGCCAACGCTCTTCAGATACCATGTCTAGTAAGCAAGAAACTCCTCGGAAAACAACCAACTCTTCTTTGGGTGCTGCTACTTAAAACTGCTGGGGCTCCGAAAAACGTTTGGACTCGTCGCCCAGTCTTCTGAAAGATGCCAACACCAGAGTTCCTCTGTACCTGACCAATCCCAGGCCAGTTTCCATTCTGAGGCAAACGGTCAAGTGCGGGTCTGGTCCTCACTCTGCTTTGTCCCAGGACACCCGGCTGCTGTTCCAGGCAGCTGTCCCTGCCCTTCCATCCCTCACTCCACGGGAAGCATGGGATGCCTCTGGAAAGAATCCCAAGCACCTTGCCTCGAGCAGGCCCTGCCGTTCTGAGCTGAGCCTCTTGGAAAAGCAGCCAGAAAGCCACAGCTGCTTCTCTTCTCGACTCTTTGAAAAATGCAGCTTCCTTCTCTGCGGCACAGTGGCAGGATCCGACCAAACACGGACCAGGGGCTTTTGCAATTAAAGCGAGTATCGGATTTTACACGTCATAACACGGGGATACAGGTACAATGGGCCTCGGTGGGCGCTGTGAGCCACCGCCCCCGGTGGAAAGTCCTGGGCTTGGTTTAGATTAGAAGGCAGCTGATCAAATCGGCAGGCAGGTCTTGGAGAAGAGCACAGAGCCTGGAGGTGGCAGGGTCTGGGGTGGGGGCGGAGGCAGATAAAAAGAAACCAGGGGATGAAGAGGTCCCCCCTCACGCCGCCGGGTCTCCTGCCCTGTTTCGACCACAATATGAGTGTAATTCAGAGGGGGAAATAGCCGGCTAGCTGGAGAACGAAGCGATAAGCTGACTCTTAAGAATACATGAACGAGTGATATAAAAATCAACCCTGGACAGTTGCTTGCGGGGTGGGCAATACGAGCTTTTATCACACAGCAGGCCCGCGCGCAGCAGGGTCTACACTGCGGCGTGTGGTAGCTGCACCAGCAGAAGTGGTAAAAGGGGAAGAAAAACTTTGGAAAAGTTCGGTCCTGGCGATGGGTCTGTCTCCCATTGTATCTTTATTACCCTGTATTTTGGCTTATACTTTCTTGTGACTTTGATGAGCCCGAGTTGCAAGCCTCTCCTCCCAAATCTGAACCGTTCCTCTAGGGGACCCGTGAGGTCGAGTGCGCTAAGGTAAGGATCGGGAGAGCCCAGCTGCAGGCTGACCTCCTTGCAACGCCTGCCCGGCCAGAGTCTCCACACCAACCGGGTCAGGGAGGGGGGCCCGAGGCATGGAGCAACCTGTAAAGTAACCGGACAAACTGTCCAGTCAGCTAGAAGGAATGTGAATCAGATTGTTACAGCTAAATCTACTGAGATTCGTTCAAGGAAATGGGAATTATTGGGGTGCCCGGGGGGTTCAGTGGGTTGAGCTTCTGACTCTCCCCTTCAGCTTGGGTCATGATCTCATGGTTTGTGAGTTCGAGCCCCGCTGACAGTGCGGAGCCTGCTTGGGATTCTCTCTCTCTTCTCTCTGCCCCCTCCCCCCCCCCCCCAAAGAAATAAACTTAAGAAAAAACACAATGATTCTGAACATAATGCATGCTAATTTTTGCAACCTGCTTATTTTTATCAGGTTCTTTTTATAGGGCTCTGTCCAAAGGGTTATAAATCAGCTTTCTTCATAAACTATCTTCAAAAAGGGTACTTAAGGGGCATCTGGGTGGCTCAGACAGTTAAGCATCTGACTTCGGCTCAGTCATGATCTTGTGGTTCGTGAGTTCAAGCCCCACGTCGGGCTCTGTGCTGACAGCTCAGAGCCTGGACCCTGCTCTGGATTCTGTGTCTCCCTCTCTCTCTGCCCTTCCTCTGCTCACACTTTGTCTCTGTCTCAAAAATAAATAAACATTAAAAAAATAAATAAAAGGGGCGCCTGGGTGGCGCAGTCGGTTAAGCGTCCGACTTCAGCCAGGTCACGATCTCGCGGTCCGTGAGTTCAAGCCCCGCGTCAGGCTCTGGGCTGATGGCTCGGAGCCTGGAGCCTGTTTCCGATTCTGTGTCTCCCTCTCTCTCTGCCCCTCCCCCGTTCATGCTCTGTCTCTCTCTGTCCCAAAAATAAATAAAAAAACGTTGAAAAAAAAATAAATAACAATAAAAAGGGTACTTAAGTCTGCCCCGTATTCCATATGTTCCTTTGGATAATCAGTGGAAATAGAACCAGTCTGTGTGATATATGCTTTTTATTTCTGATTTTAAGATGCGGCCAAAGGCAAAGCGAACCCGTCTGATGGTGACCCCAGGGTTCTGTTGGGGAAATGGGGGACTAATTAGCATTAGTCCACGCTTGGCTTGTAGGACCCAAACATCATGAAATTAAAACATGACAAAATGGCTGGACATCATCGCCCTAACCCTTGAAGAGAAAGCTAGTTTTTTTTTTTAATGCGTATTTATTCTTGAGAGGCAGAGAGCACACAAGTGTGCAAGGGGCAGAGAGAGAGAGAGCGAGAGAGAGCGAGAGAGAGAGAGACAGAGGATCCAAAGTGAGCTCTGTGCTGACAGCAGGGAGCCCGATGTGGGGGCTCGAACTCAACAATGAGATCATGACCTGAACCGAAGTGGGACGCTTAAACCAACTGACTGAGCCACCCAGGCGCCCCTGAAGAGAAGGGTTTTTATGGCGTTTTCCTCTTTTTATGTAACCAAATCTAATTAAGAACACATACAGGTAAATCGGAAGACTCCCACTGTTGATAGAAAATATAAGACATCTGTCATTTCTGAGTGACCATGGTAAGGATATTTTGGCTCTCACCGAAGCATTTCTCACGAGGGGAGAGTGTCTACTTAAACGTCAACTGTGGCCACAGTTTCAAAGCTACGTCCTCTCCGGAAGTTAGGCGAGACCAATCCTCTGGGACAGGATGATGACCATAGCAGGTCTGGAGGCAGGTTGCTGGGTGATGTGCCGGCAAAAGTAACAAATGCTAGAATCAATTCAAGTGTTTGCCTGGTGCCAGGACGGCAGCAGTCACAGGGGCAGGAGAGACCTCTGGGGGGCCTTGGGAGCGCGCCAACACTATGCTGTGGTCACGGTCGGACAACCGCACACATCTCCTAAGGCCCACGCTGTACACTCGGGTGAGCAAATGCTACGGTATGTGAGTTCTACGTCAATAAAGCTCTTAAAAAAATCACTGTCAAGTTTTAGAAAAAGTCCCCACTCCTTCTGCAAGAGGAAGTGCCAGGGAATCAGGACTTGAAAGGGAAAAGCGGAATCGACGAACAACCGGCTGAGAGTTGACGATTTTGTGATCCGATCCCGAGGCCATGTAAGATGCCGCACGCAGCTCCCCCACCCCTGCACTTTCTGAGTCACTTCTGCAAGGCTGATTGGTGTTCCTTTCCTCTGCTTCTTAACATTGCCATCCTGTTTATGCTCCCCCCACCATCTTGGTCAAGAGCAGAAGTATAATTCAGTTGTCTGAAAGAGGCATGTGGGCCAGATGTAAATAGCCTGCTATGCTAAATGATGATTTAAGATGAATCCTAAAAATAGGCGTCTGCTTATTATATGGTTGCAAGGTGCCTATTACAGAAGTTGACGAATCTTTAAAAAAAAAGTAGATCTATTTAAGTCATTGGCTATTTTTTTTTATGCAGTGCTTTAAAATAAATCAAGTCAACGCTAATATTTACTTCTTAGTTGTCAACATTAACCGAATAATAAATGCACGCATGACACACGACACTGACTAAGACAAGTAACCCGGATGGATGAAAAACAATCTGCGAACAATGCGCCGTAGACTCACTCGTCAGCAAGAGACGGCAGAGCCAACATGGCGTCTTGGGCAAGTGCCGAACCTGCTGGGTCTCCATTCTGGTGTCTGTGGAACGAGAGTGGTATTTCCTTCCCATAGTAACAGTTGAGCATTATAAGGTTCAACTGAGATCAATGCATCATTCAATCTTACCATTACAAGGCTACTTGGACATTTTTTTTCTAAGTTCTACTTTTTCAAAATTTTAATTAAGTAATCTCTACACCCAACAGGGCTCAAAACTCAAGACCCCAAGATCAAGAGTCACATGCTCTTCCAACAGCCAGCCAGGTGCCCCTTCTGGGAGATCTTGTAACCTGACTTCTCATCATCCCCGCAGATGGCAGGACATCAGCCTAAAAACATACATAAGATAAAGGAGGGCTTTCTACGAGACCGGTGCGCTAACCCCTGAGGTATGGGGTCTTGGTAGCAGAGTGCTTTCTAAAAGGTGAAATGCTACAGAAACACAGAGATTGCGATAATAAAGACTTAGGTTCAATTAACTTGGGAGAAAAAGAAAGAAATTCATCTTCAGAATCGCTGTGAACCAATATTGATGGTTTTCTTTCCATGGTTCCTAAGACTCCATCCATCGGCACATAATTAAGTATATGTGCTACGCTCAACACTGGCAGGATTCTGCATGTGGTCCAAGATCCAAAGAGAACCGGACCAGGTCTCTGATTTAAACAGCTTCAGTAATTTAATTGGAGAAGAGAATATGACTGTACATAAGGAGATGGGAGACAATCTGTGATGTAAGAAACACCAAGGGCAGCACCTGCTTCTCAGGGCTCCAGAAAAGTGCCGAGCAGAGATGCCAGGGGTCTGGGCTCAGTTTGCGTGGTTCAGCTTACAGCCATTTGAACTGCTGCAAGTTACTTCTCTGAATCCCAGTGTCCTCATTTATATAAAGGATAAACACTTGGAGGATCTTTGTGAGGGGCAAATGAGAGAGCATATATAATGCCTGGGATGTAGCAGGTGCTAAACAAGACTAGCTTTTGATAATAACATCAAACATAGAGCATCATGGGTGGGAACTCATGGATGCAGGAACCCACTTGTATTATAACTGTTCTCCTGAATATCTCGTCTCTTCAACCAAGCTACAAACTTCTCCCAATAGAGAAGATCAATGAGACAGGGGCCACCAGGAAGTTTCATAAAGAAGATAAAACCAGCTACTTCGAGAATGGGAGTGAGCCAGATAGGCAAAAGTGAGCAAAGCTGGAAAATCACATTTTTCTGAAGATAGCAAGTTTTAGATCATTAAAAGCCACACTACGTTAAATACTGATAAGGACTAAACACATGAGTGCTTTCGAAGCCTAGTTCAAAAGTCAACTAAAAAAAACACACATGTGATGCTGAAATAATTTAAAGCTGGGGCGCCTGGTGGCTCAGTCGGCTAAGCGTCCGACTTCGGCTCAGGTCATGATCTCACAGTTTGTGAGTTTGAGCCCCGCATTGGGCTCTGTGCTGACAGCTCAGAGCCTGGAGCCTGCTTCAAATTCTATGTCTCCCTCTCTCTCTGCTCCTCCCCTGCTCACACTCGGTCTCTCTCTCCTTCAAAAATAAATAAAAACATTTAAAAACAAATTTAAAAATGAAATAATTTAAAGCTTACAGAAGAGTTGTAAGAAAAGTACAGAAAGCTCTCCTATATCCTTTACCCAGATTCACTATTAAAAAAAAATTTGTTAATGTTTTTTATTTATTTTTGAGACAGAGAGAGACAGAGCATGAGCAGGGGAGGGGCAGAGAGAGAGGGAGACACAGAATCCGAAGCAGCCTCCAGGCTCTGAACTGTCAGCACAGAGCCTGACGTGGGGCTTGAACCCACAAACCGTGAGATCATGACCTGAGCTGAAGTCGGACGCTTAACCAACTGAGCCACCCAGGCGCCCCCAGATTCACTATTTTTTGACGTCTGCCACATTTTATGTCCTCCTCCCCCTATACACACACACACACACACACACACACACACACATTTTTCCTAAATCATTTTGGGGAAATTTGCATATACATATTTATGCATATATTTGCTCCACCCCATTGAGCAATCGGCCAGTATGATGCAAATTTACTTTGAAATAGGTCAATGTGTATTTCCTGAGAACACAGACATTCACTGACAGAACAGTGTAGTGATATCAGGAAATTAAACATGTACACAATACTATTATCTAATGTGCAGATCTCATTCAAATTCCACCAACTGTCCCCATAATGTACTGCCTAGCACCCCTACCCTCATGCCAGGAGCCGGTCCAGGACCATGCCCTGTCTCTCTTGTCATGTGTCTTTAGCCTCCTTTAATCTGGGAGGGTTCCTTGCTTGACCTTTGTCTTTCATGACATTGGCATTTTCAGAGAGTACAGACCAGCTGTGTCCCAGAATGTTCCTTCGTTTGGGTTTGTCCGACATTTTCTCATAATTAGGTTCAGGCTCTGCATTTCGGGCAGTGACATCACATAAGTGGTACTGTTGTCCTTCCTAAGGCATTGCATCAGACGGCACAAGGACTCTCTTGGTCCCGTTACTGGTGATGTTAACATTGATCACTCGGTTGAGGTGTTGTTGGGCAGTTTCTCCCCTGGAAAGTTACTATTTTTGCCTTTGTAATTGATAAGTGGTTGGTAAGGAGGTACTTGGAGGCTATGCCAATATCTTGTTACTCTGACCCAGGAGTTTTAGCATCCATTGATGGCTCTTGCCCAAATCAATTATTACTATGATGGTGACAAAATGGTCCTCTTTGAACTTAATAACTTTTTTTTTCTACTGTAAGAAAGAGCTTTCCTTAATCTTTTTATTTGTTTGCTTATTCCATGATTGTCAGGATAGTCAGGAGGGACTCATGGATTCTTATTTAAGGGATTTAATCCATTAATTCCTTAAAATTTTTTTAATGTTTATTTTTGAGAGAGAGAGAGAGAGAGAGAGAGCCAGTATCAGTGGGGGAGGGGCAGGGAGAGAGGGAGATACAGAATCCAAAGCAGGCTCCAGGCTCTGAGCTGTCAGCACAGAGCCCGACACGGGGCTCGAACTCACGAACCACGAGATCAGGACCTGAGCTGAAGTCGGCCGCTTAACCGGCTGAGCCCCCCCGGGTGCCCACATTGAACCCATTCCTTTCATTGACACCAAAGCCAACTGTCCTTCACAGCATTTTCTGAGCAGTTCACCGAGAGGCTCTTCCCTCTGCACCAAAACTCTGCATCACTGGCGGGAACTCACAGACTCGACCCAACTTGTATGATGACTATTTTCTCAAACATCTCATCTCTTCAACCGAGCTACAAACTTCCGAGGGGAGGCTCCGTCTATCTGCACCAGCTTTGTTGACTCTTGGCACAGGGTAGGCGAGAAAAGCAGAGCCCTGGTGCCAGGCTGATCCAGGTTTCACCCAAGTCCACTGGTCCTCTCTACGCTCTAATTTTTCTCAATACAATGAAGACAGTAATAGCTAAGTCACTTAGGCTGTTGCAGGGAGGAAGTGAGATAATGTATGTAAAAGGCTGGTGTGGACTAATGGTCTACCTGTCAACCAGAGCCTGCGCTTTGAAGATGCATCTGACTTTTACCAATCAAGTGGAATGTATTATTTATAAAGCCATACGCGTTTTACAAGGGAAGAGACATACAGGAATGAAGTAATTTGACACGACTGCTTCCTTCTTTTTCTCTCTTTTATCACCCCTCAAAGCAATCACAGCAGAGCATGGGAAAGCTATTTTAAGGGTCTGGCTGACTCATCTGAAGAGTAGAGAAAAAAATGTTAATCGCATGTCTATTCACCGGGACAGCCAGTTGTAGTAGCTCTCAGGTGACTGACACCGGTTCCGCCTGAAGAAAACGAAAACTCTGTTTCTTCCTCTATTCTGGCAGATTAAATAAAATGCAGGGAGTGGCAGCTGGCCTTATGATAACTGGAGGAGAAATGACTCAGGACGTAAGACTAGCTGAAATCTCAAGAGGGGTTGGGTGGATTTTAACTAATGTTTTCATAACTCATCGTAAAATGCAAAGTCTAGAATAGTCCTAGACCTTCCTTTGGTGCACACGACATGGCAGAACAGGACCAACGGTGTCCTGATTGGAAGGAAGGAGCATTTTGTATTTCAGTGAAGGTTGAAGCTATTAGCAATCACAATACAGTTATACATATATTTAAAACCCATGCACATCAAAAGGGAACAATCTCTTGGGAAAGCTGTCCCCAGAGACAGCTTGGCTGATCCTGCGGAGAGAAACATACACCCACTGCAAACCCTCACTTTCTGATCGCCAGATTCAAAAACAACGCTCGCACATAGAAGAAAACGGTCCCGTGCCTAGCAGCACAATCACCTCCTCCAGGCTTTCTCCCATGTGGCCTGTGTCTCCCAAGAGCTTGGCAACTCATTTCCAGCGAGTGTTGTTTTTTTCCTTCGAAAACGCACCGAAGTGATACTGACATCTTCTAATGCTATTTGACTCTCCTAAAATTACCATTTTTGTAGGCTCATATTTTTTATTGGTTCACTAGAACCGAGCTACATCTTTGGAAATCCTAAACAGAGAAAACAACGACGACATTAAGTTCCAGGAGAGGGTCCCAGTAGTGTGCTGGGAAGCATAGTTTTGCACAATGTGCTTGTTCTCTTGCCCAGCGCGTGTGGAGAACACTGGTCTTTACGAACAAGCATGAGACGCAGAAAAAGGAATAGTGCCTTATAATCAAGCTACGTGACACGTTTCATCCCAGAAAAAGGATAAATTATCTTTTTTTCTTTTTGGGCAATCGCAACACCCAACGTGGGGCTCGAACTTACAACCCTGAGTTCAAGGCTCGCACGCTCCACCAACTGAGCCAGCCAGGGGCCCCGAAGGGCCGCATTACCTTAAAGCTTTTCAGAGACATAATCAAACTAATAAGACATGTTTCATCTGGTCAAGTCGTCTTTTTTTTTTTTTTGGCCATCCACACAAGTAAACTGAATTGACTGACGGTTAAGTGACGGCAAATACAGCTAAAACCACGGACTCCATTATGGTCATATCACATGATCACGGCCTTCATCCGAGCCAGGAGGTTACAGCGAAGCCCTCGCAATGCTAAGGGAACACAATGGACTTAAAGCTAAGGTAGTTCTTTCAAACTCAGTCACAGTCGTCATTTTATTCCTGTTGTTATGACAACACTTTTAAAAGCAGCACTTCAAATGCTTCGCATTCAGGCATCTCATTACAGACGTGAAAAACACCTGAGGGTACGCCGCGCTGCTCCTGGGGGCTTTAAGAGGCATGAAGAGATGCGGTTAGAACACCTGGACTCCTTCTCAGCGTTGGCCCCCGGGGTCCCTAACTTGGCTTTTTTCTACCATAACAAGTAATGCGGGCTCATCCAGAGACGGGAAGCAGAAAGAATTTATGTGGGCAGATACGCATTATTATTTACAGTCTCTGTTCGTCGTTGCAGCCACAAACAAGACATTCTTTCGCGACCTTGCATATTTCAGGCTCTTGGCGTCACGCAGCTGTTCCAAGTCTAAATGATGATG
The DNA here is from genome assembly GCF_016509475.1 of Prionailurus bengalensis. Classification (NCBI taxonomy): domain Eukaryota; kingdom Metazoa; phylum Chordata; class Mammalia; order Carnivora; family Felidae; genus Prionailurus; species Prionailurus bengalensis. Next base: position 5,016,170 of record NC_057349.1, on the reverse strand, counting down.
AGTTCTGATCAACCTACAGTTGCTTGCTGTTGGCTCTTGGAACGGTTCGTTTATGCAACTGTAAGTTTCCAGAAGGACTTCTCATAGCATGGATTTGCTATGAAAATTAACAATTGATCAAGGGACACTGGTATTGGAGTGAACCTGTTACACGCATCAGTGACCTGCTGGGTTCACACTACAGTCTGGGGAAAGCGTAGACGCGTTTGTTAGACTTCGTAATTTTTTTTTTTTTTTAAGCAGCCTACAAATAGAAAAATGTTTTGGCTAAGGAAATGAGCTAGCTGGATACTGACATTTTCCAGTCATTATGTGTTAATAGGGAGAAACTGATCCGTCATGTTGAATTCTCCCTGCCCTGACGTACAGTTCTCTGATCATTTCACCTTGGTCTCCCTGAATCAGTGGTGTTTTACATGAAGGCACGTGAATTATTACTAAGCAAAGTACAGAGGAAGTAAACGACACCAATGGATTCGTTTTGGAAGAACTCAGTGTCAAAAAGTTACTCTGGGATTCTAGCAGAAAAAGGCTGGTATGAACGAGCTATCTTCTGCCAGCAGCTTCAAAGTCGAGGGGCTTTTCAGAGGCCCGGACACATGTTCTCTGCATGGTAATTTTGGCAAATTAAACAGCTATAATAAGGATAGTCGTTTCATTACTGGTCCTCACTGCTGCATACCAAGAAGGTGGCCATGTGGATAACATCTGCTGAGTTATTTTTGGTTGCCAAAAAAAAAAAAATTTGTAATCAGAATGCAAAGCAGTTAGGTATAGCTAGATTATCAACAAAGCAGAAGAGTTACGTTCCTTTTTATGATACACCAAGAGTGGTCTATACTTTCTTACTATCCCTTGCTTTGTCCAAAGGATCCGAAGCTGTAAAAACGGCAATAAAGCAAAAAGCCCATCTAATCCTTAGCTTAAAGTACAATTTCGTGCAAAGAAAGAACAAATGTTTATGGCTTCTTTCTCCCAAGGGACGACCCACACCGAAGAACTGGATCTTTCAACACATGGTAAGTTTCTAACACCAAGGACAAAAGAATACATGAAGGCTTATTTGTACACGTGTGAAGTGCCATATTACTTGGATTCTGAGCCCAAAAGGCACCACCAGGATGCTTCCCCTCTCAGGTAGCCCACATACTGCGTGCAACCACACTGGGCTCTCTTAGTAAGGTAACTTCCACTCTTGGCTGTCAATGATCCCTTTTGCCCATTCATTGTCCTGAGCCAGTTTACCTAGAGGGGGTCAGATCCATTTTTTTAATTTATTTATCTTGAGAGAGAGAGAGAGTGTGTACAAGTAGGGGAGGGGCAGAGAGAAAGAGAGAGATAATCCCAAGCAGGCTCCACACTGTTAGCACAGAGCCCGACACGGGGCTTGATCTCATGAACGATGAGATCACGACCTGAGCCAAAATCAAGAATCAGACGCCTGACCGACTGAGCCACCCAGGTGCCCCCGGATCCACTTTTACAGCAGGAAAAGGAGGGGTTGGAAGACTTTTCCCAACATCACCCGTCTCCCCTAATGCATCTCTCCACCGTCTCACTCTCATCAGCCTAAAACCCTGTTCTCTGCTAGACCTTCCCTATGATGGCTCACACATTTCCCTCTATTCTCTGGGCCACACCAGAACTGCGTGAAGAACTACTTTTATTTTTCTGGACTCAGGTCTCACTCTGCAATGCTTGGCCTTCCTTTGGCCCTTTAAATTTTTTTCTATGGTCCACTGGTGAGAAAGTGGTTGTCATTCATTTTCTTGGGTCCTTACCCACTGTCTCCTTCCGCCCCACCCGTCAGCTTGGGCAAGGTTATAAACAGAGTGGGAGCTGATGATTCTTCGGACAGACTGGGAGAAATTAAACAGGGAACAGATTTCCCTGGGACCACTTCACAGGACCTCAGACTCCTTACCGATCAAATCATTTCTTCAAGGGAAAAAAGAGAGGGGAAAGAGACTCAAGAGACATACCAACCAGATGCAATGTGCGGATCCTATTTTGACCATGATGACGAACCAACTGGGAAAAGGTCATTTTTGAGACACTCGGCACATTTTAATAGGAAGGAGATGTTAATAAGAAATATTGCTAATTATTTTGGTGTGAAATGGGATTAGGATTATGTGAGGAAATGTCCATACTTTTGAGATGCACACCAAAGGGTGGAGGAGTGAAATGACCTCAGGTCTAGATTTGCTTTAAAATGCTTCAACCACAATAACAAAAGGGAGAGAGGAAGTAGGTGTGGAAAATTCCTTTTTTAAATTTAATTTTATTTTAGAGAGGCAGAAAGAGAGATCGCGCACGAGCAGAGGAGAGGGACAGAGGGAGAGAGAGAGAATCTTAGGCAGGCTCCACACTGAGCCATGGGGCTGGACCTTGGGATTACGACCTGAGCTGAAATCAAGAATGGGACACTCAGGGGCGCCTGGGTGGCGCAGTCGGTTAAGCGTCCGACTTCAGCCAGGTCACGATCTCGCGGTCCGGGAGTTCGAGCCCTGCGTCGGGCTCTGGGCTGATGGCTCGGAGCTTGGAGCCTGTTTCCGATTCTGTGTCTCCCTCTCTCTCTGCCCCTCCCCCGTTCATGCTCTGTCTCTCTCTGTCCCAAAAATAAATAAAAAACGTTGAAAAAAAAAATTAAAAAAAAAAAAAAAAAAGAATGGGACGCTCAGCAGACTGAGCCACCCAGGTGCCCCAGTAGCAGATGTGGAAAATTCTTAATAATTGTTGCAACTGGTGATGGGTACTCAGGAATTTGTTATACCATTTGCTCTATTAAGTCTATTTATTGAATATTTTAATAATTTATTGGGTGTCTACTAGCCCAGTGCTGAGAAAAATGAGCCAATCCCAAGTAGCATGTGGGTATCAGGGCTCCCATCTCGCATAAAGCAGGCAAAGGTGACTTCAGAGACAGTGATTCTTAACCTTTGCCCCCTTCCTGGAGCACTCTAGGACACAGTGCGTGAAGGAATGATGAGTGCAGGGTGGCTGCAATGCGGGATAACCCCTGGGTTCTTCAGATCCGGGCGCAGATCAAGGTGAGGTCACTGAGAAGGGAGATGTGTCTGTTTTCTCTAGAAAGAAAAGGAGATTTTGTTTGGCCTGTTGATTTCATGGGTCTACTGTATTCTACTTCAAAGCAAACAAGAAGTCTATAATTTGACCACAGTGAAGGTGAAATCAACTGGCTTCAGGTTCCAAATCCACCTAATTTTCCACTCCACTCAGGCCAACCTCTGGGTAGACACAAGAACTCCAAACTGGGACCATGTCTCTCAGGCAAGGAACAGGCTCGCAGAAAGGGGAGTTGTGGGGTCAGGGAGCCTCAGATTTTGCCTCTGTCCTCTGGCTCATGGGGAGAAGCTTGTGGGAGCACTCCGGGGCTTTTCCCTTAGAGCAGGCGGCAGAAACGGGCAGAAACGAATGCGTGCTTGAAGCAAACCGGAGCATGGGACTGGGTAAGAAGAGCCACGCCAGAACAAAAACGTGAAATAATCTCCGTGCAGGGAAGGCAGGCCTTCAAGCCAATCGACAGGGAGTTTCTCCAGCATGTGGAGCCTCTTTCCAAAGAACTTAGTGGCAGGTGCTAAACTGAGAAGACTTTAGAAAAAGTGACCCTTTGGAAATAAAAACAGAACGGTCTCTCTTCTGGTGGCTCCGCAGCTGTGTGTGTCTCCAGTATCGCCAAAGGGCCTCGGAGAGGAGATGGACGATTACATTTTATGTTTGCAGATTCCTCTTTTCCAAACGCTCTGACACCTCCTCCGTATCCTGATAGCGACCCTATCAGGCATGACAGTTATCATGATCCCAGTCGTCCAGGTAAGGAAACCAACCTGTACGCAACCGTTCCATTCTGGAACTAGAATCTGACTTTCTCCCTCCCCGATGTGTCTTGTGTCTACCCATCTCCATTTTCCTTCAGCGGAGAAGGCAGAATTCCTCCTCTAGTTTTCTTTGGCTGTTTCTCTTTTTTTAAATGTTTATTTATTTTGAGGGAGAGGGAGAGGGAGAGGGAGAGGGAGAGGGAGAGGGAGAGGGAGAGAGAGAGAGAGAGAGAGAGAGAACAAGTGTGCTTGTGCAGGGGAGGGACAGAAAGAGAGCGAGAGAGAATATATCAAGCAGGATCCACACTGTCAACACAGAGCCTGATGCAGGGCTCGATCCCACAAACCGCGAGATTAGGACCCGAGCCGAAATCAAGAGTCAGATGCTTAATCAACTGAGCCACCCAGGCGCCCTCTTTGCGTGTTTCTTAATGTGACTTTCCATCGCCCTGGAGCGGAGGGTCATCAGTGTTCAGAAGGCCCCACAGTACTAATCAAGTACTCAGATGGCTCAGGAAGAATGGCTAATACTTGTCTATGACCCCCTTGCCTTGTATTTTCTTATCCGATAGCCAACCATTCCTACAATGAGGTGCTCATTATGGGTTAACAACACAGTACAATGATACTGACAGCATGTTAGACTCAACAAAAATAAATGAGCAATCTTTGCTACTCAAGGGAGATGCCCTCCCTGGATCTTATACTCTTGTGGTTAAGTCCAGGAAATCACGACCACTCTTAGGAACTCAGTCATTGTGTTTATTTGAAAACATCTGCTACGCTGAAATAAATATTTAACCTCCCTCCCAGCTCCTGTAACTTCCTATCAACATAACTATCAATAACCTCTAGAAAAAGCCTAATATACTGTAACATCTAATCTAGAAGTTCCCAAACTTGGCTGCAATTAGAGTCACCTGGGGAACTTTTATTTTCTTCTTCCTATTTTTTTTTTTTTTTTTTTTAACCTGGAAAGCTTTTTAAAACTGTTATTCTCTCCAGAGATTTTGATTTAGTTTATCTGGGGTGGGGCCTGGGGATAGTTATCTTAAAAAAAAATCTTCCCAGGGTTTAAATTTTCTCTGCACACAGTATGCAGCAATCACTGATCACATCTCCTTTCCATTCTTTTTTTAAAAAGATTTTTTTAATGTTTATTTTATTTTTGAGAGAGAGAGAGAGACAGAGGGGGAGGGGGGGAGGGAGGGAGGGAGAGAGAGAGAGAGAGAGAGAGAGAGAGAGAGAGATGGCATGAGCCAGGGAGGGGCAAAGAGAGAGGGAGACACAGAATCTGAAGCAGGCTCCAGGCTCCGAGCTATCAGCACAGAGCCCGACGCGAGGCTCGAACTCATGAACTATGAGATTGTGACCTGAGCCGAAGTCAGATGCTTAACCGGCTGAGCCACCCAGGCGTCCCTTTCCATTCTTTTAATATCCAAAAAAGTAAGTCATGCATGGGTCTCCAGTCATCTAATTCCAATTCTACTACACAAAATATTTGAAAAAGGCACTGTAAGTCTTCACTGGAAAAACAGCACAATTGTATCTTTATTTAATGGCAAAAAAAAAAAAAAAAAAAGAAAGAAAGAAAGAAAGAAAGAAAAAAGAAGAAAGAAAGGGAGAATGGTTCTGTGAATCGTAGGACTTAGAAAAACTTTGCCATTGTCGTGAAGACTTAAAAGTAAAGCCTTCTACCTCTGGGCTGTTGGGACTAAAGGACTCAGCCGGCCTGGGTTTGTGACCAGCAGCACCGCTTTGTGAGTACAGCTTTGACAGGTTGCTTGACCTCAGTGACCTCATCTGTAAAAGGGGATGAAGAAAGGACAGAGCTCATAGGTTGCTGTGAATATTAAAGAGGTTAATGAATGTCAAATGCTTAGAACAGTGAATAAGCATTTGCTATTTTTATCGTTACAGTGATGAGAATGTATTATCAAGTCATTTTTAGTTTAATAAGGTCTAGGTTGAGACTCCCTTGTGCACCTCCCAGAGGAGAAGAGCTTCTCAGGAGTTGATTTCATGAGTTTCATAATTTACCTAGGCACTCGTTTGTAAGTCCTGTGCATTCTCTAGTCTCTTGAAAGTTGAATTAGTAAACTGAGCTAGTGAGAGACTATGGAATATATGCAGAGGGGGACAAAAAATTGATTTTCTTATTTAAAACATGTAGTTGGTGAGGGTGGGGGGTGATGAACGCCTGGCTGGCTCAGTTGACAAAGCATGGGACTCCTGATCTCGGGGTTGTAAGTTTGCGCCCTACGTTGGGGAGGGAGACTACTTAAAAATAAAATCTTTTAAAAAATACATTTGGTATTAAATATGGTGCAGGACCCTCGGATATTTTGCCCCTGAGCAGGCAGTTTTAAAAGTTAAATTTCCGTGGTATGATTTGCTGGTGTTTTAGTCAACACCATCCAGACAATCAGCCACTCTGAACATTTTCTTTTTTGAAGGATGTCATCCACACTGTATGTTTCTCAAACCTCTTCGCAGACTTTGGAATCGAAAGTACAGAGAACACCGAGTGTGGGTGTTGAGTACAATTGAAGGGGATGAGCACAATTCAGAATGTGAACTAAGTGACGTCTTTCAAAAATGACACAAATTCACATACGAATGCATTTTGATCCCATGGAGGGATAGAATTTTTCTGTGCACCAAAAACACATCATTCGGCAGGATGGTTCTATTGTTTTTGTTAGCAATGCGGGCGTTCCAGCCCACGAGCAGACGCCCTCCAACTGTTCAGCCTGGGGTATTTGGGGTGAAGAGGAGAGAGGACAACAGTGTGGTCAGGTGGCTAGACCCGGCCAGTCACCATATCCCAGCCCGCTGCCACCGTCCAGAGCTGGATTCCGGATCACGCTGTGTGCCGTAATTAATAGTCGCAGCAAGAGAGCGCGGCATTAAATTTACAGTTATGTTTCCGTTAGTACTTCTGGAGTCAAGGAAAACAGTTTACACGAGAGCATTTGTCCCAGCAAAGCAGCAGACATGTAAATGCTGTGGTTGCAAGTATTCTGCATTTCCAGAGAGTGGACTCAAGCAATTTCATGCCATCGAAGTTCAAGCTTGACAGAGGGTCTCAAGTCTTACAGGGTCTTAGGGAAGGCCATAGCCGTTGTCTTTGTGAGGGGTAGAGAGAGGCGGCAAGTAAGAACAAGGAAGCGGCAGGATCCAGAAGCTTGAACACACACGGGCACACAAAGACACATCAAGTTGTGTGGTATGTGGTTCCAGAACCAGTCTATAGTCACACAACTGGTGTGCATCTCCTCCTTGGGACAATGACCTCTGTTTGGTTTCCTCTTCTGTAAAGTGGGGACCATCACACCTATGTCTTAAAGTCCTTGTGAGGATTAAGGGACGTCAGACCTGTAAAGCAAAACGCCAGGCACGATGTGTGTACTCAGGTGAAACTGACGGCCATCACGATCATCACCATCATTGCCATCCTCATCAAAGTCAAGAATAAAGACACCAGCTGCCTTACCTAAACAATGAAAGTTTTATGTTCTCATGCTCTGATTTATTTTGAGAATCAGGTTGGTCTTGCTAGAGCCCCAAATCTCAAGTGGGAAATTCTGACACAGTAACAAGATTATTATGGACTTGCGACTCGGTTGTCTGAGCCGGGCTCCCCCGTGAGGGGTGCAGGGCCAAGCGGTGAGTCGTGCTCAACTGCCCCTGAAGACAAGATCTGATTAGGGCACGTAACTTTGCCCTAGAAAAGCAGGGTCACTGTTTTCCAAACAATACCAACTGAAGGCCAAGTATACATGTTCTTTTTCTCTTCATGAAGCGTCCTTAGGTTGCTCCTTGGCATCTTTAGTGGAACGCAGTGGAGGAATGAGAAAACAGTAGAGAAAACACACGAGGTGTCGCCTTTTGAATTTCACCGCAAGGCGTTGGTTCGTTGGTTTACCTAGCTCAGTTTAACCTCCTCTACCTATATCGGTTCCCACAAGGGAATCCGCCCCCTGGGGAACCGCTGTGTTTTGTATGTCCGTTGTTCTGATAGCAGTAACTTCAGTGATCATCTACCGCGGACCGCCTTTTGCCTGGCGTCAAGGAATTCAGAGCAAAGCCTGCGGCTCAGTTGGACGTGAACATTCATCCACAATACTGACGTCTGGCTCCTCCTTTTGGTACTTCTTCAGTTTTTAAACTGCACGTTATTGTAGCCTGTCTCAAATTTTTGCAAAAGTCACAGAGTATAATTTTTCAAGCAGACGTTTATCAAGTCCTGTTCTTCTCTGAACGATTCTATACGAGTTTAAGCCGTCTATTGCTCGACAAAAGTCATGAGGATATTTCCATCCATGTCTACTCAATGCCTCACCATTTGTCCAGATGCTTTGTTTTAGTTTTTGGAAGCCACTGGATCCCAGGGGTTCAGAGGCAGTGTGGAAGCTAGTGATCCTGGCTATAAATCCCCCATCAATGCTGACAAAGGAAATCATCATCATTCCCCCTGAATTATTCCCATAAAAGAAATTATACTCAGGGCCCGTCAAGATAACTTCCGTTGCACTGATTTGAAAAATGGGCACTTCTGGAAAAGATGAACTGGGAGTTAAGTCAGTAAATTAAAGCTATTGTTCTGGGAATCATTCAAATCCAGGCAGTCCAAATCTGAGGACTCTATTTGGGATGCAAATCGAAGGGAAAAAAAATATATCCCCCGTTTAACAAAGCAACGCAAGTTGGCATATCACACACTGTGGTTACTGCTTTAAATCTTTTCTCCTAGAGAGAGAGAGAGAGAGAGAGAGAGAGAGAGAGAGCGGCAAATCGTGCAAGGATTAAGCAGACCTGACATGATTCATTTTTCTTCGACTGCAGGTAATTACCCCATATAATTCTCGTCCGCATAAATTAAAACTGCTTGAATTAACAATAATGCGGTTTTCCTACATTCAGTAACTAAGACAAAAGTGATCGGGGACGCTTTACCCGTGGGTATGGATTAGACAATAGTCTTTATGAAAGGGGACGAATGATTCCTTTTTTCTCTGCTTTTTCTCTTTCCCTCCCCCTCAGAGCGGTTCAGATCTCTGAGGCATCGCGAGGGTCGGTCTTGCGCCCTGAGAAAGGAGGCTCGTCACCGACAACGGTGTAATCTACCAAGATGTACTGATCACTCAGAATGGTGTCTGTCTCATTTCTCCAGCAGAGCATCTATGCAGACGCACCGCTTACCTCGCTGGAATCGTGAACGCCACGGCTGCCTAATGTGAAACAGCTTCTCGGCGATTACAGCCGAATGGCGAGGAGCCTCATTAGTGCCTGGATGTCAGCTGAGAACCTTGGCCTGCAAACCGCCTGGACAGACTCTGAGTTACTGAGTTGCTGCTCTAAGCGATCGGGTAACCGGAGTGCAGTTCAGCCGGCTTCCCGAGGGTGCTGCTAACCGGCGGTTAATTTCTGTGGGAACTCTGAACTTGGGGGTCTTTGTGTATTTACATCCACAGCCACAGCCCAGACTCGGAAGCCAGACGGCCCAGGTTGAAAACAGTGCTCTGCTCATACTAGTCTTGCTGGGCCTTATTTCTCTCATCTATACACCGGAGATGATAAGGGGAATGACCTCAGTTTATTATGAGGACTCAGGGAATTAATCCATGTGCCGGGCACACTGAAAATGCTACTAGGTGGTAGCTATTCTTATTAAGATGACTCTTATATAAAATGTTTTTCTTTTTTTTTTTTTTAATTTTTTTTTCAACGTTTTATTTATTTTTCGGACAGAGAGAGACAGAGCATGAACGGGGGAGGGGCAGAGAGAGAGGGAGACACAGAATCAGAAACAGGCTCCAGGCTCTGAGCCATCAGCCCAGAGCCTGACGCGGGGCTCGAACTCACAGAGCGCGAGACCGTGACCTGGCTGAAGTCGGACGCTTAACCGACTGTGCCACCCAGGCGCCCCTAAAATGTTTTTCTTTAGATTGTTTCACAACCTAAGGGGGGCTTTCTGTCAACACGCAGTATCACAAACATGTACACGCATCTGTAAGTCAAGATTTCCATTTATTTAAAAAAATCGTGGGGCACCTGGGCGGCTCAATTGGTTGAGCAGCCAACTTCAGCTTAGGTCATGATCTCACGGTTCTCATGTTTGAGCCCTGCGTCGGGCTCTCTGCTGTCTTCTGATCCTCTGTCCTCTTCTTTCTCTGCCTCTCCCCTGCTTGTGTGTGCTCTCTCTCTCTCTCTCTCTCTCTCAAAAATAACAAACATTAAAAAAAAATTGCCATGACTTCAGACACTCCTGTGCCCAGGAAGGCCTGGCCTCTGTACCACATTCAGGATCACGTGATTTACCTACAGGGAGATGATGGAGGGAAGGTCCTTTTTTTAAAAATTTTTTTTTTGTCAACGTTTATTTATTTTTGGGACAGAGAGAGACAGAGCATGAACGGGGGAGGGGCAGAGAGAGAAGGAGACACAGAATCGGAAACAGGCTCCAGGCTCTGAGCCATCAGCCCAGAGCCTGACGCGGGGCTCGAACTCACGGACCGCGAGATCGTGACCTGGCTGAAGTCGGACGCTTAACCGACTGCGCCACCCAGGCGCCCCGGGAAGGTCCTTTTTGCCATGTGTAGCATCTATGTGCACAAGGTCTACCTGGGTCTATTTCCCCTCCTCCCCCCATTGGATTGTAAAGGATGAAACTAGTTCCTTAAGTGAAAAACTACACATTTTCAGTACCTCTAGGTCGATAACCATATATTCGCACATATGGAAGCATCTTGAGTTGATGCAGACCCTCCGTCTCTTGCTTTGGCTATTTTCTTCCATCAGGGGAAAGAGCCATTTTGCAGTGATCAGAGCCAAAAAAAAAATTGCATCTGGAAAATATCTTATTGTGAAGAAACACACACTGAGGATCTTTTGAAAAAAGAAAACAAACAAAATAACAAACCCTTGAGAAAGAAACAGCACATGTCATTTCTATCCTATTTTAGGCCAAAGACCATTATGACAAAATTCAAAGGTCAAACTTTTTTCGAAATGTCATGGGAGCCTCAAACGAGAGCAGTTCCTGACCTTTCTGATGTCATTACAGGGGGCAGGTTTCCACTTGCAAAATAAAGTATCAAACTGAGAGCACTGGCCAGGTAACGAGAGACAATCATCAGACTTCGGGCTCCCAGTGAATTTGGTTTCAAATAGGCCACCTTTCGGTGACTGAAGGCGGCGGGCAGGCAGAACAAATCACCTCTCCCTCTCTCCAGCTTAACACCGATTTTGCTACAGAGGCTAGTTGAGTGGACATCCTGGGGCGGACAGACCCCCATGAGGGCGTGGGAACACTCAGTGCTGACCCAGCCCCTTCTGCACACGCACACTGTCATCTTGGACAAGCTGTTTCATCCTGAAGTTTTGTGTCCCAGTGTGGGGGGCCAGGAGCATTACTGGGGGTCCCGCTACATCACAGGGGGCTGGGGTTTAAGCGGGACACGATGATGAAAGCTGCTGAAAATTGCAAACATCCACAGAACATATGACGGTACCACTCAGATGAACGTATCACCATATTCTAGCATCAAGGGGGTCTTGAACTTGGACTTCAGGAACGGTAAACTTTAGGTATCAGGGAAGGAGGCGTGTGCAGAAAAGAAGTGGTAGGGAGCAAGAAAAAGAGAAAAAGAGAAGGCAGCCTGTGGGGAGCAGGGCCTCCAGCGTGGCGGACCGTACCTTGGGGACCAGGTCCCCGGGGCCCGCCGGCTACTGTTCCAGGTCTTGTCCACCTCCTCAGAGGTCGTTCCCCAATTTGAGGACGCTCCCCCCAGCACCTCTACTGGCCACATCGAGGCAGCTCTGCTTTAAAAAGAACTTATTTGGGGGCGCCTAGGTGGCTCAGTCGACTGAGCGTCTGACTTCGGCTCAGGTCGTGATCTCATGGTTCGTGGGTTCGAGCCCCGCGTCGGGCTCTGTGCTGACAGCTCGGAACCTGGCACCTGCTTCGGATTCTGTGCCTCCCTCTCTCCCTGCCCCTCCCCCACTCGCGCTCTGTCTCCCTCTGTCTCAAACATAAACAAACATCAGAAAAAAATGTTAAAAAGAACTTATTTGGATTCTTGCTCATTTACCTGCTGGCTTCGGCAGTTTGAAAACCCTCGGGGCTACCGGTCCCGTGCAAACAAACCAAAACGTTTGGCTAAAATGTGTATACATTTTAAGAATGAGTTTCTTAGGCTGATCTCCTACAGGAGAAGACGGCTTTAGATTTAGATATGCTTCTACCGACAACTCTCGTGTTATCTCCTCCGATTGAAGAAATGTGACAGGAATAACACGAGACGGTGTTCATTTCCTGCATCTGACTGTTTGGACCAACGTAGGAAGGGCGTGTTGGGTGGAGATACTGTTGAAGACCCTTTGGAACGAATAATGTGCCCTACAGACTGACCGTATACAGTTAAGAGTTAAGCTACAGAACATCGATATTTACCCCTAACACTGAGACACTTACGCACAATCTCTCCCTAATGCCACCCTGCCAACGATACATGACAAATCAGATAGTAACTTCTAGTATGGCAAACAGGCAACTATTCTGGTGCCTTTTCCTCCCCTCCCCCTCATGCTTTAATGGCTTAATAACATTTGTCAAGCTTCCTAAAAATCTCAGGCATCCACTTCTGTTCTGCCTCATGCCACAGTCCCTCAGAGCAGGACGGTAAGGAGTGCTGTGCCCCCACCCCCCCCCCCCCCCCGGGCTCCCCGTGACTTCCCACAGCAGCTGCACTGAATATACATGACTGGCACTCGACATCACTCCAGCCTTTGAGTCAGATGCCTCCCGACTGAAGCTGGGAAGCACAAAGGCGCATTTCCCAGAACCCCCTGCAACTCGGATCCCACACGTGATGCAAGGGGGCTTCCCCCGGGTGCACTTGCACGAGATTTGGAGGCAGTAGTGATGGGGACACTGCAGGTATGTTTCCTGTGGCTGATGTAACAAATCAGTACACATTTAGTGGCTTAAGACGACACACATTTATTCTTTTATAGTTTCAGAGGTCAGAAGTCTGACATGGGTCCTGCTGGCTAAGATCAAGGTTTCAGCACACGGTGTGCCCTTCGGGAGGCGCCAGGGGATTGTCCATTTCCTTGCGTCTTCTGGCTTCTAGAGACCACCTACACTCCTTCTCCGTGGCCCCCGGCTTCATCTCTCTTATCGCCATGTTGAAACTCATCGCCATGTTGAATCCCTCATCGCCATGTTGAATCTCATCGCCATGTTGAATCTCTCTCATCCTGCCTCCATAGTCATGTGACCACAGCTCCTCTTTTAGAGACCCATGTAACGGGACTGGGCCCACCTGGAGAATCCAGGGTAATCTCAAGGTGCTGGACTCAATTACAGCTGCAAAGTGCCTTTTGCCACGTGAAGCAACACATTCACAGGTTCTGGGGAGCAGGATGTGGATATCTTTGGGGCGGGGAGCTTATTTTGCCGACTGTGCTGTACTTCTTCTCCTCTATGGTAACTACTGGTGACCACCCTCCTGGACCGTCTGGCTTTGCCGTGCTGCCTTCCCAGCTGGCTGTTTTCTGGACCATGGCTGTGGCAGCCTCATTCGGGAGCTGGTGGCTTCTCAAATGGGCGGGCAGCTTCTTGATGATGGATCAGGCAGGGGCTCCATTAGTGACCCAATGTTACCAGGTGGCTTGGCGTGTGACCCAGCAGCTCCGTAAGCCATGTTATTTTATATCCTTTCTGCCGAGTGGATCCTGTCGTCTGCAACTGAACCCAGACGCGTGGTCTCAGTGCTAGAACCTTGTGTGTGTCGCCCTCTCTCTTTTCTGAGCTCTGCTTATTTCTGAGGATGAAGTATCACCAAGACAACACGAAATCGGCTTAGCACTTGGGAAGGTAGGAATCAGCCCAAAGTGGCTTCAAATGCTACCAGTAACCTTCTAAACTAAAGGTAAGGCATTGCTGCTCAAGGGTTAGCAGCTGGCAGTTGGCCTGGAGCCTTCGTGTACAGGAGTTAACCTTGAACCTCCGCATACAGCAGGGCACCTACTGTGTGTCACGTTAATCAGAAGGTAACCGGCGCAGTTAAGGCCAAGGCCACGTCACTCCAGGCCTTCGTATGTAGCGAAAAGTGGGGAACTCACAAGCTCCACTGGGAATAACCTCTTAGGAGTTACACTAGCTCCACGAAACTGTCGCTTTGAATTTATCCCTCCAGTTCGGAGAAGGGAAAAAGCACGTGCCCCTGGTGTTCGTCTGTGCTGTTGTTGTGTTTGTAAGGTGCCCTCCCCACCCCGCAGCAGGCTCCTGCCCTTGCCTCCCTTCCGAAACTCCTCCTAGAGGACAAGGACAGAAGGAAAGAAGCTCGAGGAGAATGGGGTCATTGTTCCTTCAGTTCCTTCCTGGACAATTTGCTTGAGAAGGAAGAGATCACCTCCAGGCTAGAGGTGAAGGCCAATGGCATTGGATTCAAAAGAGAAACGGCAGAAACGAGAAGGAGTGACACCACACTGGCTTTCTGCGCGCAGGCTGCTTTTTGGAAAGCTCAGCGCCGGCTTTGTTTCAGCATTTCTCGGCCTTATTAATAGCCCTGTTTCATAATTATTCCCATCTGACCTTCTCTGCCAGGCATGCCTCCGCACCGTCCCGGGCTTTCTTACTACCTTCAGTGTGGATCTTCAATCTGGGTCACGGGCAGTTGGTTAGTATTTGATGCCTGCCATTTGCTGCCCACGCATGCAAAGCCCCGAGGGCACAGGAACAAGGGAAACAGAGCCTCTGGGTCCTCAGGGAGCTCACAGTCTCTCCTTTTCCATCCCATTTGTCTGTATGCCTACACCAGGCTCGGGAACGAAATCTCCACCCGCTGCTCCCATCACAGCCTTCTTCTCCTCCCCTGACCTCATAGCCCTTATTTCTAGGATGACCGTGTAACTTATTGTCCAAACTGGAACACTTCTGAGCAAAAGAGGGTGCTATTAATAATTATGCTGCTGCGTCACAAGATGCGGACAGGGCAAACCGAGACGTGTGGACGGCACACTGCTCAACACGACTGGGTTCTTCCTACTTCTCTTCCAGACTGTGCACCCCCTGGCACCCACCTACAATCAATATCTTACACTTTTATACTGAATGCAAACTCTAGCTTCGGCCAGAGCCCAGAACAGTTGCTCAGTAAACAGGTGCTTAAATCGAAAAAAATTTAGCCCTCCCCTACATTACGACGTAACACTGCGGACTTGGACTTCAAATCCACTCAGGAAACGAACATGACTGTTAATCACTCTATTATATTTTAGAATGCTGAACAGTGTGAAAAATATTCCTTTGTCTAAGACTCCCCCCTCCTTGCTCTAGCAGAGAGCGTGTTTTGATCTCGCGGAACACAACACAGACACGTTGCCCCTCATCTGCTTTCACTGTTAAAAAAAAAGCTACTTTCCTTTTTGATTAGTGTAACGAACATGTGACAATATTCAGTGTCACATAAACAATGCACAATAAAAGAAATTGCCGTGGCTTCTTTTCCTGATGGTGTCCAGCGTTTCCAGCGAGGGAGGGCAACCCAGCGTCGGGCCATGCGTCAAATGATCTTTTCTAGAGAGCCTGCGAAACTCTGAGGAAAACATCTATGATTTTTAGGGAACATTTCCAACGGAAGTGATGAGTGTACTGTGACCAAAGAAAACAGCAACAACAACAACTCCTGGCCATTCACGCCATTAACCCAGAGAGGAACCTGGTGGCCTCGGAGAGGAGATCCAGAGAGGGAAGCAGGCGTGCGGGTGTTTCCATATGAATTCACCGAAGATAAACGCGTCGAGTGATTCCGCTTAGTGGGAACTCGAAGGCTTCCGTGTACACAATGGTGAGGTTTTCATTTTCAGGGGGAGAAAGCTGTCTCAAGAAACGATAAGGATATGATTTCACAAGTGGGGAGAAATGAAAAGCCAGAGGCGGGTTCCCTCCAGGGGACAGGGAAAGGCACACCACCGTTTTCCTTCCTGAACAGATCTTTCCAATAATCACACTGTGGGGTGTTTACGTGACAACTGCTTTATGACACCATTCTGCATCCAGATTTGCCTTTGGGGAGCCAATTATGTGTGGCTGGTCTCTCCGTACCTCCTCTCCCCACCCCCACCCCCGATTCCCTTGTTTCATTGTCTGTTTTCAGCTGGTATTCTTTTCTGGTTGAATGGCCACAAACACAAGCTGTCCATCTCCTCCAGCTCCTGGAGTTCGGCTTGGCAGATGAAAATAACCTTGGTAAAGAAGCTGTTCAGAAGCACGAGGCCCTGCACAGGCCACCAGTGCAGAGGAAGCTCAAACGGAAAGTCAAATCTGTTGCCCCAAGGAGCACCCATCGTGTTAAATCACACGGACTTTCACTTCTACACCGCTTCCTCCCAAGAAAAGAAACTGGTTTTAGACTTCTTACTTCTTTCCAGAATGAAAACAGAACAGCTTTTTTATTCCCCCCGCCCCCCCTCCAACCCGCTGAATGCAGTGAACAGTAAAAGACAACACTGGTTTGCAAACCCTTCGGCCCAAGGGACCATTGTTTGCTTCCTGCAACCACTTACTATAAATCGTGCGGGCTGTTCCGCTCACTGTGCAGAACTGCCTTTGTCTGTGTTCTAGTCTCTTGACGCTGAGGGATGAGCCAATAATCCGTGAATTAAACCAAAATATAACAGAGAGGTGACTTGGGTGCATTTGGAAGTCGGCGAGTGGTTGGTATCACAGCTGGGCAGGGGTTTTGCCGTAGTAGGGATGTTTCCACTTAGTGACCTCAGATTCAGGGCAAGACACCGGCAGCCGCGGGCGGGACCCCAAGCCAACGGACTTCAATGCTAAAGAGTGGGATTTTTATGTGAGTTTAGCTACCCCCATGTATAGATATAAATAAATAGCTCCCTCCAGGCCCCCTTGGCTTCTCTAGGTCACTTGTGAAAGGGGACAGGTCCCTTTTCTGCTGGAAATAATTTTACTTCGCAGTCCACAAAAGGAAGGAGAGCCATTTCTGGAATCTGTGTCTGGGTACTCAGAGTGCCATGCGAGTCCTCAGTGCATGCTTTCGGTTTTTCCCTGCCCGAGCTTAGTATTTCTTTATATTTATCCTAACGGTAAACTATTCAGAGCAAAATGTCATGTTGGAGTGTCAGAGACAGAAGCAATACTGATTGGGGGGTCTTTTTGGAAAAGCCACATACACAGCTTGTGTTTACTAAACACATTCTCCAACGTTCAGGTTTTCAGATGTTCGGCCAGACACGTGTTTTACCTTCTGGGGGAAGAGCCCTAGCTTGGCAGGCTCTGAAGTGAAGGGCAGGCCAGGCACCGGAGGCTTGACCCTGAGGGCTGGGCTGGGAGGTAGTGGTGAAGAGGGGGGAGGCCCTTTCCCCTAGCTGCTGTTACCCTGGCTGGACCCACCCCTGCAATTTGCTCCTACAGAAGGGGAATGGTTACTGGCTGCTTCCTAAGTAACCACTGGAGAATAGCCTGGCCATGCTGGTTCTTAGAGTTCACAGTGACGCCACCTGCTTGTGACAGCCGCTAAAACAGATAGATGGAAACAATGGGGGAAGCCGGTGGTTGGTAGCCGGGGAGCTCCAGAGTCTGGTCCAACAGGACTAGAGGAGCAAGAGGAAGCAGGCAGATAAGCCAACACTGGGGTGGGGGTGGAAAGGAGAGGAGGAACATTCTCAGAGCCAGAGAAACCTGACAGAAAACAAAAAGGAAGAAATGACCGTGTGTCAATCAGGTAACACAGGGGCAAAGGCTGGCACAAGAAGCCCGGCCCCAGCCCCGCAGAGAGGGCCAAGGGCAGTGTCTTTGGGAATGGGGGCAAGGGTCAGTCGCAGTCCTAGAACTTCAACCAAGGACACGGATCTGAGCGTGTAAGAGGTGGCGGCAGGAGGAAAGGCGGCCCGACGTGATTTCTCACACTGTCCTGACCGTCCCCCGCCCCCAATCAAAAGCTTCGACGTTTCCGCTCGGTCACTCGAGCAACACGTGGGTACCTCTGGGACAAGAACCTTCGAGGCCGCCAATGCCTTCTCTGAGACCCTCCCCCCGCCTCCCTCGCCTGGCTCTCTGGGCTTTGCACCTGCTCTCCGCCCCCCGGGGAGCTGCCCCTTCGCACTGGGGACTCGCATCGCGCGCTTCTGGCACCGTAACATCCGGGTGGCTTCCGCCTGCGCAATTTCAGGCAGCGCCCGCTCCCTTACACGTGAGCTCTTCTCTCTCTGCTCCCTACCCCCCTGGGGAGGGGACAGGAGGCTACAGTGTCGCCGGTAACAGAGTTGCACTCGCTCTTCTCCTGACCCCTCCCAGGCCACGGGAACTTGCAGGGCGCTCCCGGTCCTCAGGTGCATCGCCCTTCCCCCCCCATCTTTGCAGACACAGGTCGGCCGCCGCGCTCGCCTCTTCTCCCGTTTGTCACCTCGCCCACCCGCGCCCTCCCCACCCGGGCAAGGGGATTTCAGACACGCGGGGAGGAGGCTGGGTCACAGCCGGGCTCAACCCCGGCAGCCTCGGGACAAGTTCAGACGCTGGACACCGAGATCCCAGCCCCGAGCGGGACTCAGAGAGCCGGAAGTCGCTGGGTGACAGCGGGCCGCGGGACCCGCCCGAGGGCGTCCGCGCCCGCACCCCCGGGAGCCTCTCCTCTGCCCCCCGCTCGTCCGGCCGTGCGCCCCCCCCCACCCCGCTCCAGGAACGCCCCGGGCCCCGGGGCACTGCCGCGGGCTCCTCACCGTCCCCGCGGCCAGTCCTCCGCTCCCCCCGGGCGCCCCTCGGCTCCGCCTGCAGGGGTGCGTGTGCCCCTGTTCGCTCGGCAACTTCGCGCCCCTCCCCTGCGGGCAGCCGACGCGCGGACCCTCCCGGGCGCACGGACCTCAGCCGGGCTGCAGGCAGACCCAGCAGCCGGAAAGAACCCGCGAGAGGTGCACATACCTAAAGACGGAGGCTCCTTGTCATGACCGGGGGACCGGGGCTCTCGGGCGTGTGTAAGAGCCTCCGGCCAACGCGACGCCCCGAGCCGCGCTCGCCCCGCGGGGGTGCGGGGACAAAGGGCCGCGGGGAGCAGCGGGGACCCTGCGCGCAGACCCCAGCCGCCCTCCCGCGTCCGCTCCCGGCAGCTGCGGCGAGGGGTGCGCGACGCTGGCGGAGCCAAGCGCGCGGGCGGAGGGGAGGGGGGGGGCGGGGAGCCGGCGCAGGGGAGGCGCGGCCGCGGGCCCGGCGGCGTCGGCGGAGCGGGGAGGGGGCCGGGGGAGACAGCTGCTCGACAGTCGCTCGGGCCGGCTCCGCCAGGCTGCGCTTTGCTACCCGCCTGCAGCCGATGGATGGCGGGCGCGCGGGGGAGCCGGCCGGCTGCAGAGTGCACGGGGGCGAGAGGGCAGGGGAGGCCGAGCGAGCGAAGACCCCTCCAGCTCACCTTTGGGGATTTGGGAGAGAGGCCGTGCCTGGAAAACGCGCGGGGTGGGGGGGCGGCAGCGGCGGTGTGTGTGTGTGTGTGTGTGTGTGCGCGCGCGCGCGTGTGTGTGGTGGGGGGTGGGGGTGGGGTGAAGTTGGTTGCTCAAGGTAAGAGTTGTTGTTGGAAAGCCCCCAGGGGAGGTCGGCCTTGGGTGGGCACTGCCCTAGGCTTGTTTGGGTAGACAGATCCTGTAATGGTGGGGAGAAACGGTTTTTATTTTGTTTTGCTGGATTTGACCTTTGGGAAACACATTCCCATTTTGGAGTGGGAACTCTAGGAGACTGGGAGTCTCTAAGGCCCCAGAGATGAGGTCTCTGCCACCTGCTTAAACAGGGAATGTCTGCTGTGCTTCAGTTTCCTCATGCGTAAAGCCACCACAGTCCTGTACAAACTGTGGCTTTAGGATACGTGAAATAGAACAGCACCGCCAGCCCCAGCTTGGGATTCGGTAACTTTGTGAGGGAGCTAGTGAGAATGGATGAGCTTTGTGGCGCCTGGGTGGCTCAGTTGGTTAAGCTTCCCACTTCCGCTCAGGTCATGATCTCTGGGTCTGTGGGTTCGAGCCCCGCCTGGGGCTCTGGGCTGACTGCTCAGAGCCTGGAGCCTGCTTCGTATTCTGTGTCTCTCTCTCTCCCCCTGCATGTTCTTGCTCAGTCTGTCTCTCAAAAATAAATAAACATTAAAAAATTAAAAAAAAAAAAAAAGGAATCCATGAGCTTAGACAATGAGCAAAAGGGAACATTCCAGAAGACTGTGTCAACACCAGAACACCGATATCCAGTTGTGGTAAGGAGACTGCATATTCCCAGGCCCGGAATAGGAACAGCCAAAAACACAGCCTGATCAGCTAATCACAACCCACCGAAGGATACGATAGAAGCAGAGGGTGCTGGATGCCTAGAAAGGCCACCAAGGGCAAGCACTGGTCGCCGTGTCTCTGCTTTAGACCGGGAAGGGCAGCGAGTGCCTTGACGTCTGAGCCTTTGGTTTTTCAAGACACCACCTCTCTTTGCCCTTCTTTTGACTTAACAAAATAGTTTCTGACAGCACTCAGTCTTCCCACGCGGGTGCTCCTTCAGAGGAGAAAACGTGTGCACCACATGACAGGAACGTTCCAGTCTGCGTGGCCAGCTAGTCTTTGTATGTTTTCAATAGTGGTATTTTTCTTTTTAAATTTTTTATTAAAAATCTTTTAAAAAAATGTTTATTTAATTTTGAGACAATGCGAGAGACAGAGCGCGAGCAGGGGAGGGGCAGACAGAGGGAGACACGGAATCTGAAGCAGGCTCCGGGCTCCGAGCTGTCAGCACAGAGCCCGATGCAGGGCTCGAACTCACGAACCGTGAGATCATGACCTGAGCCAAAGTCAGACACTCAACTGACTGAGCCACTCAGGCGCCCCCCCGCCCTTTTTTTTTTTTTTTTAAGTTTATTTATTTATCTTCAGAGAAAGAGAGCCAGGGCGGGGCACAGAGAGAAGGAGAGAGAATCCCAAGGAGGTTGTATGCTGTCAGCACGGAGCCCGACACAGGGCTTGAACTCATGCACCGTTAGATCGCGACCTGAGCTGAAACCCAAAGTCGGATACTTATCTGGCTGAGCCCCCCCGGCGCCCCTCGATATTGGTATTCTGGTCAATAGGAAAGTCCCTTGTGAAGTTGGTTGACTTGAGCCAGTCCTTGCTATGCCGAACATTCCAGTGCATTGACGGGCTTCTTCTCTCCTTGGCTTCGGAATGGGTGCTTCACAGTATCATTTATTCCTGACCATAATTCTGCAGTAGGCGTTATTACTCTCACTTCGTGGATGGGAAAACCAAGATTCAAGAGCGTTAATGTGACTTGTCCAAGGTGGTGTTTTAAACAGCGACGTTTGTGACAATTTGTTATACGGCAGCAGATGACCAACACAGAAAGAGCAGTCTATTAAAATATGAATATGTTGTGGTCACTCTCCTGCTTAAAACCCTGTATTCCCCATTTCGTAGGGTAAATCCCAACTGCATACAAATGCTCCCAAGTCCTTGCCGCCTGGGGTCCCCCCCCCTTACTAAGCTCCAGCCACAAGGACTTTCTTTCAGTTCAGTAAACAAGCCCGAGCCACTGCTCAGAGAGGTCTTCCTTGCCCGCCCACGTCTCTAAGTATATCCTTCCCTCTACTTATTCTTTTTTCACAATCCTCTTTTTTTTTTTTAGCACTAATTATAAATTGTAATGGTCTGATTTGCCTTTTTGCTCGTTTCTTGTCTCTCTTTCCCCGGCCTGTGAGATCATATGGACGGAGAACATTTCTGTCTTAGGTGCCGTATCCCCAGCACAGGGCAAGAGCTCGGTACCTTCCTCCCATTCTGGAGCACTCCTTCTTCTTGGTGGGTCCTTTTATTTCCCTTGTGAACCCCGCCCTCCCCGGCAGCCTCTATCCATCTTTGTAATCTTTGCCCCTGTCCCCATATGGGAAACTCATCAAGATCCAGTTTAAACAGTCCAGTCTGTTTCTGCTTTTCCCAGGTCCCTTGTCCCCCTTTCCTGCTGTCCTCACCACAGAACTGTCACAACATCTTAGATCTTAGCATCCCTGGACATGCAGTGCTCCTTGTACCTTGGGTTGTAGCTATTTGCGTAGAGTCTTATGCTTCCAGACGTTTCTGCATTTACCTCACTCTGGACAAGAACACCTGGAGAGGAGCACAGAGGTGCAGTAGGAATTTGGGGAGAAAGGGGTAAAGAGCTATTGCACATTAGCCTCGGTGCTGATAGGGCTGTGCGGTGGGGGGCAAATATCCACCCTTGGGAATGGTAGACTTCTCATCTCCCCCCCCCCCCATACTCGTCCGCTCCTGCTGCCGTAACAAAATCCCACGGACCGGGGGGCTTAAAGGACAGACATTTATTTCCCCCAGCGCTGGGGGCTGGAAGTCCAAGATCAAGGTTCTGGCTGATGTGGTTTCTGGGGAGGACTCCCTTCCCCACTTGCTGAAAGCCATCTTCTCCCTCCATCCGCACACCGTCTCTCCTCAGTGCGTGTGCAGAGACAGCAGTGAGCTGTCTGGTGTCTCCCGCATGAGGACGTTCGTCCTCGTGCATCGGGCTCCACCCTCACGACCTTATTTCCCTCCAGCTACTTCCTTACTCCAAATGCAGCCAGACTGGGAGCGAGGGCTTCAACATGGGAATCTGGGGGAACACAAATGTCCGGTCCACGACACCCCCTTCCCAACTCCCTGCCTTCCTGATGAGGCACGGGGCGGTGGTAGACGTCATACAAATTTTATGGGGGTGGGGGGGGAGCGAGCGGAGGATGAAAAGAAGGATCGGCATTGTCTCACTTGAGCCGACAACAATCCCTGTTTCTATGACTGTCCCCATTTGAAAGATAAGAACGCTGATGCTCTGACAGGTTGAGAAAGTAACATGGTGGCGGTCACAAAGGTGGGGCTGCTACTCACAGTCAGAGGTGATACACATTTGGCGCTCTGTGTGCTCTAGGACATTCTACTCCCCACCCCGGTTTCCCCCTTTGGGCTTGGGTATGTTGCTGGTGCTTGGGTGTGTGGGTGGGGGCAGGGCTGGGCACATTCAGAGCTAGAGGCCAGGGGACTGGGAGAGGCACGGAGGGACTGGGCAGCACAGGTCTACACGAGCAGGACACAATCCTTAGTGGAGTGTCTAGTGCGAATCCCAGAGCCCAAGGGCACATAACCAGATCGAGGCCGCGCCAGGACCGAGGTCTCCCGGTGCGTAGTCCGGCCACCTTCACACTCCCTCTCCAATCACTGCCCCTGCTGTGGTCACTCCAGGGCTCATTCCTGGGTCATTATTTCCCCTGTCTCCCCACTCTCTCTGTTAGAACACCACCTCCTTCTTCCTGGGATCCCTATGATAGCTTCACCAGGATGCTTCTATCTCAAGACGTCACTGATGCAAGCATTCGGAGACTCCTTGGTTGAGCCCTTGTAAGTTCGTCCAGGGACACAGCGACTCCCAGAGCTGGTCCGGCACTGGGACCAGCTGGGGGTGGGGATATTAGAGAAAACTCTGCTAGTTGTGGGACTTTACATCACTCTTTCCTGCCAGTGGAGAGACACGGTTCTCCTAGGGGAGAAAGAGTTTGACACAGACACCCCCCTCCCCTCCACCGATGTCAGTCGTAACTGAAAACACCCCAAGGTACCAGAGAGAGCTGTTGTTGCAACTAAGGGCAGGAGACACGGAGGGGGACATGAAGGTAACCCATCTCGTGGAGCGGGGCATGAGGACACTGTAAATAACTGGGGTGGGTGTTATGAGAGAGAAAGGAGTACGGATGCTATGGGAACAGCGATTATTTCTGGTTCCATAAAACAGGGCGTTTGAACTTCAGCAGTACTGACAGGGGTCTCTTTCAATCACTGAATTTTATCCCGCTTTTCCCTCATGGGCATCGGTTCAAGCCAGGCTTGGGTTGGGGAAGGGCAATGGCCCAGCCAGCCTGGGGGTTCTTTCTGCCATCAGTCCATCCTCGTCAACACACAGTTCCTTAGGGAAAGCAGAGGAGCATCTAAAAGGCAACCAACTTATTTTCCGGACTTAACGATTCAGATATTTAATACAGAACCCGGAGCACGCCCGGAGACCCGCTGGGGCCACGAAGCGACGCTGATGGAAGGTGTCGGAGATTCCGTGACATCTAGTGACCCCTCTCCATTTACACTCCTCTATATTCCTTCTGCCCATGATGCTAGTGCGTTCTGGCTTCTCCTCTTGGTCCAGGGGGTAGCCAGATACACGTGAGATCTAAACTCCCTTCATAACTGTGGTGCTTAGTATCCATGTGGACAGCAGATCTAACATCCTGATTTCGGAATTCCTTCTCTACTCTTCTGACCTTCCTCCATAGGCATCCGACCACCCAAGTGCATGGCCAGATCACGGCTTGGAAGGCTGCCAGCCCTAAGATTCTTGAGCCCCTTCCTTATACTGTAACTCTCTTGCCCCCTGCCTTGCTCACATCTGCTGAATTCTTCATTTGCTGCTCTGATCAATCTTTCTGTATTCCTTTTTGTTTTTCATTTGCTAACTTAGGAAGTGCCTGAGTAGCACTGTGGGGAGGAGTTTAAAGTGCAGATTTTCGAGTTACCCTCTCTCCCGTTCCAATTTAGTCATTAAAAAAAATTTTTTTTTAACGTTTATTTATTTTTGAGAGACTGAGAGAAAGAGCAGGCGCGGGGAAGGGGCAGAGAGAGAGAGAGACAGACAGAGACAGAGACAGAGACAGAATTTGAAGCAGGCTCTAAGCTCTGTGGGGCTCAAACTCATGAGCCGTGAGATCATGCATGACCTGAGCCAAAGTCAGATATTTAACCGACTGAACCACCCAGGAGCCCCTCCGATTTAGTCATTTTAACAGGCGCACGGACAACTCTGGTGCCGTTGTCTCAGAAGGCACTGTTCTGGATAAGACCCCAGCAGGTGCCCGGTGCACTTGGCACTATAGTGTGGTTCTAGAAGCTTCTTCAATACGCCCCACCACCCTTAGGGCACTGCTGGCCCTGAGTTTGGCTCTTCCAGCTATGCTCTGTGTCCAAGGAACAGCCCTGTAGAGAGTCTCGGACTTGGTGACGCTTAGGTTCTATTTTGGTTCTGCCAATAGAAAGCTCAGGGCAGATCTTGACCTTTGAAATCTCAGTGTCCTCACCTGTCGAATGAAGGGTTTGCCAAGTGTCCTTTCGGCTCTGACATTTGACATTTTCTGCTGCCACAGTTTTTGCTCGAATTTCCCACTGCCTGGAAATTCTCTGCTGAGAATCACCCGTCGCTTTTTCTCTGACCTTTGATGTTTGTCTCTAGAAATCCTGCCTCCCCTATGAAGCTCCGTTCACACACCGCCTCCTTCATGGAGCCTTCCCTGGCCCGCCATGCTGTCCCCGCATTCTCCTGAAAGTACGGTGGCCCGTGAGCACAGACCCAGTCACATAATTTCTTTCCGTTACAGATCTTTGGTCCGCTTCTCCTCATTAGTGCCTATGTCCCTTGATGTCGGGAACCGTGATGCTTTCAGTAGTGGAAGCTTTGTATTAACGGGTGTAGAGGACAGTCAGTAAACACCGACCGCGGAATGACAGCATAGCATGGGCCCTGCTGGCTTTCGTCACCGTTTCCCCCGGAAAAGAGCATAATATGCCCGCATCGATTGATGCCAGAACTGTACCTACAGAAGCACGCTTCAGCTCGACAGATGACAGCCGGGTCCTGCTGACTGCTTTCTGAACTGCGGAGAGCAAGACCCCATTTTCCTTTGCCCGTGTCTGGTACTGATGATAAGGTTCTCAAGGGAGCAGACGTCTCAGGCTGCGGTTTCCTCACCATTGTCACACGTATCTGCTTGCACAATGGGAAACGTGTTTGGCCAACGTCCTTAGCGTTTGAGTGCGTCCCAGGAATGAATGTCTCAGGGGTGCTGAAATCAGGCCTATGCACTTGGGCATCTGATCGCGACCCTCCACCCACCTCCACCCCTGCCTCTAGCTTCCACACCAGGTGACCTGGAAGGCGATGTGGGTAGGAGGTAGTGAGCAGAACGTGTCCCGGCAAGAAACAAAACGTGCCCTAAATGTAGCCAACAATCCCCTTCTACCCAGAAATTTGAGATTAGATGCTCAGACATTATGTTACAGCGGGACGTAATTCTCTGCTGTAATATCATTTGGATTAAAAAATTTTTAAAAATATTTATTTCATTTTTGAGAGGGACACAGAGACAAGACAGAGCATGAGTGGGGGAGGGGTGGAGAGAAAGACAGAGAACTGAAGCAGGCTCCAGGCTGTCAGCACACAGCAGGATGTGGGGCTCGAACCCATGAACATGAGATCATGAACGGAGCCAAAGGCAGACGCTTAACTGACAGCCACCCAGACGCCCCCGTTATAATACCATTTGGACCAGCAGTTACCAATTTGTTGGTCTCAGGACCTATTGCACAATAACATAATCTAGACTAGTCATTTTATACTTTACATAATATATATGTATATGTGAGCTATATACATATATGTATATGTATGTACACACACACACACACACACACGTGTGTGTGTGTGTGTGTGCACATAACATAATCTAGGCCAAATCCCTTTACGTTTAACAAAATTATTGAGAGTGGTGCCTGGCTGGCTCAGTAGGTAAAGCATCTGACTCTTGATCTCTCAGGGACATGAGTTCAAGCCCCACGTTGGGTGTGGAGCCTACTTAAAAAAGAAATTACGGAGGACCTTAGGGAGCTTTTGAAAGAGTGTTGGGAAACATTAGGGGTCCTCAGACTGCATATTGAGAAGCTCTGATCTACCCTGACCAACATTTTGGCAGAATGTTAACTTTGCAAATTCCTAGAGCCACAAATACTTTAACACCGAAGGTAAACAATATACATTTAATTTGCTAAATGTTATTGCACAAAGATGTTAAAGTATAAAATAATTTTAAAATGGCTGCAGAAGTGATTGGAAACCATCAGTACATATGTGTAGACATAATGCTAGGCATTTGATATGGGAGCTTTCTTGAGGGTTCTAAATGGACTCACTTTATAGTAAATCTGCCCCCTTTTCCTCATTAGCAGGGGAGCCATAAAAGAAGAGGTTTGTCCTTAAGGTTCTCCAAGGTGATTTATTTATTTACCTATTGTAAATAGTTGCCTATTGATGATTGAAAAAAATGTAAAATCTGCTTGTATTCATGTTTAAAAATTCTTCTTTTTAAAAATATTATTTATTTTGAGGCAGAGAGAGAGAGAGAGAGCGAGCGGGGAGGAGCGGAGAGAGAGAATCCCAAACAGACTCTGCATTGACAGAGACGGGGCTGGAACCCACAAACCATGAGATGATGACCTAAGCCCAAAACAGGAGTCAGCCGCTTAACCAACTGACCCACCCAGGCACCCCTCAAATTCTTCCTTCTGCAGATCACTCGTTTAGTTGTTTTCATGTCCCTTTCCATTTTAGGCCAGAGCCACTGTTGCACAAGACCCTGTTCAATCCCTTTCCTTCTTCCCGCCCCAGTGATGCAAAACACCTTCCCAGACGTCAGTCCCTCCCTGATTCGAAGAGTGAGACTGTTAACGTCAGGAGGGGACCTCAGGAGGCAGCACAGGCCGGGAAGCCATGTTATCGAACGCTCTGGAAAGCCTCACCATCATCACGGACATTACTTGGGAGTCCAGTTCGGTCTGAACCAGGTCCCTGTGAGCTGAAGCGAGCGGTCACCACTCCTGGAGCACTGGTAGAGCGAGCTGCAGCGTGTGGGACAGCGGGGGACGCAGGAGAAAACCCCGAGGACCAGGCAGGTGTGGGCTCCCAGCTGCCGGGCGGGAAGGCCTGTGTTCCTTCCCCTAGGCCTGGAAACCATTCGCCACCCTTGCTAGCTTCCGGGTCCACGCCTCTGTCCTTCCTACGTCACCGTTTCACAGCCTACGCCCCCCACCCCATTGCACATTTTACCCAAAATCAGGATCGTCCCCCACCCCCCACCTGGTTTCATCTTGCAGAGGTGAGAGTCGAAATCCGACTCCCCAGGCACAGCTGGCTCAACCCATAGAACCTTCTTTGGCAGCAGGAACCCGGCCTGGCCCCGTGTCCCCGCTTCCCTTCTTTGCTCACACTTAATCCACGGCTCCAGCGGCTGTGGATGGGGGCTGTGACGCCAGGACAGAGCGCTGTCCCCCCCTCCATAATTAGCCAGGCAGCAAGGCTGCTGCAATGTCCCTCCGTTGACAGTGCTCTTGAACCGAATAAATTATTCACGCCACCAAAGTGTAATTGGCTGCCACGTTCAAAATAGGTCATTCACACACAGGCTGCTGGAGGCGAAGATTTCGCGGCGATGGCAGCAAATCCGAGCGCTTAGGTTTAAGCAAATCTCCAGAGAAAGTGGCTTCTCCAAGCAACCCCCCCCCTTCCCCCGCCGTTACATATCTTTCATCAAATCCTGGTGACGTTCATTAGCGGCAGTGCGAAGAGGCTGAAACAGCTATCTGCAGGCAGGCTGGGGTGTCCGGGGTGCGGGGTGGGGGTGGAAGGCTTTGTTCAGCCTCTTCCTGCGCTGACACTTTCTCCGTGAGCCTCAAGGGGCTCCTTGGGGAAAAGCAATGTGAACACGTGCTCGTGTTTGTTCTTTGCGCCCAAGACGGTGGCCGAGTCAGAAGGAGGACGTAACCGCTGGGCACCAGCAGGTTTTAGAAGCGTGAATGTACGTGCACGGGCCTGTCTGAGGAGTGCCTCTCAGCCCCGGGTGAGAATTCAAGGTCAACAGCTGTGGCTGCGTGCCCCTGCATTTCAGGTCTGAATTCACAGACATTTGGGCCTCTTTGCTGCTCAGAATACACTTGCCCTCTTGTTGGCATAGATGTGTCATTCTGCTCAAGTGCCTGCTGGAGTCCAAATATTTGACCAGCTATTTGAGTGTTTGGAGAGTTGCTCATGTGTTGATGCGTTCCTTTAATGGTTTTTGAGGATGCCACAGATTATCTTACAGGAGGAAGAACATTTCCCCCCAGGATTAGAACAAAGAGAAGCGGTTGAACATGTAGCTTGGGGGATTTGACTTCCAATGAAAGCGATTGCGCTGGTTGCTGGCTCTTGACTGAGAAATGGATGTGTCACTGAGAAAAGCTGATAAATCTCCTTGGGGAAGGGAAAGAAGAGAGGAGTTTAGCAGTGGGATTGACCCCTCGTCTGCCTTCTGTTAAGAAGATGGACTGGAAATCTCTTCAGGTCTCCTCCAGCAGAGATTCTATGCATGTGTAGTCTCGGAGCAAGACGGAGAGAAATGCAAGCGTTTCACTTGGTAAGCGTAGCACCCAATGTCAGGGGCCACGTTTGGACGCGCCTCCACGACTGTCAGCTTCGCAAGGGCATCAAGCTCTCGCCTTCAAATACGCACCTGCAGGAAGTCTGCCCTGATCACCCAGCCCTTCCCCTCTGATCTGCCTTTTAATCTCCCTTTCGTGTTTGTAAACACCTCGTATTGCGTTCTTGAACTCCTGGTTTTATGGAACAGCCTGTATAGGATCCTCTTAAGCTAGAGATGTGTCTGTGAGTAACTTTCAGTTATGCAGATGCCGCTCTATCGTCAACGGTGCCACAGATGTTTCCTGAGTGCCCACTATCCTGGGGCCTTGGAGTGGGACTTCGTCAAGTCAGCCACTATCTATATACCATGAATGTCACTGTCCCGAACTGGGCTCCCGATCCCCGGCCATGGCCTGCTCTTCCGCACCTCCAAGCCCCCTCCTCCGGCAGCCTTCCTCCTCTGAGTCAAGAGCCCTGTGATCCTTCCAGATGCTTGGGCCAAAGCCTTGGAGTTATCCTCAGCAACTCCCCCCCCGCCCCTCACCTCCAGAATTAGTTAGTGTCAGGCCTGGGAAGGGCCCCGTCAGCTCTCTTCTGGAATATCTCAAGTCTCCCAAGTGGCCTGCCTTTGCCCTCCAAGCCCCCACCTTTATTTTCAAGACAACAGTCAGAATGATCCTTTTGAAACGCAAATCAGATTATGGCACTTTGCTCAACACCCTCTAAAGCCTTCCATCCCCACAGAGCAAAACCTCAGACCCTTACAAGGGCCTGGAGGACTTTACAAGGGCCGGAACCCCCCCCCCCCCCCCCGGCCACCCCTGGATCTCATCTTCCGCTGCTCTCTGCTCGTTCACGCCGTGCTGCAGCCACACCGCCCCCGGCTCCCCCTAGAACACTCTGCCCCAGAAGTGCGGGACAGACCTACAGTTCATCAAGCCTCTGGGTCTTTGTCAGCAAAGGCCTCCCTGACCACCATGTTCTATCCTTCTCAGCCGGCACTCAATTTTTCTTCATAACGCTTCTCTCCTCTGACACATCCTATCTTTACTTGCTTGTCTAGCGTCTGGCTGCCTTTCACTACAATACAACTTCATGAGGGCTGGGCTTTGTTATATTTCACTGCTGGCCCGGGAGCCGACGAGAACTGAACCTAGCGCATGGGAGACATTCAATACATTTTCTCTAAACAGCCAAAAAAGTAAATCTTATATGCCTCCATAGTTCATAACCTCCTAAGGGGGGCTGCCTCTTCTGATGATTGCGACTCCTTTCAAGAGCTTCCTCAGGAAGTGCTCATCTCAAAATATATTTACGCAGAGATTCTAAAAACTGATTCCCAACCAGGCAGAAATTGGTGGAAAGAATTCCCATACCCGACTCTTACACATTTGTTTCGAAGAACACAGTCTTTCTAGGATTGTATCAGGTACGCCCAGCCGTGGTCAGAATCCGCTCCCCGGAACCACTTCTGTCTCTCATGGAACTTCCGTCCCTACGTTAAATTTATGCGATTCAAGAAAAGACAACTGTTCTGCAGACTTTCAGGAACCACCTGGTACTTCGCTGTCTTGTTTGTTTGTTTTAGTGTCGCTATTCCTAACTCTTTTTTAAAACAACGTGGAGATATATACATGTGGTAAAATACACAGAAGACTAACCATCTTAATAATGAAGGGTACAGCTCAGTAATATGGAATACGTTCGCGCTTTCTGCCACCCTTCTCCAGAGCTCTCTTCATCCTGCAAAACCGAAACTCTACCCTTAAACAACCCCCGATCCCCCCTTCCCTGCCCTTGGCTACCACCCTTGCATTTTCTGTTTCCAGAAATTTGACTATTTTAGATCATATAAGTGGACTCATACAGTGTTTGGTGGGGTGTTATTTTATTTTTGTAACTGGCTTCTTTCACCTAGCTAACGACCTCAGGGTCATCTATGTTACAGCCTATTTCAGAGTCTCCTCCTTTTTTATGACTGAATAATATTCCAGTGCATATAGACCACGTTTTGTTTGCCCATTCAGCCGTCAATGGACATTTGGGTGGCTTGCACCTTTTGACTATCGTGAATAATGCTGCTATGAACTTGAGTGTGCAAATATCTCTTCAAGACCCTGCTTTTCAACTCTTTTGGAGGTGTACCCAGAAGTGGAATTTCTGGATCATCTGATAATTGTCATTTTTTGAGGAGCCGCCATACTGTGTTCCATAGCGGCTGCACCATTTTACATTCTCACCAACAGCGGACAATGGCTCCTTGACTGCTTTTAACAACAAGATATTTTCCCTTCCAGCAAGTTAGAACTACTCAACGCTGCCCAGTAGAGCTAAATATTCCTGCTGCTTCTCATGCTTAGCAACCAGGAGCTGAGTGGTCCCACTAAATGTGCATAAGTGTGTGGGGTGGTGCTTTTCCCTCACTCCTTCATGCCCATTTTGAAAAGACTTCCTTGTCCGCCAATTAACATGCAGCCTAAGTGGACACACACTGGTCTGCATTACAGACAAAAGGCCGTGGACAAGAGCCAGCACTGTTTTGGAATGATCAAAGCTCTGCTAATCCCGTGTAATCTTCTCATGCCAAGGTAATGTATTTCCACTCATGGTTTCTTCGAGTGATTCCGCCCATGATGAACTGGGAGACTTGGGGTGATGTGGGGGGAAGAGCTGAGAATAGGACTGGAGTCATGCTCACACAACAGTCGTTCCTTACCAGGAGTTCCCAAGGGTTCCAGACCTTGGACACATGTGAACCCAAAGAGTCAAATGGGGAGAAAAGTCCCTTGAAGTGATGCAGAGGTATATAGGTGGAAAGGACCCAGGGCACCTGGGTGGCTCAGTCCGTTAAGCGTCTGACTTTTGGTCAGGTCACGATCTCACGGTTGGTGGGTTGGTGAGTTTGAGCCCCGTGTAGGGCTCTGTGCTGACGGCTCGGAGCCCAGAGCCTGCTTCAGATTTTGTGTCTCCCTCTCTCTGCCCCTCCCCCACTCGCACTCTGTCCCTCTCTCCAAAGTAAATAAACATTAAAAAAAAATAAGTGGAGAGGACCCTGGACACCCCCTGTGTGCTACTTTCTTTCACCTCATTCAACAATGGGCTGGGAGAACATGTCCCTAGTCCCACTGTGTCTCCTGCTTGAGTGGTATTGCCTTCTCTGGCCTCCCCAACCAGGGCACCCTGTCTGTGACTTTGCCTTGGACCACAGATTTTTCATCATCCTTCCAGTTGGTGTTACAGATCAGTGTCATATGCTGACATATATTCTCTTAAGAAGAATATTTAAAGCAATAAAAGGGGAATAGAGCTCCTCTTAAATGGGGGTTTAAAAATGCTAAGACCTTCCCAGTACATGTGAAAAGGGGAAGAGCTGGTGGGAGACACAGTTAAGAAATCAATGACCTCAAGAGGCAACATGGTTTGGAATTTTGGTAACATTGGCTTTTTCTATGAAGAGCCATACAGCAAATATTTTAGGCTTTGTGAGTCAAGAGGTAAAAACAAGGAAATTATGTGGATACCTCCACATAATGAGAGAAAACAAAATTATCACATATTTTTATCGACAAAATTTAAAATGTAATAATTGAGTACTTTTTTTTGTTTCGCAATACTGGTCTGCTTAGGAGAAGAATGGAATTCTTCTTCTTTGGGATAACATTTCACCTAATTGGAGTTCAGTGTTTCGTGTTCCCCATCATCAACTCAATTGCAAATGTTCTTCTGTAAAAACCATTCTTTTCTTGGAGGCTGTGCGCAGAAACAGGCAGCGGGCTGGGAGTGGCCTGCAGGCTGTAGTTTGGTTGACTTGACTTCTGAGTAGGTCAAGATGGGGTGGAGGGCCACTGACTCACTGCGTGCGGTTCTCAGCGTTGCCTAGTAGGTTGTAAAGGCGTAAGCACCTGTCTTTCTGAAGTATCATGAGTGTTAGGAAGATGCACGGGGCTTTGTCCTCTCCTCTTTGGTGTAGCCTGTGTTGTAAATAACAGAATGTGTTTCCTTGCTCATGCAGATGATGATGCTCTTGACCCACCATCATCTGTCTCTCCAGGAGTGGGGAGGATTTGAGTTGACCCATCACTAGTCTACCCTGCCACAGCGGGTACAGTTTCTGCCTTCAAGGATCAGTTATGTGCACTGCTCATCACTTGCAGTGAGTGGTGCTCAATCAATATTTGTTGATGAGTTCACAGCAGGTTGATCGTATTAATTGTTCTCTAACCCATGTAGAATGATTATTGAGCAACCGAGCTAACATTTGTTCTCCTGTGCATGTGTGTGCACATTCACATATTTATAAAAAAAATATACACAAAGAGATCACCACAGTTTCTTCCAGGAGGTTTTATCATTGAAAATATTTTAGGGGCGCGTAGGTGGCTCAGTCAGTTAAGTGTCTGACGCTTGGTTTCAGCTCGGGTCACGATCTCTTGGTTTTGTAGTTTCGAGCTCTGTGCTGACAACATAGAGCCTGCTTAGGATTCTCTCTCTCTGTCCCTCCCCTTCTTGGGTGTATACACACACACACACACACATACACACACACACTCTCTCTCTCTCAAAAAAAAAAAAAAGAAACTATTTTAAAAAGCAATGGAAATAAGAACCAAACAAAACGCCACTAGAAGGGATGTTGTAGAAGCTTCATTTAATTGCTATCCTGAAATATTGTAACATGTATGTAATTCAAATTCCAATGGATGTTATCCTTAAATTAGAAATGTTTTAACAAATAAAGAGAGCCTAGCCTTTCTAAGATTACTGAGATGGGGGAGACAGTGTGCTATGTTTACTGCAAGTAAATATTTATCCGGGAAATAGAGACTGTATATTATTATAAATACTGGTAGAGACATGATTTCTGATGTCCAGAATTCCTGGCCAAGGCAAGGGGACTCTCTCCACAAGAAAACTGCCGTAGCGTATATTACTCTTTAATACTTAAAGAATTTTCAGAGGGAGACCAGACTGGCTAACAATAAACAAAATGGGTAGGAAGTCACATACTTATTCTGTGCCAAATGATGGGGTTATTCTGAGCTCTGCCTTGGTTACACGGTGGAGATCAGAAAGCAGCCAGGCTTGTTAATTCATGAGCCAGACGCACCTTTGTATTCCCAGGAAAGCATTTGAAATGCACTGTCTAAATAACTCTGCTCTCATCAGCTTGTGTCTTTGTTGATCACAGGCAGTAGGAGAAGGGAATTGCATAGACCTGGGAGGCTGGGGCATCAGTTCGATAATAACTGACATTTACATAGTAAGCCCTTAATGGTTTCCATTACCTCATACATTATCTCCTTTAACTTCACAGCGGTTTTCCCTGGAGGTGACCATTACCATCATCATCATCACCAAGACCACCACCGTGGCTGCCACGGTCATCACCACCACCATCATCATCACCATCATGATGACCATCATCATCACCATGACCATCACTATCACCATCACCATCATCACCCCAACATCATCCTTATCACCATTATTATCATCATCCCCATGTGGAAGAAGGTAAATGAAGCTTCCGAACGGATAGGTAACTTTCCTAAAGTCAAACTACTAGTAAATTGAAATAGATCTCTTGAGTCCAAAAATTTTGCTCTTTCTACTATGTTACCTGCCCTCAGTTTTGAAGTCTGAATAGTAACAACCAAAGATTTAATAATAATGGTGGCTTCAAATTCTAAGCAAAGTACTTAATAGAGCAATATGGCCAGAAAAGGGGTTTGGCCCTCTGCTAGAAGCTGTTTGCAGGGCAAGCATACAGTTTTACACACGGAGTTTAGATCCTTCAAAATAGCCGTGTTTTCTGAAAAAGATTTTTCATCGTGCTTTTTAAGACTTAGAATTTGAACTTAAGTTTCAGTTTTTAGGGATACCAATGGAGATTAAAAGGGAGCTGAACATGTCCCACTCCAAAGACATCCTTGGTACCCCTCACTATATCCACCAGAAGCTGAAGGAGAAGGGTGTGTTTTTCCTAATATTTCAGCCATATAATTTATCTGAAAGTGGTTAAAAGTGCCTTCCACAAATCACGTCTGCATATTTGATTCTTGGACCTACTTTTCTTCAAATACCATCTATCAGTTCATTGTGCTGTTACAGATAGGAAGAAAAATCCCACCACGGAAAATATTTTCATATTTTCTCTTTCTCAGAGTTCCCTGAATGCCAATTTACAGAGAAAAAAATTAAATTCAACTGCTCAGCCAGCTGACTCAAACTGTGATCTGAAAGTCAAGTTACTTTCTTCTTGTTTCTTAGCTCATTACATCTTAATACTGAATGGATGGTTTAGAATGAAGTCAAGAGGGAGAAGGGCCCGGCTGGTTTTCCCCTGTTGCTGTTTGAGTTGTAAAGTATATATATTTAAACTTTTAACCCCAGTGATACAAAGACTAAGAAGGAAAACACTGCAATAAGAAGATGGCACCATAATCTCATAGCTTTTAAGAAGACGGCATCTTGTTCTTTCTTCTATTTAGAAATGTTCATTTCCTAGGATTACAACTCCTAATACAGCAGAAGATAAAACACCCTCAAGATGTCTTCTCTGTCTGCTAGGTTATCTATTACTGAAAATCTTTACAAAGTTGACAGGGTTCTTTTTTTTTTTTTTTTTCCTCCCTCAATTGGGAAAACAGACATCTCATGCCTCCGAAAGTTTACATTTTTCTCGCTTTTATATTTCAAGGCCCGCGATTCTTACTTTGAATCCATCACTGACCTTTAAGTGTCTTCTGCCTGAAGCGTTTGCTCAGCGAGGTAAAGCATGAAAAAGTGTAAGATGTGGAAAGTCCACGTGTGAGAGATACTGATAGAAGTTATTAATTTGCCCTCCATAGTAAAACTGGCCTGTATTCCCGCCCTTTGCTGTCCCGGCATGGGTCAAAATCTTTCTCTTAAAAATATCTAAACTTGGGGCGCCTGGGTGGCGCAGTCGGTTAAGCGTCCGACTTCAGCCAGGTCACGATCTCGCGGTCCGGGAGTTCGAGCCCCGCGTCAGGCTCTGGGCTGATGGCTCAGAGCCTGGAGCCTGTTTCGGATTCTGTGTCTCCCTCTCTCTCTGCCCCTCCCCCGTTCATGCTCTGTCTCTCTCTGTCCCAAAAATAAATAAACGTTGAAAAAAAAATTAAAAAAAAAATATCTAAACTTGATCAAGTAGATTGTTCTTTTTCCTGGAAGGGAAGTTCTAGATGCTTGATGAGATATGTTCTGTCTACACAGCACAAAGGGGTTTTTTTCAGCTTAAATAACCTGGTGTATCTGCCAACAAGGGTCGAACACTTCAGATTCTCATCAGATGCCTCCTTCACTCCAGGTTGGACACATGCTGTCGAATCATCACCCTCACACTCAGCCAGGTACACCCACGTTTCAGCCTCCCCAGAAACCAGCCCCCAGTACAGCCTGGAACGTACTGACTAGGTCAACATCCCACCGGCACCTGCGCGTTTGGTTTCATTTTCTTTTCTCCATTTTCCCTGCTTGCTGAGACCGGTCACTATTTTTTTTTTCCCCCTTCCTCTCTAACTCTTCTCTGTCCTGGTAGCTGAGATAGTCATTGGAATTTGACTCAGCGAATACCTCTTCCTTCTGTAAAACCTCTTCTGAAATCCACTGAATCATAAACGTCTTTGTTCAACATCACAGCTGCCTGGCAAACAGTCAATAGGCAAGATGTAGCCGTCCAAAAATAAATGAGACGTGGAATGAGGAGACACTCGCTGAGCACAATAAAACACGCGAGGAATAGTCAACTGGAGAAACCACATCTCTAGTGAACATGTTGACTTGAGTAAGTCAAGTGACTTCTATCAAGGAGGGAGGGCAATACTACCAATTTATTTCACTGTTTTGGCCATAATAACTACACATTTCTTTGCTTCAAAGCATTTTTTTTTTTTTTTGCTACACAGACAACGGGTATGCTCATAACGTGTCGCTCTCATGTCCTATAAAAGATATACGTGAGCATATCGTATACCATTCCTAAAAAGACTTGGCTGGCTGCCTCATAAAGATATTAGATAAGCATTTAAAATGCTTTGTTTGTGCCATTGGGCCCCTTTGGCTTTGGCCTGATCTAAATAGGTCACTCTGAGGTCACTCGAGACCATAAATCAAAGGTGGGGGGGGGGTGGACATGTGGTTAAAACAGCCTGCATAGCTTTCGTGCGAGGTGCTATTTTCGTTTGTCCCTGAAATGACACCATCCATTTGGCACCAAAGAAAGCTTCCTAGACATCTATGGGAAGGGAATGTTTTGCAATAATCCAAGACATAGGTCACAGAGGCATGAGTTACCACGGGGAGGTCTGTGTCGGCTCCGGAGCCGGTGGTGACAACGTAGGAAAGACGACTTCCCAAGCGAAGCATTTATCCAGGACCGTGAGGAGGGGGACCTGACCCAAGCCGACTTGGCAAATCACGACAGCCAAGAGTGACCGGCTGTTTTCGACTCTGGAGACTAGGGCAACCTCTTCCTGGCCGCTTTCTAATCCCACATGAGAACCCCAGGTACGGACTCTCGGAGGAAGGTCCAACATAGCTGATTAGCGATTATATTTATACAACGTAAAATGTGGCATAACCAGACAAAAAGCTCTGCCTCCTCCTGGCCGAGACGCATATCTTTACGTTCTATCTTTATGTTCGTATTTTTATGTTCCATCTCCTAAGACTTTTTCCACAGAGGGCATGACTTCACCAGACTGAACTTTTAGGGTTTATTGCTTTTGTACATATTGGGAATTGAATCCCTTCTTCCTTTCTTCTTTCTCTTAATCTTAGAAAGGGCACATGTGATTCAGTAAGCAACATCCAAATATGCCAGATTAGAATAGACTGCGTTATTGTCGACCTATTAAAAAGTATCTACCTCGGCTTCGTAAGCAGTAAAGACAGAGAGTCAGCATCCGCTCTGCTTACGGTTCTTGTTTTCTTTTTCTTCAATAAATCTTTTGCAGTCTTCTTGCTCTCTCTAAAGCTGCAATGCCTTTTGAAAGGGAAAATGTGCTAATTGACTTGGCTTGGGGAAATGAGAGAGGTTTGGTTCAAAGCAAGTGGTATTGCTTCTTAAATATCTGCTGGTCTGCTTAAGAGCAACAGACAGCTAGGGGCGCCTGGGTGACTCAGTCAGTCGAGTGACTGACTTTGGCTCAGGTCGTGATCTCTGGGTTCATGAGTTCAAGCCCTGCATCGGGCTCTGTGCTGACCATGCACAGCCTGCTTCGGATCCTCTGTCCTCCTCTCTCTCTGCCCCTCCCTGCCCTTCCCCTGCTCATGCTCTCTAGAAGAAATTTTAAAGAAATGAGTGCTCTCTCTTCTGTCAGCTCATCTGCACCTGGGAGGGGTCCCCTCCTTTGGGAAGGTTGAGAACTTTCTTAGACACAGTGATCCAGGATGGGAAATTTTCTCATGCTATGCTGCCTTGTTCCAGCTCCGAAGAACATTTGAAGGTCTGGCAAAAGCTTTGCCGTTCCCTGCAGTCTTTCTAGAAGCAAGATCTTTTGAGGCATGTGAGTGTCCTGGGAAAAAGGAGCCTGAGAAATATTTTGCACGCGTAACTGAGACCCCGTGGTGTGGTATTATTCTAACCATTGCACTTGACGGCAGATTCTTGAGCAGGGCTGAAAACAGGGCAGTGACTGTGGTTCTGACGAAAACGGCAGCTACAGCTTTAACTCGGGCCAAGGAATAATTTCGGCTGCTGAACCAGCCACTGACCACCACCTGGGGAGCTGTTTCCTCCCACACGCGAATTCCGTTCTGTTCCCGAAAGCTGGCCGAGGGCCTCCATTGTGCACGAGGCTTTTTTCTTTTTTCTGTTATTACTATTATCACCACCATAATTGCTAGAGTTATCACGACTATTATTATCCATCCAGCTAGGTTCTACTAACATACACCAGCCTAATTGTCAAGAAGGCACAGTGACAAAACAGATAAAGCCCTTTAATTTGATAAGTTTGAAATAATGACGGGAAAAGAGCATCTGATTCCACTGACTGATTTTTCAATACCTTGGTAATCAAATCAATCATTTCCCCCCCCAAGAAAGAACAAAGTCTACCTGGTAGTAACCATTTTCTAAAAGGCAGGATGGTGTTGGGGTTATCCGGAAAGCCAGCCTGAGGCATTGTGTGTGTGTGTGTGTGTGTGTGTGTGTGTGTGTGAGAGAGAGAGAGAGAGAGAGGAGTAAATATAGAAATATTGGGGTTTCTGGAGGGTAGGTAGATTACTGCTTCTCTCTCGCGCTAACCATTTGCAACTCTCCCCCAGAACAGAACAGAATCATACACCAATGCTTCTCACTTCTGTGAACCTTAACATC
Organism: Prionailurus bengalensis; assembly: GCF_016509475.1. Classification (NCBI taxonomy): domain Eukaryota; kingdom Metazoa; phylum Chordata; class Mammalia; order Carnivora; family Felidae; genus Prionailurus; species Prionailurus bengalensis. The sequence goes on along the minus strand of NC_057349.1, from coordinate 4,976,692 downwards.
TTCTTTAACCACAGAAAACAATAGCTGAAGCAAACAGGATTTCAGAAAGGCAGTTAAAAAAATATTGTGAGCATGACTCTTTTTTTTTTTTTTTTTTTTGCCCAGGTCCATAAATCTAAATGGATTTATATATACTTTTAAGCAAGTGGACCTAAATTCTAAATTTGTGTCCCTTTAGGGGGAAAGGGTTCTTTAAACATGTGTCCATTGCAAGGAAATATGGTTGCCTTAGTAACGAGCTCCTGGGCATTTTCCTTCCGTTATGTTAGAGAAAACTCATTGTACTGAAAGCTTTCTGCTTTCGTAGGCAGGCTAAATGAGCCAAAAGCTTGGGTGAAACAGAGCAAACATGAATTCTTCTAGGTAGATGTATGCCGCTGTGCAGAGAAGATTGAGCGATAGAATGCTGGAATTTTTAAAACCGAAATCTTACAGGATGTGTCATCGGCCCTCTTGTTTTAGATGAAAGGTAAGACTCAAAGAGATGAAATGATGTCCAGGACCCCACACGCCTGTGACGGCAGGGGCAGAGCTCCAGGTGAGCTCCTAGCCACCTGCCTGATGTGTTTTCACCATATTATAACCTCTGAAAAGTTGCTTATAGGCTGAAGTTCTTTTTTTTAAATTTAAATCCAAGTTAGTTAACACGTAGTGTAATACTGATTTCAGGAAGAGAATTTAGTGAGCCATCACTTCCATACAGCACCCAGTGCTCATCCCAACAAGTGCCCTACTCAATGCCCGTCACCCTTCTAGCCCATCCCCCCGCCTCCCACCAGAAACCCTCAGTTTGTTCTCTGTATGTAAGAATCTCTCATGGTTTGTCTCCCTGTTTTTATCTTACTTTTCCTTCCCTTTCCCTATGTTCATCTGTTTTGTTTCTTAAATTCTACATGTGAGTGAAATCATATGATATTTGTCTTTCTCTGACTGACATATTTTGCTTAGCGTAATACATTTTAGTTCCACCCACATTGTTGCAAATGGCAGGATTTCGTCCTTTTTGATGGCCAAGGAGTATTCCACTATAGATGGGTACCACGTCTTCTTTATCCATCCATCAGTTGATGGACATCTGGGCTCTCTCCCTACTTTGTATAAACTGAGTTCTATAAATAAGTCCTAGGCTGACCCAGCATGTACAAAAACTGTTCTACATCACCTTGTAGTCTCTTTACAAACCCATTTTTGTGACTACATAGTAGGAACCAGTATTTACTGAGTACTTACTATGTTGTGGGCGCTATTCCAAGCACTTCCCTGTAACTGGCTGTGAGGTTTGTACTCCACTAAAAATTTTTTTTATGTTTATTTTTTGAGAGAGACAGAGACAGACAGACAGAGTATGAGCGGGGGAGAGGCAGAGAGGGAGGGAAACACAGAATTTGAAGCAGGCTCCAGGCTCCGAGCTGTCAGCACAGAGCCTGATGTGGAGCTCAAACCCACGAACCGTTGAGATCATGACCTGAGCTGAAGTCGGACGCTTAACTGACTGAGCCACCCAGGTGCCCCTGTATTCCATTTTATCAGTGAGTAAACTGAGGCACAGAGCGATGAAGTAACCTGCTCAAAGTCACAGAGTGATTCAAGTGGCAGAAGCCAGGCGGTTTAACTAAACAGCTGGGCCCCCTGTTGACTGTCACTCCCAACAGAACTTGCTTAAATGAGTCACCCGCCAGACAAACGCTCGCATAAACTGGCCAACATGAGCCATAGCTTGGAGTACTGAATAAAAATAACACCGGATGTTGGAGTTAGAAGCATTCTTTCTCTCATCTTTGGAGATGAAGTTAGGTGAGAAATTGAGCCCAGAAAGTATAAAGCATATCACGGGTGAAGTACAATGCAAACATTATGAACCTATTTTGAAGATGGTCTACAACCCAGTAGCTAGCACTGTGCCATTTTACCACTGAGGAAACTGAGGTTCGGCGTAGCAAGTTAAAGGACTTGCGTAAACCACAAAAGTAGTTCATGGCAAATGAGAATTTGAATCTGAATCCTGTCTGACTCCCAACCTGACTCTTCACCATGCTTGTCGAGGCTGAAGTACTCACCTTAATAACCCTGCATATTCATGGGAGAGCTCCTACAGGTCACCAAGCCCTGCTGTACTGACATCTCAGCCCTCCCTGGGGGTTGGGGCGGGAGGTGGGGGGGGGGGGGGGACACATAAACTGTAGTGCAGCGCATTGGACTATAGATGGAGCTCATTAGCACCACAGTTACCCGCAAAAGCCTCCCTTTCCGGGAAGGAAATGTGGCCTGGGCGTTTTGGGGGCTGGGTGAAAAATGACCAGATTGTCCAGTCTAGGTTTATTTTCCTAGTTGTGAGCCTTTTTATAAGTCCTGATGGGAGTAAATATCTGAGGCCAAAGTTCAAGTGGCTCTAAATAGCTGTCATCAAAGTAAAGCAACGGACTGAGTTTGGCAAGCACCAAACGAAGCTTGAGCTGGTATTCTTTTTTTTTTTTTTTAATTTTTTTTTTCAACGTTTATTTATTTTTGGGACAGAGAGAGACAGAGCATGAACGGGGGAGGGGCAGAGAGAGAGGGAGACACAGAATCGGAAACAGGCTCCAAGCTCTGAGCCGTCAGCCCAGAGCCCGACACGGGGCTCGAACTCACGGACCGCGAGATCGTGACCTGGCTGAAGTCGGACGCTTAACCGACTGCGCCACCCAGGCGCCCCGAGCTGGTATTCTTAAACCCGATTTCAGTTATGATGCAATTCCCATCAGGATTTTAAATATTTCTGAGGCCAGAGAAAAATAACAGAAAGATACACTGAAACACTCAGAGTGTCCCCGAGTCCACATTACCATTTATTTCGACTATTTCAAATTCTAGAAAAGCTCTCACCTGTGGCCCATACTAGATTGGCTAACGAAAATCACAACCCTTACAGCCAACCCCCCCCCCCGCCACAGGTCTGCTCGTGGAAGAGCCATGAAGTAAGAGGGGAGACCCATAGGGTACCAGTGGGTATTAGAAGCTAGCATCCCAGCCTGGAAGAAGAGGAAGAGGGCATCGACACCTGGGGTGCCAAATGTGTCTGAGGAAGAGAAAATGATCCAAGGGGAAAGGGAGAAGGGGGAGAGGCAGCGAGTGCAGATCAAAGCAATATGGTACCATGGACAACCATCCCTGGTCCGCTTGTCCAGCTGCTACCTTAGCAGCTCTGCCGGGTGCAAAGCACCATGACAGCTGTCCTTTAAGGTGTTAGCACAGAAGAGGGACAAGAGACATAATCTAGTACTACCTTCTTCCCTAAACTAAACCTTTATTGAGTCATGACTTCCAAAAACAAGACATTTGGAGGAACCATTCAACTCCCTCATCTCCTGCTTTGCCTGGTATTCATTGGTGCCCAGATGATATCCACAACCACCAGATGCTTTCAAAGTACCCAAGCTGGGCAAAAGTTCCAAAGCGAAGCAAAGTAGACCGGAATGGTTCCTGCCAGAAAGACGTTTACCTTCACCAAAAATGTCATCCTCTTCCTCGCCTGGGAGCTCCTCGGGGTCCAGATACTGCATCTTGGAGAGGGCGGCAGTCAGCGGGTGACGGCAGGTGTGCAGCCAGGACCGTTCCCACCACCACAGTGCGCAGGGGCAATTTCCTCTCTGAGGGTTGCAGAAGCCCTCAGGGAAGGCAGCTTCCGCATCTGCCCTCCGAAAGCAGCTTCATTCATATGAATAGGCTCCCTGAGCCTTTCCAAGCCTGCATGCCAGGTGGGGTAATTCTCACCCCCCCCACCCCCCCCAGAAGAAAGAACTTCTTTTGGAAGGGGGCTGCAGATCCGGTTGGGTCTGAACACAGATAGAACTTAAAGGCTGAGCGCAATGGATTCCTTCAGAGCGACAACTTTCATATTTTCTTAAGGAGGAAGGTGAGCTTTCAACTTTCGTACTTATGAATTTGAACACAATGGGTCGTGTTGAAAGAGACGGGGTTCACGTTTCTCATATCTTGGTTTTGCTTCAGTGACAATTTATCTGAAAGCAAAACCCGCTGCGCTGCACCAAAGAGGCACCTGCAGGGACGCAGCCTCGGTTTCACTCCGAAGAAGTTGCCTTTTTCCTTTTTGCAAACCTCTTGCCTTTGGGGCTGAGAAACTCTGTAATGTTCCAGCCAAGCTCAGCACACATCTGGGCTCTTAGCGGCTCAATTCAATCTATGGTCAAGCAACAGAGAACTAGTTTGGGTCGAATGACTTCCATTTCACCCTATTTACCCAGCCTGCGTCTTCAGACTTTATTGCTAAAGAAGAAAGAAGAAAATGTGACTCAAAAGGGCAGCTCCTCCCAGAGGCAGGAGTAACCAGTGTGCTTTCACAAGAGTGTGGGGGCGGGGGCTGGCATCACCATATGGAACCCCCCAAAGTGTGCTACGTTCTCCATGGCTATTCAAACACCAACCTGAGTGATGCTGCAATTTCATGGTGGGGGGGGGGGGGTTGCCAGAGCTCTCCATCGTGTTGCAAGACCTCACAGATGGTCAGAAGCCCAGAAAATGCAAACAGAGATAATGGTGAGGAGTTGGTAGCCCCCAGTGTTTACTTCCAGCAACTTTATTTCCCGAGTAGGGTTTTAAAACAAATAAATAAATAGATAAAATTTCAAAGTTTATTTATTTTGAGAGAGAGGCAGGGAGCGCGAGTGGGGGAGGGGCAGAGAGCAAGGGAGGGAGAGGATCCCAAGCAGGCCCAGCACTGTCAGCGCACAGCCCAACCCGGGGCTCGATCCCATGAACCGTGAGATTGTGACCTGAGCCGAAACCAAGAGTCAGTCGCTCAACTGACCGAACCACCCAGGCGCCCCAAGAATATATTTTTGATAGACTTTATTTTTTTAGAGCAGCTTTAGTTTCACAGCAAAATCGAGAGGCAGTAACAATTTTCCCATATGCACCCTGCCCCCCCACATCCACACCCTCCCCCACTGCCACCCCCCACCGTCATCCCCAGCATCCACCGTCAGAGAGGGACATTTGTTACGACTGGTGCATCTACACGGCACGTCATGATCACTCAGAGTTCGGAGTTTACCTTCGGGTTCACTCTTGGTATTGTACACTCTGTGGATTTTGACAAATGTTTAACGACATGAATCCACCATTATAGTATCATCCAAAGTAGTTTCGCTGCCCCCCAAATCCTCTGTGCTCTGCCTGTTCAGGCATCCCTCCCACCTACCTCCTGGCAACCACTAATCTTAAAATACTGTCTCCCAAGCTCTGCCTTTTCCAGAATGTCATATAGTTGGACTTACACAGAATAGAGACTTTTCAGACTGCTGTCTTTTGCTTAGTGATATGCATTTAAATTTCTTCTATGTCTTTTCATGGCTTGGTAGGTCATTTCTTTTTTTTTTTTTAATTTTATTTTTTATTTAAAAAAATTTACATCCAAATTAGTTAGCATCTAGTGCAACAATGATTTCAGGAGTAGATTCCTTAATGGTCCATTACCCATTTAGCCCATCCCCCCTCCCACAACCCCTCCAGCAACCCTCAGTTTGTTCTCCATATTTATAAGTCTCGTCTGTTTTGTCCCCCTCCCTGTTTTTATATTATTTTTGTTTCCCTTCCCTTGTGTTCATCTGTTTTGTCTCTTAAAGTCCTCATATGAGTGAAGTCCTATGACTTTTGTCTTTCTTTGCCTAATTTCACTTCGCATAATACCCTCCAGTTCCATCCACGTAGTTGCAAATGGCAAGATTTCATTCTTTCTGATTGCCGAGTAATACTCCATTGTGTATGTATGTGTATGTGTATATATATATATATATATATATATATATATATATATACCACATCTTCTTTATCCATTCATCCATCGATGGACATTTGGGCTCTTTCCATACTTTGGCTATTGTTGCTAGTGCTGCTATAAACACGGGGGTGCATGTGTCCCTTTAAAACAGCACACCTGTATCCGTGGATAAATGCCTAGTAGTGTAATTGCTGGGTCGTAGGGTAGTTCTGTTTTTAGTTTTTTGAGGAACCTCCAGACTGTTTTCCAGAGCGGCTGCACCAGTTTGCATTCCCACCAACAATGCAAAAGAGATCCTCTTTCTCCGCATCCTCAACAACATCTGTTGTTGCCTGAGTTGTTAATGTTAGCCATTCTGAGAGGTGCGAGGTGGTCTCTTATGGTGGTTTTGATTTGTATTTCCCTGATGATGAGTGACGTTGAGCATTTTCTCCTGTGTCAGTTGGCCATCTGGATGTCTTCCTAATAGGTCATTTCTTTTTAACACCGAATAATATTCCACGGTCTGTACGTACCACAGTTTCTCCACCCATTCCCCCACTGAAGGACACTTCTGTTGCTTCCGGTTTTGGCAATTACAGATAAAACTGCTATGGGGGCGCCTGGGTGGCGCAGTCAGTTAAGCGTCCGACTTCAGCCAGGTCACGATCTCGCGGTCCGTGAGTTCGAGCCCGCGTTGGGCTCTGGGCTGATGGCTCGGAGCCTGGAGCCTGTTTCCGATTCTGTGTCTCCCTCTCTCTCTGCCCCTCCCCCGTTCATGCTCTGTCTCTCTCTGTCCCAAAAATAAATAAATGTTGAAAAAAAAAAAAAAACTGCTATGAACACCCCCGTGCAGGCATTTGCCTGGACACAAGTTTTCAACTCCACTGAGTAAAGACCCAGAAACGCAGTTGCTGGGCTGTGGGGTAAGAATATGTTAAGCTTTGCAGGGAGCCTCCAGACTGTCTTCCCAAGGGGCTGTGCCATTTTATCCTCCCACCAGCGATGAAGGAATGTCCTGTGGTTTCACATCCTCATCAGCATTTGGTATTGACAGTGGTCTAGGTTTTGGCCACGCTCGTAGATGCGTGCTGGTTTTTCGCTGAGTTACTGAGTGCTTTTGAAGAGACTGCTGGCGCCCGCTGCAAGCTAAGAACCTGTCTCCTCCTCTATTCACTGCGCCTTTGAAAGGACACCGGCTTCTCCCAGCAGAAAGTGTGTGAATTGGGGCTGGAAGAGTCCAGCCACAAGGAAATGTAACCAAACTCAAGGGGTTTGCCAATTGGGGTGCATTAAATCGAACACAACCCGAGGAAACGTTGAAAGCAAAGAACTTTCTATTCCTTGTTACAAGTGAGGAGAGAGAGGGGTAGCTCTCAAAACCCTGACTCCCCCTGGGGTGAGTGGGGGGACGCTTCCTCAGTGGGGGCTGGGGCGGGAGCCGGCACGTGTGTTAAGGAACTTAGGCATATTCGATTACCTAGGTGCTAGGGCTCAGTTGTACAAGCCTAACGTGTCAACATGCTGGTGCACACTTGGCATGTTGAAAAAGTGGCAGAAAACCCCGCCCACAGAAGGAGATCTTCACGTTACAATGAGCTAAAGGTAAGCTCAGGACAACGCAGGGGGGCTTGGGCACAAGTCCTCAGCTCCAAAGGCGCTCCCCCTGGCTCACATGAGGGACTATCAGGTGTCTCACTGGAGGGAAATGCAGGTTCGGCCAAACACAGCGCATTCCTTACCGGCTTTTGTCCCTGCCCCCCTCCCTCCCTCCGCTGGTGGCTTCCAGCTCCCCATCCGAGTACCTCTGCGTTGCATCCCAGCTCACGGAGGGTCAGTGAGGAAGGGCTACTGACGCCCCTGCGGCCGTCTGGTTGCTGAGGGGTTCCCAGAGAGAGCACACAGCTCGGGGGCTGCTGGAACCTTCCATCGCCCTCAACCAGGGCTGGGGCCGTCCCAAGGGGAGGTTCTGGAACTATGTGAATGTTTGGGGGTGCATGATGACTGCAGGTCTTACTGGTATTTAATGCCTTGGTACTCTTCCTGCAACGTGTGGGACGGTGGCTCCAGAGGAGGAACTTCCAGCCCCAGTGCCAAGAGTGCCCCTTCCCCACATGAGAGACACGGAGGGGAGGGACCTTGGGGGGGGGGCTCAGTCAATCCTCTGCCTGCCTTCCGCTCAGGTCATGATCTCATGGTTTGTGGGTTCAAGCCCCGGGTCGGGCTCTGTGCTGACATCTCAGAGCCTGGAGCCTGCTTCGGATTCTGTGTCTCCCTCCCTCTCTCTCTGACCCTCCCCAGCTCATGCTCCGTCTCTCAAAAATAAACATACATTAAAAAAATTAAAAAAAAATTAAAAAAAGAAAGAAATCCCGAAGGGCAGACAGCCGGAGCCGATGCCTTCTTTGTCTCTCCTTCATTTCCCTCCTTTCTGGCCCTTCTGCCATCAACCCCCACCCAGATTCCCACTCAAATGACTTTTCTGGTCAAGGGTTGTGCTGAATTAACCTAAATTAAATTAACAAAAAACGGACCTGAATTGTTAAGATGCTGCAGCCACTATGGGACACAGTATGGAGATTCTTCAAACAATTAAAAACGGAACTACCATATGACCCATCAATCCCAATTCTGGGTATATGCCCAGAAGAATCGAAAACAGGATCTTGAACGGATCCTTGCTCTGCCATGTCGGCCACAGCATTATTCACGATAGTCAAGATGTGGAAGCGAGCGAAACGCTCACTCACAGACGAATGAATAGAGGAAGTGACATATGTATATATATTCATATATATGTATCACATATCTTCGTGTATCTCACATATATGAATATTACTCAGCCTAACAAAAGAAAGAAGTCCTGTCACATGCGACCACATTGTATGAACCTCGAGGACATGATGCTACGTGAAAAAAGCCAATCACAAAAAGACAGATACTGCGTGATTCCCCAAGTAGTCAAATTCATAGAAATGGAAAGAAGGGTGGTTGCCAAGGCCCGGGGCAGGAGGAAACGGGAGGTTTGATGGGTATAGAGTTCAGTCCCGCAAAATGGAGAAGTTCCAGATCTGCTGCACAACAACGCGTTTACAGTCAACGGTGCTGTAACACACACTTACGGCTTATTAGGAGGGTGAATTTAGGGTACTTGGTTTTTTCCCACACACAGGCAAAATGGGCCCAATTGCAGGAGATCTGGGTTCGGACTAGCTGGGAGGAAGGGCGGGCTATCAGTTTTGAACGTTACTGTGTTTCTTACCCATCGTCTCCATGCCCTTTACCCTTCACAGCCCTGTGAGGGGGATGCCGTTAGTTCATTTTACAGATGAAGCCGTGGGACTCTGAGAGCTTAAGTAACTTTCTGAAAAGCACGTAGCGGGTGAGGGGCAGATGTGACCAGCTCCAGAGCTCACTCCGTTACCTCTGGTCTAAACAGCTTTGAGGATGATCTGGGTCACCACAGCCTCCCATTAGCGCTTGGGGTTACCACACTAGGGACCCCCAGTCATTCCACATCAGCATGATCTCTCTAGGCCTATTTGCTCATGTATAAATGGGGAAAATAACATCTTCTGGCGATGGGCTTAATTGTGTCCCCCGGGCCCTCCGGAAATTCATATGTTGAAGCCCTAACCCCAGGGCCTCAGAATGTGACCTTGTTTGGAACTAGGGTCATTGCAGATGTAATTGGTTAAGGGGAGGTCATACTTCAATAGGGTGGGGCCTTAATTCCAATATGAATCGTCCTTATAAAAAAGGGGGATTTGCACAGAAACAGGCACACAGAGAGGACACCACGTGAAGATGAAGGCAGGGATTTAAAAGCCAAGGAATACCAAAGATGGCCAGCAAACCACCAGAAGCTATGGAAGAGCATGGGACAGATTCCCCTCGCCCCCCCTCAGAAGGAACCGGCCCTGTGGACACCTTGACC